>NC_056737.1:1449470406-1449817906 GCF_019279795.1 Protopterus annectens
TCACATGAGGCTTCTACAGTGGCTACTGCTCACCTAATGGTATCCCTTTCAGCATCCTCTTTCATCCTTGAATTGTGTAACCCACAGGTGCAAACAGGATTTAAATTGGTGGATGACGCACAATCTGTCACAATGGTCTCGCCCCTTCTCCCCCCAGCAACCCAAGGCCACAGTGAGCACGGACGCCTCCCTGAAGTTGGGGGGGGGGCTATGACAGGGACAGACAGTCCAAGGCACTTGGTCCGAACTGGAGGCCCATCTGCATATAAATGTTCTAGAGCTGAGGGCCGTGCTTCTGGCATTGCAAGCAGTCCATCCCATGCTGCCGTCTGGGACAATTGCGATTCAGTCAGACAATTTCTCGGTGGTCTGGTACATCAACAAGCAAGGCGGAACCAAATCTTACCCCCTTTGTCGAGAGGCCATGTGGATATGGCAATGGGCGATGGCTACCAACCATTTTCTTCTAGCAACGCACATTCCCGGGAGTTCCAATGTGATAGCAGACAGACTCAGCAGGTGCATTCTTCAACCTCATGAGTGGTCCCTGAATCACTTGATAGCGGCGGAGATCTTCCATTGCTGGGGCCATCCATGCTGTGACCTCTTTGCATCCCCGACCAACTACAAATGCAGCAACTACTTCGCCTTGATTCCCCCTCCGGGACAGTCACCCAGGGAACGCTCTAGTCCACGATTGGCCCTCGGGTCTTCTTTACACATTCTCACCCTTTACCCTCATTCTCCAGTTTCTGAAAAAAGCCCGTTGGTTGAAGAGCAAGGTGATCCTCATAGCACCATATTGGCTTCGACAGATTTGGTTCCCCTTCCTTTGGCCTCACCTACTAGATCGACCATGGATTCTCCATCCAACCCCGGAGTTGATCTCACATCCACAGAACCCGATTCATCCCAGCTTGAACAACCTGAAGCTCACAGTTTGGCTACTCCAATTCCCTTGATCGCCAGGCAGAATGATCTTTCTTTACCAGTACGTGACATTCTCATTGCATTGCATAAGTTTTCCACTAGAATTACTTATCTGAGCAAGTGGAAAAGATTTACCTGTTGGCTGAAAGATAAACAAGTAGATCCCTTCTCAGCACCACTGTCGATAATACTAGACTATCTGGCCGATCTTTTCCAATTGGGTCTATCGGCCTCTACCATTAGAGTTCATTTGGCTGCAATTTCTAATTTTCATGAGGGTGTCCAAGGTTCCTCTCTTATGTCCCACAAATTGTGCAAGACCTTCATAAAAGGTGTGAATCATCTGAAGTCACCTTTTAGAGAACCTATTCAACCATGGGATTTATCATTAGTTCTACAAGCTCTGACAGTGCCACCCTTCGAACCAGCCTCTTCCTGCGACCTCAAGCACCTGTCATGGAAAACCTTGTTTTTGGTCACCATTACTTCTGCCAGACGTATTTCGGAGCTTTAAGCTTTATGTATCAAGAGTCCATACTTGATTTTTCATAGAGATAGAGTGTCTCTGAGAACTAATCCATCCTTTCTGCCAAAAGTGATCTCTGAAATGTCCATTAATCAAACCATTGAATTGCCAGTTTTCTTTCCCAATCATTCGAACAGAGGAGAGTATTGCCTACATACCCTAGATATCCACAGGCAAATCTGTTTTTACTTAAACAGGACTAGGTCCTTTCGTAAATCTGACCAGTTATTTTTGGCTATTTTTGGCCTTTTCTGGACCTAGATTAGGATCTGCTGTAGCTAAGGTCACATTAGCTAGATGGTTGAAGGAATGTGTGACCTTCATTATTACACAACGTAATATCTCGTTGCCTACTACCATGAAAACTCATTCAACAAGGTTGGTGGCAACTTCTGCTGCCTTCCATGCCAGAGCTTCTTTACATGACATCTGTGCAGCTGCAGCTTGGGCTACGTCTCATACCTTCATCAATCATTACAAATTGGATGTGGCCTCCAGGGGCAGAGCATCTTTCGGTTCTGTGGTGCTCAGGAATGTCCTTCCATGAGAGCCTCCCAGGAATAGAGGTAGCTGGGGACTCTGTCCCATGCGTAAGGAATGAACGAGGATTAACAATATCAGATAAAGAAGTTATGTCTTACCATAACGTTCCATCCATATTGTTGATCCTCGTTCAGTTATTACGACCCTCCCTCCTTCTCCCTCCTGTGGTTTCTAGTGGATCTCACCATCCGGTTTTCTTAGGTTATTTGACCAGAGGTAGCCTCTACCTTCTTTTGACTTGCAAACTCAATCTTAGATAACAGGGAGAGGGGGATTGTGCGTAAGAGTTTAGCTCGAAAGTTTGAAGCTGATGCGAGCTTGGAAAATGGCCGGCTCGGTTCCGAGGTCGGAACCGATACCCCTGCGTAATGACTGAACGAGGATCAACAATACAGATGGAACGTTATGGTAAGACATGACTTCTTTTTACATTTTTAGAATTTTAAAAAGGAAGGTAGGAGTAAATTCCTTCTCTCCCCAACCTGAGAACAAGTCAAACCAAACAAATTGTATAGGGTGCAGTATTAATCGGGCCTATTTTTAATAGCAACTCTCAAGCAACCAGAAACTACAGTTATCCAGCATCTACCAATCCCCATAGGTGCCGGTTAACTGAGAGTTTACTGTATTAAGGATGTTTGCTTACACAGTTGTACTTTCCATTCTGTATCCCTAATTTGTTTTGTTTCCTTGTAACCATCTGAGGGATTTTGGGAAAATCAAATGCCTAGCCATTTTTTATAAGTGATCGTCTTCAACTGCTAGAGTAGGCAATACTTGTTTTGTTTGTTCTGAATCTTTTGTATTCTTTCAAGGTAGTAGTTATGAGAAAGGGTACCTTTTCCTAAAGACTTTAACAAATGGCTTTTTATCTTCTGTCAGAAAGCTGTCAAAATGATCAGGTTACTGTAATTACTTAACCAATAATACAATAATACTTAAAAAAAAAAAAAAAAAAAAAAAAAAAAAAAGAGTTTCCAAGCAGACATACAGAGAATCCAACCACTGAGATCCTGGGGAAACACCGGGTTGTGTACAAAACTTTCTTTATCAGGATATCATGGAAGATAAATTATTTCTGAATAAAAAATGTTTTATAGGTGTTTCAAACATACAGTGATGCACTCACTCATACTATAATCAAGCCAATAAGCTCAACTCACTATGTAAAGAACAGCTGACTTGCAGATGTTCATCGTGTTTCACTGTTGCAGTCATTACACTTGGGTTATCTGCCGGCAGGCTACCCGCAGTCGGCCCGAGTTCCGAAGTCTTGGTCCGGCGTCGGTTGCTGTCGCCTTTTCCCTGACGTCAGTGTGCCAGGGGTATAAAAGAGGCAACCAATGCCATTTTCTTCAGTCTTTCTTGCCGCGCGGTGCCCGAAGCAAAAGCAGTTTGCAAGTGCTAGTCGGCCGACTCCTGAGATTTTCGAAATTGAGTTTTAGAACTGAAGTCTTCAAAAAAGCTAAGTACCCCGTTGGGGAAACTTTTTCTTGCTCCAGACCGATGTCAGAAAAAGTTAATAATTGTATTTCTTGTGGGAAGCAAACACCTCATAAGGACTTTCACTCTTACTGTATTCCTTGCCTAGGCCCTGACCACGACGCCACTAGTTGTCGGTTTTGTGCTAGATTCAACAAACGCACTATTAAACGTCGGTTTGATTTTGCTTTACATTATTTTGGCCGAAGGTTTAATTACATAATGCCATCGGAACAACCGACGACTGTAATATATAAAAAACGCAAAGACAAAGAAAAGGACAGGCATCTGAGGTCCAAAACCGACGACGAAGCCTCTTCTAGGCCAGTCACTGGTTCGCCAGTTCTCAGTGAGGCACTTTCACAGCCCCTGACACCCGCTACCTCAGAGCCACAGGCCCTTGACGACAGCCATGTGGAAACACCGAGGCCTGTGGAAACTCAAGGTATTGGGCCTACGGAAACTATTCCCTCAGATGGGTCCAGAGCAGCTGAGCAGGCATCAGCTTCTGAGGGTGTTTTCAGACCTTCACAGCTTACAGTTAAGCCCACTACAGCAGCCAAGGAAAAGTTAAAAACACCGTTAAAGACAAAGAAACAAGTACAGCATTCTACTGAACAGTCATCCATGCCAAAGAAACAGATGCTTAAAATGGCCGAAGACCTAATACTTTAATCAGGGGTTCCCATCCCCCTCCTGACAAAAAGCCTAGGCAAGACACTAACTATGATTCCTCTGACCAGGTTTCCATTTCCTCTGATTCCTCTTCTGACCAGGGATACTCTCTCCCTCCCTATGAGGACTCTGATGCAGAAGAGTCAATACCTTCAGCCTCTCCACCTGAGGATTATTCTTTTGGTGAAACCCTGCACACCATGAGAGAGCACTTCCATTGGGAGAGCCAGGATTATTCAGAATCCAAGAAAAGGCTCAGAGACTTTCTTTTATTGCCCCAGCACAGGCCCCTGGCTATTTCCCCTGTGCTGGATATTGTTGATGATGTTTTTTCTGAATCCAGTCTGACTCCTGATTCTTTACCCTCTGCACCAGTCAAGCCAGACAGGTACTACAGGGTTCCTGACTCTCATAAATCTCTTTACAAAAATCCTCCTGCAGATCCGGAAACAATTTCTCAGGGTCCTAAAGGGGTTAAGGCTTCCACTGCTAAAAATCCTGTCCCCTCGGATAGAGATTCTAGAGCTCTGGACAGATGGGGGAAAAAAGTTTACACTTCTGCTACTTTAGCTGTAAGGGCTTTAAATTGCCAGTTTCACATGCTTAAATATCAACAGTATCTCATGTCATTGTTAAAGCAGAAAATGGTTTCAATCCCAGAAAGTCTTGACAGTAAGGAAATGCAGGATTTATTGCATGCAGCTGAACAAGTGGGAAAGCATACTTTACAATGTGGTTTTGATTCATTACAGGCTTCTTGTAGAGCCGCAGTTACAGGCTCCGTTATTCGAAGGCATGCTTGGTTGCAAGAACAAAGTTTACCTGACCATGTAAAAGTTAAATTACTGGATGCTCCACTACAGCATGATACTTTGTTTGGTATTAAGGCAGAAGAGGTGTTAAAGAAAATGGAGGATAAAGCAAAAATCAATGCAGACAGTAAAGGATTTTTTACAGGTTCAACCACCCAGGTTTAGCAGAAACTGGCCTTCAAATAAATTGGTCCTTTCCTGTGTCAGACAGGCCACAGAGGCAGATCTCAGCCCCAAGGCTCCTACAGACCTAAACAATGGGGTGCTTCAGCCCCCAAAGGAGGGGCAGACAAATCACAACCTTATAGGAAACAGTCCCAATGACTTCCTTCTACAGATGCCAAGCACTTTCCTTTTGGTAGCACCCCTAAGGGGAAAGCTAGCACTTTTTTCAAAAAAATGACACATAATCACCCAAGAAAATGGGTACTGAATATTGTTTCTCAAGGTTACAGGTTCCACTTTCACACACTTCCAAAATCAAGAGGTATGCCAGACCTGCCACAAAACCAATGGGCAGAGGCGCAAAAACAAATTGCTGCTCTCATGGACATGGGAGCTATCCAAAGAGTGCCACAGCAAGAACAGGGGCAAGGATTTTACTCAAAACTTTTCTTAGTACCCATAAAGGACAAAGCCTGAAGACCAATACTGGACCTGTCAATCCTAAATACTTTCCTGGATGTTCCAAAATTCAAAATGTTAACACTACAACAGCTTCTACCCATGCTGGGCAAAAAGGCTTGGCTAGTTACTTTGGACCTCAAAGAGGCATACCTGCATGTCCCAATCAGACAAACTTGCAGAAGATACCTCAGATTCATAGCAGGATCAATCCATTACCAATTCTCTGCACTGCTCTTCGGCTTATCTACTGCGCCCAGGGTCTTCACAAAATGCCTGGCACCAGTAATTGCATTTTGCAGACAAAAAGGAATTCAAATATATCCCTACTTGGACGACTGCCTTATTCAAGCAGAGAGCAAGGAAGTTCTACTAAAGCATCTGGCGTTTGTAAAAAGATTACTAATTTGCCTAGGGTACACAGTAAACGAAAATAAATCAAAACTAGTGCCCTCTCAGGAGATAATATTCCTGGGTGCAAGCTTAAATACAACTGCCCAGATGGCTTATCTCACGCCAGACAAACAAAGGCAACTGACTCAGTACACTGATGGCAACAAAGACCCAGCTCCCTGCAAGAAAAATTCTGCAGGCCCTGTGCTTCATGGCATCCTGCATTCTACTATTACCATATGCAAGACTGCATATGAGGAAACTACAATGGTATCTAAAAAGTGTTTGGACTCAACATTGCCACAGCCTGGAGACAAACACAACTTTAATTCCTTGCCTACAACAGGAGTTTTGATGGTGGTCACAGGCCTGTCACCACAACAAGGGACAGCCTTTCACCTTACCCACAGCCAGACAGACAATAACAACGGATGCATCGGATTATGCCTGGGGGCACATATGGCAGGGAGATGTATTCAGGGCACGTGGCCCAAGGAACAAATGCATCTTCACATCAATCAGAAAGAGATGCTAGTAGTACAGAATGCCCTGACAGCTTTCAAGGACCTACTACATCCAGGACAACTACTAATAAAGACTGATGATACCACAGTTATGTGGTACATAAACAAGCAAGGGGGCACACATTCCTACCCCCTATGGTAGGCAAGCTGTGACCTTGTGGAACACAGCACTAACCTATCAGGTACATCTGCAGGTGCAATTCCTGCCAGGAACAAAAAAATACACTGGCAGACGGACTAAGCAGAAATCTCATGGACCCTCACGAATGGAAACTGAATCCACGGGTGTTCAGCATGATAACAAGGAAATGGGGACACCCAGACATAGATCTTGTTGCCTCCCCTCACAATTGCCAACTACAGAAATTCTGCACAAGAACTTATCACTCTCAAGCATGGAAAGTGGATGTTCCATCATTCAGCTGGAAAGCTCTGACACTCTATGCCTTTCCACCAATGCCTCTTCTTACCAAAGTGCTCCTAAAAGTCAGACAAGAAAGGCCAAAAATTAGCCTGATTGCCCCAGAATGGCCACATCAGCACTGGTACCCAATCCTAAAGAGCTTGTCTCAGGGCCCAGCTTGGCCTTTACCTGAAATTCCTCATCATCTGACTCAACAAAACAATCAGATTCTGCACAGTCAACTCAGAACTTTAAATCTGGCAGCATGGCAGATAATGTAGCCACTCAGACTGCACCTCTCTCTAAAGCTGTTATGGATGTCATTTTAGAAGCCAGGAGGTCCAGCACTAGGAAATATTATGCAGAAAAATGGAAGAGATTCTATGCTTGGAATCAGGCACAAGGGCTCGACCCACTTGTTACAAATATACCTCAGATTTTACAATACTTAACTTAGATGCTGGACAAAGGCCTATCTTTCTCATCAATTAAAATCCATGCCTCTGCCATTTCAGCTCATTACAATATGGAACCTCCTATTTTTTCACATCCTCTACTAAGACAGTACCTCAGAGGGGCAAAAAACATAAGACCCCCAAGGAGAGCACCAGTACCAACTTGGGATCTCAGTTTTGTTTTAGAAAAACTCACACTGCCTCCTTTTGAACCAGCCAGCACAGCTGATATAAAATTCTTATCATGGAAAACAGCTCTGCTCCTAGCAATAACTTCAGCAAGAAGAGTATCAGAGTTACAGGCATTAATGGCTGTGGAACCTTTCATCATTTTTCACCATGAAAGGATTTCTCTCAGGACAACCCCAACATTCATTCCAAATGTAGTTTCCAATGTGGCCCTGAACCAAACCATTCATTTACCAACTTTCTACCCAAATCCCCAGAATAAAGGGAAGAGACTTCTGCACGCTTTGGATATACACAGACAGCTATGATTCTACCTGGACAAAACAAAAACTTTCAGAAAAACTGAGCAATTGTTTGTAGCCTATGCTTCAGGATCACAAGGAAAGCCTATCACAAAACAGACAGTTTCAAAATGGATAGGACACTGCATCCACTTCTGTTATGCACAACATGGCAAATCAGTGCCTAAGGTCATTAGGCCACATTCTACCAGAGCAACAGTCACTTCAGCAGCCTTTCTCAGAGGAGTACCAACCAAAGACATTTTAGAAGCTGCAACCTGGAGCTCAGTGCACACTTTCACCAAGCACTACCACTTGCCTCTCTACTCTAAATCCAGAGCAGGCTTTGCCACTGCAGTCCTGCAGGGCCTGGTAACCTCTCCAAATCCTATTTAGACCCAGCCGCCCAACCTCAGCTTTGGGATTCAACCCAAGTGTAATGACTGCAACAGTGAAACACGATGAACATAGTACAGTTGTGTACCTACCATAAATGTAGATGTTCGAGTGTATTCACTGTTGCAGTCCAGGTTACTCACCCACCATCCCCCTTTACTTTGCTGGGACTTCTCTGTACTTCTCAACTCTATACAACCTGTGTGGTGTATTTGCTTGTAGATGAAGAAAATGTTTATATTAGTTCATGCATGCTTTTTGGCATAATTTTATTTTTCCAGCCTTCCTGTCTGGGGGCACCTGCCATCTGGGGCAAGAAAAACTGAAGAAAATGGCATCGGTTGCATCTTTTATACCCCTGGCCCACTGACGTCAGGGAAAAGGCGACCGCAACCGATGCCGGACCAAGACTTTGGAACTCTGATCGACTGTGGGTAGCCTGCCAGCGGATAACCCAAGTGTAATGACTGCAACAGTGAATACACTCAAACATCTACATTTATGGTAGGTACACAACTGTACATGTTAAGTTGTCTATCTCGCCTTCATTCTTGCTGGATGGGTTCGGAGCCGACCTCGGCTCCGACTCGGCCACTCTAAAAGCTCGAGAGTTGGTTCCACCGGCTCGAGGCTCCCCTTATATCCCACAATGCTAGGCGTGAGTTACCTCAGATCTCGTTTGCCGCTACAACGATCGAGGTGTTGTTTTTCTACCGGCTCAGGTCAGTTGTTTAATCAGTCGATTTAAACTAGTTTAAATCCCCTTTTCTTAACTAAATTTTTCATATTTCCCTTAGTTTAGTGTATTTCATCCCTTCTTCATTATTCCCATTTTTTTCCCTCAAGAACTTAAAAGTTCTTCCCTTAGGCCTTCGGGCCCTGCTATCCCTAAGTGGAGTGTTTGTGTTTTGTTAGGGATATTTTTTATACCTAAGCTAACTAACTAGTTTTAATTAGTATAATCTAGTTAACTTTCTTCATAGTGTAATCAGTGTGTGTGTGTTTTGTGTGGTGGTTACACTTTCGGTCCTTGATAATGTCCAAGGATTCAAAGGTCTCAGGCTTCAAGAAGTGTGACTCGTGCTGTCAGAAAATGTCTCTGACAGATGGTCACACTTCTTGTGTTTACTGCCTGGGACCTTTACACCTGCAGGACTCTTGTGCTGTATGCCATGGCTTCAGCCCCAGAGTCCTGCAGGAAAGAAAAAATAAACTTATTTTGAGAGGTTTACTTAAGCCTGAGGGTTCCCTTACTGTTACTTCTGGCAAACCCTCTAAGGCTTCTAGGTCCTCGGTTCCAGCTACTGAGTCGAGGCCTAAGGCTTCGAAACCTCCTTCTACATCGGCTCCGGCTGGAGCCGATGAGTCTCAGACTGCAGCTTCTGTGGTTTCCTCGGCTCCGGCTGGAGCCGAGGTATTGGAAATTCCTGTGTTGGCTCCGACTAGACCTTCGGAGCCGACATCTAGAAAGAGGTCCAGGTCACCGTCCCTTGGCTCCGTTCATTCGGCTCCAGCATTTCCCTTGCTGTCTGAATGGAGCCATAGATCTCACTCCTCTAGGTCATCGAGGCTTTCGGACCATGACCTTCAGAGGGTAGTGAGTCGACTTCTTAAGTCCGAGGCACTGGCCCAAATGCTTCAGAGCCCGACTCATCAGTCAATGCCTGACCCTGTTCCTCATTATGTTCCTCCTCCGACTCCTTTGAGCTCGGGCCGGGCGCTGAACCGAGACTGTGGTAGCGTCGGAGCCGATACAAATGTCTTCGGCTCCGTCGTCGGCTCCGATTTCTTCCTTAGAAGAATCTCGGCGCGGACTTCCTCGGCTCCGAGGGGTGAGTGGCATCGGATCCTTGTCCGACCCGCTCTCCTCTCGGTGCTTCGGGCGCTGGTGAGTTCGGCTCCGACATTGGCCTCGAGCCATCACTGTCGGTGCCGAGGGAGGTTTTCAGCTTCTCGGAGCGGGACCTCTGGCTCTGCCTGACAGGGGTGCGTTCGAGGTCATGCAGAGTGTGTTGGAACCTGGTTCAACTCCACAGTCGGCTCCGTCCGCCCTCCCTCTTCGGTGCCTCAGGTCAAGTCTACTCACTCCCTCATCCCAGACCGCAGAGAGCCAGCTCCTCAGGAATCCCCTGTGGGGATCTCATCCTCTTCCGAGGCCTCTCCTGAATTGGCAGAAGAGCCCCCTCGGAAGAGAAAGTGTAAGAGGAAACACATAGACTCACCTGAGTCCGTCACCTCTGACACAGATTTAGAGGATTCCGAGGGTTGCCCCGTTCCCCTTCTGAAGATGTCTCCTTTGCAGACATTCTAGAAATCCTCAAACAGAGGGGAAATTGGCCAGCCCTCAGCCCTTCGGAGGATGAATCTGTGTATCTTGAGGCGTTTGGCTCTCACCCTTCCACCTCCTGGGTGTCTCCCCCCCTTTGACCCCCTCATGCAGGTGGTAGCAAAAAAGGCATGGACGGCTCCTGATTCAGTGGACCCCACTCCCAGGAGACCCTCAAAATTTATCACGGCACCAGCAGATAAACAATTTCAGACCAAGGGAGTTTCTGTGGATGCTATGGTGGTTGCTGCTGCCACTAAGAAGGAACTAGCTGATCCTTCAGTGCCTGTCCATCCACCTAACAAGGAATCTAGGTCTATGGACAGGTACGGGAAGCGGATGTTCTCGTCAGCGACCTTTGCAATGCGTTCGCTGAACTACCTATGCCATTTTACTCGTCTTCAAAGAGACTTGATCAAAGAAGCGAGTGACATGTTGAAGGATCCTACTGCTGCGGGTTTTCAGGACAAGATGAACATTCAGCTGGCTACCCTGAACTCCATAGCTAACTCCTCCATGTGCCTCCTTTCGTATGCGGCTGATGGAGCGAGCAGGGCCGCAGGGACAGGGGTGGCCTTACGCAGGCATGCCTGGATGCGGCTATGCAACTTTGTGGACCCCTTTAAAACGTCGTTCACTAATTCCCCGTTTGATGGATCATCTCTTTTTGGTCCTCAAGTGAAAGAAACCTTGACTAGGTGCGAGACGGATGGCAAGACTCTCTTTCTGCCGTCGGAGTCCGTTTTTCTACTCCTTCTAGGCCTTACCCCAAAGGCCAGAAAAGTGGGAAAATGTGGTTCCGCAAACAATCTCAAGGGACTTCGCCTGACACACAGAGTCGGTTCCCCGCCAGAGGCAGAGGGGGGAACAACAATGGTAGACGTCGCCCTAGAGGCAGGGGGGGTCCGCAGAACCAGGGCAATCGAGAAACTTTCTCCGATAAGCCCTTTCAGCATCCCTGAGGTGTTGCCCGACTGTCCACCTTTGGAGGCAGTCGGGGGAAGATTGTCACTGTACCCAGAAGCCTGGCTATCCCTAACTCGAGACAAGTGGGTACAGTCCATCATTTCGAAGGCTATTCCATTCCTTCTTCGCATTCCAAACCGATCAAAAAATCCCTTCCAGATGTTCCACCCGCTCAAAGGGATCTTGCAGCTTTGGAAATTTCAAAGCTGCTTGCAAAAGAGCAATTCAGCCAGTTCCAGCAGACCAGCAAGGATCCGGAATCTACTCCAGGTTCTTTTTAGTTCCAAAGAAAACAGGGGACTGGAGACCAATTTTGGATCTCAGTATCTTGAACAAGTCGGTCAAGAAAACAAGATTTCGGATGGTCACGCTACAGTCCATCCTTCCCCTATTGGGAAGAAAAAACTGGATGTGCTCTATAGACCTTCAGGATGCGTACTATCATATAAAAATGAACAGACGCTCCAGAAGATTCCTCCACTTCAGGCTGGGAACCAGTCATTTTCAATTCAGAGCCCTGCACTTTGGACTCACCACTGCCCCCCGGGTGTTTACCAAATGCATGGCAGTGGTAGCTTCTCACCTGAGACGTCAAGGATTCCAGGTGTTGCCATATTTGGACGACTGGCTCCTCATAGCTCCCACCAAGCATCTTCTTCTAATGGCCAGGGACTACACCTTTCGCATTTGTCAAAACTTAGGCATTTCAATAAATTGCGAAAAGTCTGTTTTGTCGCCTTGTCGTGTTATTACCTTCATAGGTGCAATTCTAGACACAGTCAACATGTCTGCGAGGCTAACAGATCAGAGAATAACAGACATACACAAACTGGTCTCGCTCCTCTTCAGCAGCAACAGAGTCAAAGCCAGGTTAGTTCTGAAAGTATTGGGGATTATGGCGGCTGCCATACCTCTGCTTCCATTAGCCAGATTCCACATGAGAATCCTTCAATGGATGCTCTTCACACAATGGTCATACCAGCAATTTCTGATGTCCCACACCATTATGATTACGCAAACATGCAGGAATCATCTTCTGTGGTGGATGTCTTCCCCTCAGCTCTTCTTGGGAAGACCCTTTGTTCCTCCCCCTCCAGTTGCTACTCTGACAACGGACGCCTCCCTGATCGGGTGGGGGGGGCATTATCAGGGCAGAACCGTCCAGGGCACATGGCAACCAGACGAATGCCACTTGCACATAAATGTTCTAGAGATGAGAGCAGTGCTTTTAGCGTTGCAAGCCCTTCAAGACTCTCTTCCCTTGGGAACGATAGCAATCCAGACAGACAATATGTCTGTAGTGTGGTATATCAACAAACAAGGCGGAACCAGGTCCTATCCCCTATGTCGAGAAGCACTCAGACTGTGACAATGGGCGATTTCTTCCCAGCGTTTTCTGATAGCAACGCACATCCCCGGGAAGTCCAATCAAATCGCGGACAAGTTGAGCAGAGCTATCCTCATGCCTCACGAGTGGTCTCTGAAAGATTCTATTGTGAGAAAAATTTTTCTCAAGTGGGGTCAGCCTTGCTGCGACCTTTTTGCTACTCCCCAAAACAGCAAGTGCAAAGATTATTTCACCCTATTCCCGCTACCAGGCCAGCCCAGCAGAGACGCTCTAGTCCAAGTTTGGCCCCGGGGACTTCTGTATGCATTTCCTCCCTTCCCACTAATCTCTCAAGTGATACAGAAAGCTATCGCTCAGAAGGCCTCCTTGATCCTCATTGCTCCTTACTGGCCTCGACAGGTTTGGTTCCCCTTTCTACATCAATTTCTGTTGGAGCAACCTTGGCATCTGGACCTAGTTCCAGATCTTTTGATCCATCAGTCGGGTCAGTTTCATCGCTCCTCCCCTCTCTGAACCTCACTGCTTGGTTCCTCCAATTCCAACCTTAGCCAGGCTTCCTCAAATATCTCACGCTGTTCGAGATATTTTGATAGCTTCCCATAAATCTTCCACTCGAAAGATTTATCTGAGTAAGTGGAAATGTTTCGCCTATTGGGCTCAAGGAAGGGACATAGATCCTTTCACGGCTTCCATCCAAATAGTCCTTGATTTTCTAGCTGAACTCTTCCATGCAGGTTCATCTCCTTCTACTCTTAAAGTTCAATTGGCAGCTATTTCTAACTTTCATGTGGGTCTCAGAGTCTGCCATAATGTCCCACAAGCTTTGCAAAGCCTTTTTGAAGGGAGTTTTTCTACTCAGACCTCCTATAAGAAATCCTCCTCCTCCTTGGGACCTAAATTTAGTTCTCAGTTCCTTGATTCTCCCCCCCTTTCGAACCTGCAGCTTCCTGTTCTTTAAAATTGCTATCATGGAAGACTCTCTTTCTGGTAGCTATTACTTCAGCTAGAAGAGTTTCAGAACTTCATGCACTCAGCTGTCGACCTCCTTATCTGTTGTTCCATAAGGACAGGGTATCCTTACGAACCAACCCGTCCTTTTTACCTAAAATAGCCTCGTCTAACCTAAATCAAAGCATTGACCTCCCTGTGTTTTTTCCAGAATATTCTAATAGGTCTGAACAAAAATTGCATTGGCTAGACGTTCATCGTCAGTTAAGGTACTATTTGGATAGAACCAAACAATTCAGAAAATCTGACCAGCTGTTTGTCTCTTATGCAGAAGGCAGAAAGGGACTTTCTGTTTCTAAGGTATCACTATCTAGATGGCTAACATCTCTAATTTCCATTATCTATGAAATAAGACACCAAAAGCTACCTAACAAACCTAAAGCCCATTCCACCAGAGCTTTGGCTACTTCTATAGCCTTCCAAGACAGACTGCCTATAGAGACACCATTTGTGCAGCAGCTACTTGGGCTACTCCTCACACTTTCATTTCACATTATAAGTTGGATTTAGATTCTAGGCATAGAGCTAATTTTGGTTCCACTGTGCTCAAGAGTCTGTTCCGTTAGGCCACCCGGGACAAGGTGCTAGGGACGCGGTCCCATCCAGCAAGAATGAAGGCGAGATAGACAACTTAACATATAGAAGTTATGTTCTTACCATAACGTTCCATGTTAGTTGTCTTCTTCTTCTTCTCCACCCTCCTTCCCCCTGGCCTGGACAGACCTAGAGGAGTTTGATTGTGACCTCTCTTTCTACCACCTCTTTACTATAGGTATATGCTCTGCTGTGCATATTTTCCTGGATCAGGCTGTAGGTCAGCCTTCTCTTCTCCCTTGTTTATAGAGGTGGACTTTGTTTCCAGTTATTCTGCTACTATTATTAGCTGGGCCTAGCTCACAAACGAGATCTGAGGTAACTCACGCCTAGCATTGTGGGATATAAGGGGAGCCTCGAGCCGGTGGAACCAACTCTTGAGCTTTTAGAGTGGCCGAGTCGGAGCCGAGGTCGGCTCCGAACCCATCCAGCAAGAAGAAGGCGAGAAGAAGACAACTAACATGGAACGTTATGGTAAGAACATAACTTCTATTTTATTACCACTCGTAAACATATTTTAAGTGAAGCCCAATTTGTGCTCTGTTACATTTGACTTATGAGATGAGATTATCAAGTATAAATGTGCATCTGTAGTATGTCTCTAGGTATCATATTGACTGTAAATGCTTCCCTTCTTTGGTTTCATTTCCCATGATTTCACTTTCAGATTTATCTCTTGTTTTACTTTTTACATTTTGCTTGATGTTCTGTACTCTTAGATTCAGTGTTAATTATTATCTGTATGTGTAATGACATTGTAATATTAAACTGCTTTGTCAGTGGAATTGCACTGCCAGCTTAGGTTATAATGTGCAAAAAAAATGCAGTATTATAGACAAACTATGTTGATACTTTTTTCTAAGTATGTATAAAAAAGTGTTTTATTTCTTACAGGTTAGTGTTGTTCAGGACTCTGTAAATATTTCAGGACAGTCAAATGTGAATGCATTACGGGTACCAGAGTGTCAGCTGGCAGATGATTTAGGAAATCTCTGGGAGAGTGCTAAATTTGCGGACTGTAGTCTTTTTGTAGGAGGTCAAGAATTCAGAGCCCACAAATCAGTTTTAGCAGGTATTTGAACTTTTTTATCTCCTGAAAATTCTTTTTGAATTACCTTTCTTTCAAGAGTTTAGACTAATAGCTGCATTCTTTTCCTCCCTTTACAGCTCGTTCTCCAGTTTTTAATGCAATGTTTGAGCATGAAATGGAAGAGAGTAGAAAAGTAAGTCTGAATTATTGTTTC
This sequence comes from Protopterus annectens, assembly GCF_019279795.1. Lineage (NCBI taxonomy): Eukaryota > Metazoa > Chordata > Ceratodontiformes > Protopteridae > Protopterus > Protopterus annectens. Next base: position 1,449,486,126 of record NC_056737.1, read on the forward strand.
AGGTATTTAATTTATAGGATGACATCCCATTTCTGCCTTTTTAAAATGTATTTAACCGTGCATCTGATTCCAGATTCTTTGATATCTCAAGTCAGCAACTGCAACCTGTAGAAAAAATAAATAAAAAAATTAAGTCTTTGCAGTTGATGTTGCATTTTTGTTTGTTTGCTAGTAGTGACACCGCATTTGGAAGTGATCTCCATCTTTTGAAAGGTCTGTTTCGGTCAGGAGAAATTACACGAGTTATTTTTTAGTATGGTATTTTTTTAATAGGCTTATTCAGATGATTTTATATGATACCAGTCTGAGGCAGTGTTACAATTGCAAAATACATAAATAACCATCTGATGTTGTTAATCTTCATTCATTCCTTACTGATGGGTGTCTGTTCCGTCCTCGGAACAAAGTCAACCTTATAACATGCTCGTGCCAGCCAAAATACTGTTAAGCTTTTACCCATGGTGCCATTCTCCCTGTTACCTCAGATCTCGTTTGCCGCATAGCCGTAAAGACGTGTCAAGCCAGCTCTCAGCTAAGTACTTCAGATTTTTTCATCTAAAAATCCCTTTTCTTAATTTCTTTGTTTTATTCCTTTAACGTACTTCTTTAGCATTTACCCACCTTCTTAATGTTTGTTGTCTACTCTCTCCCTTACCTACTAGGTAATCTTTAAGTACTATTGTTGGTATAGACCCTTTCACTCTCTCTCCCTTTCTCTTTCCCTTACCCTTTGAGGTATTTTTGATGCCATTGTTGGTATTCCCTTTCTTCTCTTCATATATATAAAAAAAAACATAAAAAAAGAACGTTCCTCTATCTTTCCTTTTAGAGTGTATCATAGTGTTAGTTGATAATCTTGTTGACTGCCATGTCGGAGAGAATAGGAACATCAGGTTTTAAGCAATGCAACCAGTGTGGTCGAAAAATGCCAAATTCTGACACCCATGTATCCTGTGTGTATTGTCTGGGTGTTCCTCATCTCTCAGTTCAGCTTCCTTGTACTATTTGTAAAAGGTTCAGCTCTCAAACGCTTAACAAGAGAAAGAATAAGTTGATTTTAAAGGGCCTTCTCAAGACACCCTTCTCAGAGGCTCTTTCTGGGTTGGAGGGTTCAATTCCTTCCTCACCCCTCTGATGATAAGAAGCAGGAACCAAGAAAAAAAAATACTCAAATTGACTTCTTCGGCCCCAGGGCCCAAACTGGCATCCACGGCACCATCTTTGGTACTGACTTCGGTGTCGTCTTCAAAAATTGTGACATCGGCACCAGCCATGGCACCAACAATGTCTGTGGCACCAGCCTTACCTAAATTGGATAATCTCCACCTCGGTGCCATCTTCTCAAATTGTGACCATGGCACTGACCATGTCTGTGGCACCAAGCCTGCCTCCAGTATATGTTCCGTCCATTCCAGTACCGACCTTAGTCTCTTAGGTACCAGACACTTCCCCATACATGGCTCTAGTCTTGAGATTTTGGTGCCGATAGACCATTCTGCTCTGACCCAGTACTCCCCCATGGTGGATCCTTTCTTTGGGCAGCAGTTTAGCCTTTTTTTAGAACGGCCTGGCTCCCCATCGGGGATATCGACATGATCAAACAGGAGCCCTCGGAACTGAATGGTGCATCTTGTGGATCAGCTCTTGTGGATCAGCTGCTGACGGCTAGAGGGATTACAACACCTTCCAAAACTCCCCTCCCATTTGGAGTTGGGAGCCTATTGTGAAGATTGGGTGAAGATAGATGAAGACTGCCAACCTAGCCAGATAGAATTTTGGAGGTAATTCTGTCATCTGTAAATATTAATGTAAACCACAGGCTTGTTGTCTTAAATGGTAAAAATAGTGTTACATGTGGAACTGGAAAAAAATGTAACAGTGCACTCTACTGACCGAGTAAAGCATGTTGTGACCCTTTGATGTTAGGACTTGGAGTCAGTGAGTCTAGAGTGGGGCATCTTGCCTATTGTTTTAAGGCCAGAGTTAATGGCCAGAATTTGCATGCATAAATGTCCTTTATTGCTCTGGTTTCTGTCCAGAGGTGAAGAATGTAAATGTAGATGTTCTTCGTGTTTCACTGTTGCAGTCATCACATTTGGGTTATCTGCTTGCAGTATCCCTCTTTTGGTCTGATTATCAAAGTCTTGGGTCCTGCGTCGGTTGCTGTCTCATCTTCCATGATATCAGGTAGTCAGGGGTATAAAGCATGTAGCCGACACCATTACATCAGTCTTTTTTGCTGTGCGGTGCCCAAAGCAGAAGCAGTTCGCAAGTGCCAGTCGGCCGACTCCTGAAATTTTCGTTTTCGAGTTTCAGAACCGAAGTCTTCAACTAAGCTAAGTACCCCGTTGGGAAAACTTTTTCTTGCTCTAAACCAATGTCAGTAAAAGTTAATAATTGTATTTCTTGTGGAAAGTAAATACCTCATAAAGACTTTCATTCGTACTGCATTCCTTGCTTAGGCCCTGACCACGACTTACCTCGCTGTCGGTTTTGTGCCATATTTAAACTACAAACTATTCATCGTCTGTTTATTTACCCTTCTAAATAGTTTGGCACTCAGTTCAATTATCCAGATATGGCTTCAGTAAGCCACCCGACTACATGCATTCAGAAAAAACGCAAAGATAAAGACAGAGACAGACCGCATAGGTCCAGAACTGCCGGCGACGCTTCCCCTAAGCCAGTTGCCAGTTCGCCGGTACTCAGTGAGGCACTTTCGCAGCCCCCCTGATACCTGCTACTTCAGATTCGCAGGCCTCTACTGAGACCCATTCAGAGTTTGGTATGCCGCGAGATGCTTCAACTGTGGAACCTGCGAATGTCTCTACCTTGGATGGGTCCGGAGCCGCTGTGCAGGCACCGGCTTCTGAGGGTGTATTCAGGTCTACTGACTTGCATATTAAACCAACGCCATCTTCTTCTTCAAGGCCTAAAACTCAATCCATGCCTAGAAAACCGACACCCAGACCACATGGTCAGGCCTCTATGCCTAAAAAACAAATAAGAATGGCTGAAGACCTTATTACTCTGATCAGGAGAAGCCACCCTTCCCCCTCTAAGAGACCTAAGCCTGCGTTTCCTTATAATTCTTCTGAGCAGGACTCTGAAATTTCTGTTTCCTCTGATGACCAGGATTTACCCTTATCTACCTATGAGGATTCTGATGCAGAGGACTCTATTCCCTCTGCTTCTCCTCCAGAGGAATTCTCTTTTGGTGAAACCTTGCATACTCTAGGGAGCATTTTCGCAGGAAAAGCCAGGATTACTCTGACTCTAAAAAGAGGCTTAGGGATTTCTTACTCCTGCCCCAACACAGGCCTTTAGCTATCCCCCCTGTACTGGACATTGTTGATGATGCCTTTTCGGAATCTAGCTTGACCCCTGACTCTTTACCTCCTACTCCCAGAAATCATGATAGATATTACAGGGTTCCTGACTCTCACAGGGGCATTAAGGCTACTACTGCCAAAATCCTTCCCCCTCTGATAGATATTCCAGGGCGCTGGATAGATCGGGTACGAAGGTATACACTTCTGCAACCTTGGCCTTTAGGGCCTTAAACTGCCAGTTTCATATGTTAAAGTATCAGCAGCATATTATTGGATTTCTTAAACAGAAATTTATGTTGATTCCTGACTGTGCTGAAAATAAAGATTTGCAGGATTTGATGCATTCTGCTGAACAAGTTAGGAAATATACTTTGCAGTGTCAGTAAGCAAAGCATGCTGCATTTCCACGGCTTAACAACAACTTCCACAGCTTAACAGCAACTTTTAAAATCAATTTATTAGATGTATTCAAAATATAGTAAAAGTCCCTCTGTATCTCAAACGATAAGCACTTTTGAATCTTCTTCAGATCGTGAGTGTATAGGGACAAGCTGCTTTTTATATGAAGCAATTTCCGTTTCCTTAATTCATTGTTTCTTTTCCAATGGATAGAATGGGCTTGAACCTAATCTTGGAAAAGGTAACAGTATAGCATTACTATTAGTAAATGTGTCTATTCCATTCATAGCTAGTCAAGCCAAACATATGATCTTATGGCTGACACACCTTCGTGTCAGCCAATGGTAGGTCTTCTAGCTTTTAACACAGGTTTCAACGGAATAATGTTATTCAGGCCAGGTATTTGATCAGCCCGTAGGTTAATGATCCATTTAGTTTCTCTTATCTCGGTTTTGTTTATAACATCTCCTTTCCTTAAGTTGACAAACACTTGATCTGAAGTAGTTAACTTCATTTGATCAGCAACCTGTGGGTTTCTGATCCGATATGGATCCAAGCCGGCAGCATACCAAGCAAAAGATCCGAGCTCCAAACTCCTCCCCCCTACCCCATACTACACTGCAACCTCCTTCCAATCCCTAGATCTCGTTTGCCGCGGCTTTGCCAGCACGGGATTTTTGAGCTCCAGGCAAGTTGTCAGGGTTTTTTCGAAAACTTAGGTCTGTGTGTGCCCCTTTTGATAATTTTAGTAATAATTATTAGTTTATCCCTCTCTACAGTTACCGTTTACGATAATTATTGTTTTTTTTTTGTACTTTGAAAATTGTTAACTTTCTGTTAGTGTAGGCCCTCCTTCCCACAGAGTTTGTGTGTGTGTGTGTGTGTGTGTGTGTGTGTGTGTGTGTGTGTGTGTGTGTGTGTGTGTGTGTTCCCTAATATGTCGGAAAGTCAGAAAGTGGCTTTCTCTAAGTGCACAGAGTTTGGCCACAAGCTGTCACCAGCCGATAGTCACACTCTGTGTGTAGTTTGCTTGGGGGTGGCCCATTTGTCATCCGGCTGCAAAATCTGTGCGGCCTTCAACCCACGAGCCCTGCGGGATTGCAGGAACAAGTTAATTCTGGCGGGTCTTCTACCCGCAGAATCAACTTCTGCCTCTTCCCAGCCTTCAGGCCCTCCTCCCCTGTCCGCTACTCACCCTCCCACCGTACCACAGGGAGAGAGAGAGGCCAAGAAAGAGAGAATAAAAGAAAAACACAGGGAGACAGAGACATTCAGAGAAAGAAAAAGATAAAGATAGAGAGAAGGACTGCAAGCAGCAGGCTGAGCTGGATCCAACGGCCCCTCCTGCTAAGGTGATTTTGTCTCTTGTGAAAGTTACCAGGCCATCCTCTCCTCGGCTCCGTTCACCATGTTTTTCTCCAGAGCCGGAGGAGGAGGCTAGACCACCCTCGAGGTCGTCTTTGCGTCGGCTCTCCCGGCTGGCGTCGGTGATGTCCTCTAGATCGACTCAGAGCATCTCTGAAGCAGACATGGATTGGATGATGCGAAGGTTTTAACAAACTCAACTGCAGATGGGGATGTTGCTGTCTCCCCCCCTCCCGGTGCGGGGAGTTCATCTCAGTTTTTCCCCCCGATAGCGCCTTCTCTGATCCACCATCGGATATCTGAGTCTATGGATCCGAGGAGCCCCAGAGTCAGGGGGTCGGCACCGATGGTGCCTTCTGCCTCGATGCTGGCCATGCCCTCGAGTCTGTCGGATCCATTTTCAGGTCCGTGCTCTCGGAGCCGAGAGTTGGGCGTCGGATCCGAGGGGATGAGTGTGTCATCGGCTCCATTGTGGTTGGGACATACTGTCCCTTCGGGTCCGGCCGTTCCAACTTTGGCTCTGATCCCTTCGTCAGATCCGAGGGTCTCGGCTACCCTCACTACCAGTTTCAGGGAGGCCAGTTCTCCCTCGGCATTTGATGTTGTGGAGAGGGTTCTCTCTGAAGGATCGAGACCCCTCACTCTGTCCTCGGGGTCCATCCCTGCTTCCTCGCAGCTGGGTTTGTCTTCTGTCATCCAGTCATCCAGTCCCCCAGGGGCAGCCTGTGTCTATTGCGCCCCAGCCAGTTCCCTTGGAGGAACACAAAACCATTTGTGAGCCCTCACCAGAGAGTCCACCCGAGGAAGTCCCTCACAAATGCCAGTGTAAAAGGAGGCACTTGGACTCCCCTGAGTCCCTCACTGAGGATACCGACTTGGAGGAAGGGGAAGGTTCCCCCAAATCACCCCCCGAAGATGTCTCCTTTGAAGACATTATGGAAATCCTTTGCCAGAGGGTGGTGGTGGTCCGCCCAAAAACCTTCCTGGAGGCGTTCGACACAGGCCCGCCTATCTCTTGGGTGTCCCCCCTGCTGACCCTCTGGTGGACCTTATCACCACTAGAGCTTGGAAGGAACCGGACACTGTGGAGCCTATACCCAAAAGGCCCGACAAAATAGAGTCCACCGGCAGATAGATCTTCTTGGAACAAAGGTTCCCCGGTTGATGCCATGGTGGTGGCGGCGGCCACGAAAAAGGAACTCGCCTAAGAAAGTTCCTCGGTCCACCCCCCACCCACCCCCCCAGACAAGGAGTCCAGGGCTATGGACCATCTTGGAAAGTGGACTTTTGCTTCAGCCACCTTTACCTTAAGGGCGCTGAATTACTTGGCCCATGTAATTCTACTGCAACGGGACTTCGTGAAAGAGTACGCCAAGTCTCCCCTGGAGTCCATGTCGGCCGGTGATAAACGGGCCTTCTCGGCTCATATGGCTACTCTTAAGTCTGTGTCCAATGCATCCATCCGTTTACTCTGTCATGCCACCGAGGGAGCCTCTAGGGTTAGCGGGTCCAGCATCGCCTTAAGGCGTTACACCTGGCTCTGTTTTTGCAACTTCTCGGAACCCTTCAAGGCGTCCTTCGCTAATGCACTCTTTGATGGTACGACCTTGTTCGGGAAGACTGTCCATGATACGTTTGTCCAGAGCGAGAAAGACGGGAAGATGTTGTCAGCCATTGGGATCTGCTTCTCTAACCCTCAAAGGTCCTTTTCCAGGAACCAGCAAGGGCAAAAGAAGCTGTGGTTCCGGAAAATTCAGCAGTCCCAGAATGCTCAGGACTCCTTCTCCACCAGAGGCAGAGGGGGGACAAGGTGGACGCCGGCCCAGAAGCAGAGGGGGGGGGGTGAAGAACTTCGGGTCACGTGAACCTTTTTCAGAGCGACCTGCACAGCAACCCTGAGGGGTTGCCTGACTGCTCCTCTCTGGAGGCAGTTGGGGGCATTTTTCGATGCACCTAGCCCAATAGGAGTCCATCACGACAGATCGCTGGGTGCTTCGAATAATATCCAGAGGCTATTCTATTCCCCTTCATAAACAAGCCCCTTTACACAAGGTGCCTCCTGGACATCCCACCCGCTCAGAGGGAGGCTGTGGCCTTGGAAATACAAAAGCTACTAGAAAAAAGAGCCATCAAGCAGATGCCCCCAGACCAGTCCGGATCAGGCATCTATTCCAGGTTCTTTTTGGTGCCAAAAAAGACGGGGGACCTAAGGCCGATTCTCGACCTATCAGCAATGAACCTGTTCGTTGCCAAGGAAACATTCCAGATGGTCACGCTTCAATCCATCCTGCCCTTCCTGCAGGAGGAAGACTGGTTGTGCTCGATAGACCTCAAGGATGCGTACTACCATATTCTGATGAACAGGCGATCCAGGAGGTTCCTCCACTTTCAGTTAGGGGCCAGTCATTATTAATTCAGGGTCCTACCCTTTGGTCTCACCACAGCCCCCAGGGTGTTCACCAAGGTCATGGCAGTTGTAGCGGCCCACCTGAGACTTCAGGGCATTCAGGTCTTCCTGTACCTGGACGACTGGCTCCTCACCGCCCCCACCAGGCATCTACTCTTACTAGCCAGAGATTTCTTTCTTCAGATATCACCTCGGCTAGAGATTACCATAAATCTCAGGAAGTCTTCCCTTCAACATGTTCAAGTGTTAGACTTCATAGGGGTGAGAATAGATTCTCGTCAGGCCGGGGCATTCTTAACCCCAGACAGACTACACAGCCTGGCACTTCATGTGTTAGCACTTCTGCAGTCTTCTGCACCCCCTGCAGAATTAGTCATGAGAGCTTTAGGGTCCATGGCAACAGCTAATACCTGATCCCTTGTGCTCATCTGCATATGAGAATTATACAGTGGATGTTGCAAGTTCAGTGGTCGATTGTTCATCAACCTCTAGATTTTCCGATCCCTCTGAGCAGAGTGTGCAGAAATTCTCTCAAGTGGTGGCTCCAATCTCAGAATTTGCAGGAGGGACGCCCCTTTCTTGCGCCCCAACCCTAAGCCACGGTGACCAATGACACCTCCCGCCTGGGGGGGGGGGGGGGGCATTGTTCGGGCAGGACTATTCAAGGCACATGGACTCAAAACGAGACCGTTCTGCATATAGATGTTCTGGAGATGAGAGCAGTCTTTTTAGCATTGCAGGCCCTTTATGCTCATCTCCCTCTGGGAACTGTTGCGATCCAGTCAGACAATATGTCAGTGGTCTGGTATATCAACAAAGAGGGGGAACCAAGTCTTATCCCCTTTGTCCAGAAGCTATGAGAGTCTGGGAGTGGGCGATCTCCACCAAACGTTTTCTGATAGCAACGCACATTCTGGGTTGGTCCAACATCTTGGCGGACAAATTGAGCAGAACTATCCTTTCTCCCTATGAGTGAAGCCTTGTTTAGTGGAACAGATCTTCCTCAAGTGGGGTCAGCCTTGTTGTGATCTCTTCGTATCACCTTCCAACGCGAAGTGTAGCGAGTTTTTCGCTGTAATCCCCCGACGGGGGAAGCCCCCAGAGATGCTCTTGTTCATGCTTGGCCACCCGGTCTTTTGTATGCGTATCCCCCGCTTCCACTCATGATAAAGTTCTTACAGAAAGCTTGCCGGTTGGGGAACAGATTGATCCTCATAACCCCATTCTGGCCTCGTCAAGTCTGGTTCCCCTGCCTACAGTCTCATCTCATAGCTCCATTTTGGATCTTGGATCCCATTCCGGATCTGATTCGTCATCCCTTGGAATGCTTCCTCTGAATCTGAACAGCCTGAAACTCGCAGCTTGGCTGCTCCAGTTCCACTAGTTGCTAGGACTCCCGGTACTTCTCCTGTTAAAACTATCTTGGTTGCGGCACATAAATCCTTTTCCAGGAAAATTTACTGTAGCAAATGGAGACGCTTCTCCATTTGGGCTTCACAGAGAAATCTAGATCCTTTTACCGCTCCGATCCCAGCAGTATTAGACTTTTTGTCCCGTATCTTCCAGCAAGGAGCCAGCTCTTCCACAGTGAAGGTTCAGCTGGCGGTTATTTCTCATTTTGTAAGACCTTTTTGAAAGGCACTTTTCTTCTGAGACCTCCTATTAAGAATCCGTCCCCGCCGTGGGTCTGACTGCGGTTCTTCAGGCCTTAGTTGTGCCTCCTTTTGAGCCCAGTTTTTGTCATGGAAGATGGCTTTTCTGGTAGCTATAACTTCAGCAAGGAGAGTGTCGGAGCTTCAAGCTCTTTGTATGAAACCCGCATATCTTGTGTTTCTTAAGGACAGGGTGTCTCTCAGGACTAATCTATCTTTTCTCCCTAAAGTTGCTTCTGAGACAAACATTATTAATGCTGTTAATTTGCCTGTCTTTTTCCCTAATTTTCAGAACAAAGGGGAATACGAACTTCATTTGCTGGATGTTCACAGGCAGTTACGTTTTTATTTGCACAGGATGGCGGTCTTTCGTAAATCTGATCAACTTTTTGTTTCTTTTGCTAAGCCCTTTTTAGGGAAACCAGTTTCAAAAGTGACTCTTGGTAGGTGGATTTCCCTTTGTATCCTACAAGCATACAGAGAGCTTGGTTTACCAGAACCACTAGGAGTTCATGCTCATTCTACACGTTGCATGGCAACGTCTGCAGCATTCTGGTCTAGAGTTTCCCTGAATGACATTTGCTCAGCGACTACCTGGGCGCCTTCTCACACCTTTATTACTCATTATAAACTGGATTTGGTGTCTAGAGGAAGGGCTTCCTTTGGCTCTGCAGTGCTCCAGGATATCCTTGCTTGGCTTCCTTTGGCTCTGCAGTGCTCCGGGATATCCTTCCTTAAGGGCCTCCCAAGATTTCGGGTAGCTGGGGACTCTGTCCCACAGGTTGCTGATCAAATGAAGTTAACTACTTCAGATAAAGAAGATATGTACTCACCATGACGTTCCATCTGAGTAGGTAAACTTCATTTGTCACCAACCGTCCCTCCCTCCTTCCCCTTACCTAGGTGTTATTTTTGCTGAGCTCGATGTTCGGAGCTCATGTGCTGAAGGTTTGTCCTTGGTTTAGGGGTCTCAGTTTAGTTTGTTGGTGTCACGTGTGGAGTGGCAAACTCGATCTGAGGATTGGAAGGAGGTTGCAGTGTAGTATGGGTAGGGGGGAGGAGCTTGGAGCTCAGATCTTTTGCTTGGTATGCTGCCGGCTCGGATCCGTATCGGATCCGAAACCCACAGGTTGCTGACAAATGAAGTTTACCTACTCAGATGGAATGTTATGGTGAGTACATAACTTCTTTTTCAATAACTTTAAAAGTAAAGGAATGATCAGAGGAAGTATTCACTTGCACAACTAATGCATTATGTGGATCTTTGTTACGTATCCTGGACTTCTCTATCCTAAACACATTTTTGGTGATCCCAAAATTCAAGATGCTAACTCTTCACCAGCTGCTTCCTATGCTAGGCAAGGATGCCTGGTTGCTAGGCAAGGATGCCTGGTTGGCAACACTGGATTTAAAGGAAGCCTACCTGCACATCTCTATAAGGGAATCTTGCAGAAGATACCTACGCTTCAAAGCAGGCTACATGCACTTTCAGTTCTCTGCACTGCCCTTTGGCTTATCTACTGCGCCCAGGGAATTCACAAAGTGTCTAGCTCCAGTCATTGCATTTTGCAGGCAAAGAAATATCCAAATATGTTCATACTTGGACGATTTCCAGGACATACTATTGAATCATCTGGCGTTTGTACAGAAATTGCTAACTTCTCTGGGGTACACCATAAACGAAAAGAAATCACATCTTGTACCCTGCCAACAAATTGTATTCCTGGGAGCAAGCTTGAACACAACTTCCCAGATGGCTTTCCTCACGCCAGAGAAACAAGACAGCCCCCTTCAAACTACTGGCCACAAAGACGCAGCTATTTGCTAGGAAAATACTGCAAGCCCTGGGGTTCATGGCCTCCTGCATTATTCTAATCCCGTAAGCAAGACTGCATATGAGGAAACTACAATGGTATCTAAAAAGCGTATGGTGTCAACAGTCACAGGATCTAAAAGCAATGATTCCTATCATACCTTGTCTACAGATAGAGTTCCTTTGGTGGGCAGAGGCCTGCCATCAAAACAAGGGGCTGCCATTCACTCTACCTCCTGCTGCCCAAGCCCTAACAACAGACGCATCAGACTATGCATGGGGGCTCACTTGGCAGGGAAGTGCATTCAGGGCAAATGGAACCCAAGTCAAATGCACCTACATATCAATCAAAAAGAAATGTTAGCTGTACAGAATGTTCTGACAGCCTTCAAGGACCACATTCTTCCAGGGCAATTAATGGTAAAGACGGACAACACCACTGTTATGTGGTACATAAACAAGCAGAGTGTAACCCACTCATACCCTCTCTGCAGACTAGCCATGGCTCTGTGAAACACAGCCTTGAGCTACCAAGTGCATGTACAGGCTCAATTCCTGCCAGGAAAGCTAAATACACTGGCAGACAAACTAAGCAGAAATCTCATGGACCCACACGAGTGGAAACTGGAACCAAGGATATTCAACATGTTGAGAAACAAATGGGGAAGCCCAGATATAGACCTGTTTGCCTCCCCCCAGAACTACCAATTGGAAAAATTCTGCACAAGGACTCCCCACAAACAAGTTTGGAAAGTGGATGCTCTGTCCTTCACCGGGAAACACCTGGAAAAACAACAAGTTTATGCCTTCCCCCCCTCTGCCTCTCCTCTCCAGGGTACTACTAAAGATCAAACAGGACAAACAAAGGATGATACTGATTGCACCAGACTGGCCACTCCAACACTGGTATTCCCTTTTGCGCAGTTTGTCACTGCTGGAACCATGGCACCTGCCTCAGAACCCTGCCCTGCTGTCCCAGCAGGAGGGTCAGATTCTGCACTCACAGCTTCAAACCCTGAACCTGGCAGCCTGGCTAATTACCTGATTTCTCCGTTACCATCCCTCAGTAAGCAAGTGTTGGATGTCATTCTGGAGACAAGGAGGCCTAGTACTAGAAAATCCTATGCTGAAAAATGAAAATTATTCTGTTCCTGGAGCCAGACTCTGGGGATGGGCACAGCAGCACCCAATTTACCTCAGATTCTTCAATACTTAACTGAGGTGCTTCATAAGGGCCTTTCCTTTTTCTCCCATCAAAATTCATGCCTCAGCCATTTCAGCTCATTACAACACAGAACCACCCCTCTTCTCTCATCCACTGCTGAAGCAGTTCCTCAGAGGGGCCAAAAACTTAAGACCACCCAGGAGTGCCCCTACTCCAGCCTGGGACCTTAACTTTGTATTGGAAAAACTCACTCTACCTCTTTTTGAGCCAGCTGCAAATGCAGAATTGAAATTCCTTTCTTGGAAAACAGTCTTCCATGTTCTTCATCTCACATTGCTGCAGTCCTGACACTTGGGTAGTCCGCTGTCCCAGTCGGCCCGAATACCAAAGTATAAGGCTGACGTCGGTCAAGGCGCATTAGTCTGACGTCAGGACGCCAGGGTACAAATGCGCATGACCGACGTCATTTCCTCAGTCTTTTTTGCCGCATGGTCCGATGCAGAAGCAGTTTTGCAAGTGCAGGTTGGCGTTCTGAGATTTTCCGAAGTCGGAGTTTCAGACCGAATCCAAGTTGGCTAAGTACCCCGTTGGGGAATATTTTGTTTTTTTCTTGCCTCAGTATTTTACCGGATGTCAGAAAAAGTGAATAACTGTATTTCTTGTGGGAAACAGATACCTCATAGGGATTACCATACCTTGTGTATACCTTGCTTAGGGCCTGAGCACGACGTTGTTGGCTGTCGCTCTTGTGCTAGATTTAACAAACGCACTATAAAGAGAAGATTAGATTGTGCCAGGTTAGTTTTGGGAAGCGGTGTAATTATAAAATGCCGCCGGATGCTCCGGCCCGCTTCAAAAAAGCGCAAGGACAAAACAGCAAAGCCTAGGCTGGAAGAACTGTCCGCACCGGACGCCGGTTCTTTAGAGGGCTCGGTGGTGCCAGAGGTTCAGCCAGAAATTTCTTTGGAATCCCAGCGAGAGACTTTATGACTGCAAGATGTGACCTCTCAGGAGGTAGGCCAGGCGGAAGGGGCTTCTGAGCTAGCTGTTCTTCCGTCCCTTCCTTAGGTGGTTAGGCCCTCCTGCTGTTTCCAAGGCTTCTCCCAGGGGCAGGCCAGGTTTTGTTTCAGGTGTTACCCCTAGTTCTTCAGGGTCTGTACCTAAGAAGCATATGCTTAAGATGGCAGAAGATTTGATTACAATGATTAGAGGTTCTATGCCCCCTCCTGATAAGAGGCCTAGGGTGGAACCTGAGCTTGGGAGTTTTGAGCAGTGTTCGGATGCTTCTGAGTCTTTGGCTGAAGACTTGCAGGAGTATTCCCCTTACTCTGATTCTGATATAGATGATTCTACTCCTTCTGCTTCTCCTCCTGAGGATTTTTCATTTTCAGAGACTCTTCATTCCATGAGGGAGCATTTTAAATGGGAAGGTCAGGATTTCTCTGATTCCAGGAAAAGGCTTAGGGAATTTTTGTTTCTACCCCAGCATAGGCCTTTAGCTATACCTCCTGTTCTAGATGTGGTGGAGGATGTTTTTGCAGAGGCTTCTCTGAACCCTGATTCTTTGCCTCCTGCTCCAGTTAAACCGGATAGATATTATAGGGTGCCTGAAGCTCATAAGTATCTTTTTAAGGGTCCTAGGGCAGACCCAGAAACTGTTTCTCAGGGGCCTAAAGGTGTTAAGGCTTCTGTTGTTAAAAATCCTGTTCCTCCTGATAAAGAGGCGAGGGCTTTGGATAGATGGGGAAAGAAAGTGTATACTTCTTCCACTTTGGCCATGAGAGCTTTGAATTGCCAGTTTCACATGTTGAAATACCAAAATTATCTCCTTTCACAATTAAAGTCTAAGGTGGATGCTTTGGTGGAAGGTATTGAGTGTAAAGAGTTGCAGGATTTAGTTCATGTTTCTGAACAGGTGGGTAAGCATTCTTTGCAATGTGGTTTTGATGCTGTGCAGGCCTCTTGAGGGTGGCTGCCACTGGTTCGGTTCTTCGCAGGCACGCCTGGCTGAGGGATCAGAATTTAGCTGAGCATGTGAAGACAAGGATTTTAGATGCTCCTTTACAATCTGATGTGTTGTTTGGTTCGCCTGTGGAAGCAGTTCTAAAGAAAATGGAAGACAAGGCTAAGTCTATGCAGACTGTTAAAGATTTTTTGCAGGTTCAGCCTCCAAGTTTAGTAGAAATTGGCCTACCAAGGGGTGGACATATCCTGCTTATGATTCCCAGTCTAGGGGTAGGTCTAGGCGTGGTAGGGGCAGAGCTCAAGGTTCTTTTAGGCCTAGAACAGGGAGTTCACCTGCTCAGTCTTCTGGTGAGGGCAGGGGTCAGTCCTTTCGTAAACAGACCCAATGACCTGCCTTTTCAGCTGCCAGAATCTTCTCGTCTGGCAGCACCTTTGGGAGGAAGGTTGGCACTTTTCAAAGAAAACTGGAGTTTAATTACCCAAGACAGATGGGTATTGGATATCATTCACCACGGTTACAGGTTTTATTTCCATACCTTGCCTCCTTTCAAAGGCATGCCAGACATTCCTCCCCAACAACGGAAAGAGGCTCACAGGCAAATTTCTCTGTTGCTCCAAATAGGGGCCATTCAGCCGGTTCCTGTGCCAGAAAGGGGCCTAGAATTTTATTCTCGCCTGTTCCTAGTACCAAAAAAGGGGAACACGTGGAGACCAATTTTGGATCTGTCTATCCTCAACACTTATCTGGACATTCCCAAGTTCAAAATGTTGACGTTACAACAGCTTTTACCTCTGCTGGGCAAAGATCACTGGATGGTAACTTTGGATCTCAAGGAAGCTTACCTTCATGTTCCTATCAGACTAATTTGCAGGAAGTATCTGCGTTTCGAGCTGGGAATTCTCATTATCAGTTCTCTGCATTGCCCTTTGGCTTATCTACTGCCCAGAGTATTCACAAAGGTTCTGGCTCCAGTGATAGCTTTCTTCAGGCTAAAAGGAATACAAATCTATCCTTATTTGGACGATTGCCTGCTTCTGGCTCAAGGAAGGGATGTGCTTCTTCAGCATTTGGAATATGTGATAGCAGTGCTAAGATGCCTAGGGTATTCTGTGAACGAAATAAAGTCCAGTCTAGTACCCTCTCAAGACATGTGCTTTCTGGGTGTGAGACTGAATACAGCAACCCAGATGGCCTTTTTAACCCCGGACAAACAAAAGAATCTTTCTTTACTTCCATCAACTATCTCATCAGTCCGGGCTGACTGCAAGGACAGTCCTTCAAGCCTTAGGGTTCATGGCATCTTGTATTCTGGTACTTCCCAATGCCAAACTGCATATGAGGAAGCTACAATGGTATCTGAAAAATGTATGGACACAGCACTGCCAGGATTTGGACACTGTCATTCAAATAATACCTTGCATTCAAAAGGAATTTCTGTGGTGGGCTCAGGAATGTCACCTAAACAAGGGACTCTCTGTGACCCGGCCAGAGGCGAGTCAGATTCTAACGACAGATGCCTCAGACACAGCTTGGGGAGCTCATCTGAATGGAATGTGGATACAAGACAAGTGGCCTGCCAGACTGCAGCATCTACATATCAACATGAAGGAGATGTTAGCAGTCCAGTTTGCATTACTGGCTTTCAAGGATTTACTTCTTCCAGGGCAGGTGTTGATTCTAACAGACAACACAACTGTCATGTGGTACATCAACAAACAAGGGGAACACATTCTTATCCTCTATGCAGGCAAGCAATGATTTTGTGGGAGACTGCTAAGCTTGCAACTGAATCTTCAAGCAAGGTTTCTGCCAGGAGCACAGAACTCCTTAGCAGATGTGTTAAGCAGGCAAATCATGGATCCCCACAGTGGAAACTGGATCTTCATGTATTTCAGACATTGACAGTGTCCTGGGGAACTCCAGACATAGATCTGTTCGCTTCTCCACTAAACCACCAGCTGCCAAAGTTTTGCACGAAAAGGTTTCATCACACAGCCTGGAAAGTGGATGCTCTTTCTTTCAGTTGGAAAAATCTTCATGTGTATGCCTTTCCACCTCTGCCTCTCCTTCCAAAGGTACTCCTAAAGGTCAGACAAGACAAGCCAAGGATGATTTTAATAGCTCCAGATTGGCCTCGGCAGCACTGGTACCCATTACTGAGGAGTCTGGTAAGGAAGCCTCCATGGCCCTTACCTTTGATTCCACACCTATTGTCTCAGAAGGACGGGCATCTACTCAATGTCAAGCTTCACTCTCTTCATCTAACAGCCTGGCATATTCTGTTTTGAACCATAGCAGGTCTCAGCTTCCTCAACAAGTTTTGAATGTGATTATGGAAGCCAGAAGACCTAGTACAAGGAAAGTGTACGCAGGAAAATGGAAGAGATTTTTATTTTGGTGTGCAGCAAAGGATTTGGATGTTTCTGAGCCAAATTTGAGTGTGGCTCTTCAATATCTTACTGAGTTATTGGACAAAGGTTTGTCTTTCTCTTCCATTAAGATTCATGCTGCAGCAATTTCAGCTCACTATGATTGTGACCCACCATTGTTTTCTCATCCTTTGTTCAAGCAATTTCTTAGAGGGGCAAAGAATATAAGACCCCCACGTAGAGCTCCTACTCCTGCTTGGGACCTCAATTTTGTGTTGGAGAAACTCACTCTACAACCTTTTGAGCCTGCAGCTACTGCTGAATTGAAATATTTGTCATGGAAGACTGCTTTTTTGTTAGCCATTACCTCTGCAAGAAGGGTGTCTGAATTGCAGGCCCTTATGGCGGTTGAGCCTTTCCTGATTTTTCATAAGGATAGGGTATCTTTACGTACTAATCCTTCCTTTATGCCTAAAGTGGTTTCTAGTGTAGCTTTAAACCAAACTATTCATTTACCTACCTTTTATGCAAATCCCCAAAATAAGGGGAAAAGATTTTGCACACTTTAGATGTACACAGGCAATTACGTTATTATTTAAGCAGGACTAAGGATTTTAGGCAGTCTCAGCAGTTGTTTGTTTCTTTTGCTTTCAGTTCTCAGGGTAAGCCTGTGTCAAAACAAACTATTTCTAAGTGGATTGGGTTTTGCATTACTTTCTGTTACTCCCATCATGGCAAGGAGATTCCAGCTGGGATTAGGCCTCATTCCACTAGGGCTACTGCCACTTCAACAGCATTTCTAAGGGGGGTGGCAACTAAGGATATTTTGGAGGCAGCTACTTGGAGTTCAGTGCATACCTTCTCTAAGCATTACCACCTTCCTCTCTACTCTAAATCTAGGGCTGGTTTTGCCACTGCTATTTTACAGGGCATGTTGTCAGCTCCTGCTTCTTTGTGATTTGCCATCCTCCCTTACCTCTGCTTTGGGATTCTACCCAAGTGTCAGGACTGCAGCAATGTGAGATGAAGAACATAGTACAGTTTTGTACCTACCATAAATGTAGATGTTCGAAGATCCACATTGCTGCAGTCCAATTTACCCTCCCTCCTTCCCCTCTGTGTTTAGGGGTGGTTGTGTGGGTAGGATTGTACCTGTCTGACTTTGTATATATTGTACATATATTTGGTACAGGGGTGTTTGGTGTGTTGTTGTTTTTTGGTTTGGCCTTATCTTTTTAGGGTCTTCTGACATCTGGGGCAAGAAAAGACTGAGGAAATGACGTCGGTCATGCGCATTTGTACCCTGACGTCCTGACGTCAGACTAATGCGCCTTGACCGACGTCAGCCTTATACTTTGGTATTCGGGCCGACTGGGACAGCGGACTACCCAAGTGTCAGGACTGCAGCAATGTGGATCTTCGAACATCTACATTTATGGTAGGTACAAAACTGTACTTTTTAGCCATCACTTCAGCAAGAAGAGTGTCTGAATTACAGGCCCTCATGGCAGTGGAGCCTTTCATCATTTTTCATGTGGACAGGGTGTCCCTCAGGACCAGTCCCTCCTTCATGCCCAGGGTGGTATCCAGTGTGGCCCTTAATCAGTCCATTCTTTTGCCAACCTTCTTTTCTAATCCACAGAACAAAGGGGAACGAATAATGCACTCCTTAGATGTGCACAGACAACTTAGATTTGATTTGGACAGGACTAAACCTCTCAGGAAATCTGAACAGCTGCTGGTTGCATTTGCTGCAGGGGCAGAGGGGAAGGTCATTTCAAAACAAACCATTTCTAAGCCATTGCATTCATTTCTGCTATAAGCACCATGGAAAACCTACCCCACAAGGGGATACGACCACATTCAACCAGGGCTGCATCTACCTCTACAGCCTTTCTCAGAGGTGTCACTACCAGGGACATCCTAGAAGCTGCTACCTGGAGTTCTGTACATACCTTCACCAAGCATTACGATTTGCCAATTTTCTCTAAATTCAGAGCTGGATTTGCCACTGCAGTCTTGCAGGGCCTTATAGCTGGTCCTAGAAATGGTTTGTTTTGAGGGTAATGCTGCTCAATGCCATAAGTCTAAATCTCAAAATGCACGCACTCGAGGCCCTTCTCAGTATGGAGAACATCGATGTCTGTGCTGTAACTGAAACCTGGTTCAAGGCTCCTGAGAGCACGCCGGCACTATTAGGTTTTCCCTCATATCATGCGTTCCGGCCCCAAAACCCGGACCACACCACAAAAGGAGGGGGTGTATCCATATTCATAAAGGATAGCCACACCTCCAGGTTGGTGGCAACGCACGAAGCTTCGGAAACCATCCAGGTGCAACTAACCATAGGCAAAACTGCTCTACAAATTGTAGCATGCTACAGGCCACCCTCTCAAACTCAGGAACCCCACACAGCCTTCCTGAAGACACTGGAGGGTATGAATGTATCTCCAAACACCATCATATTGGGTGACTTCAACTACCCGAATATAGACTGGGAACATTACTCAAGCCCTAACTTTCTAGCCCAACGGTTCCTGGAGTTCATAAATTCAAATGCCATGGAACAGCTAGTCACTGTTCCCACGAGAGGAGAAAATATACTAGATCTCATTATCACAAACATGGGGACAAAATAGTATATCCCTCATTGGTGAGATCTGATCATAAACTAATCTCACTGGAAATCCACATCCCGCCCCCACCCCAAACAAAAAGACCACAGTGAAGAACTTCTCTAAAGCAAACTTCACACTACTCAAGACTGGTGTGGTATCCTTCAAGGCCCCTGAGCCAGTGGAAACCACAACCCAAGCTCTGGAAGCCCTTACAAATGCCTTCTATGAACACCTCCAGGACTGCATGGATCAGGCAATCCCAAATAAAACCAAGACTCTTTCCACAAAGGGCAAACGTCCAGTCTGGTGGACCCCAGCCATTAACAAACTTTACAATATGAGGAGAAAGCTATTACATGATAGAACAAAATCCATAAAAGGGAAGTCACCCCTGATCATTATTAGTAAAAAAATACGAGCACTCATAAAATCAACTAAGGCCAATTTTGAGAGAAAAATTGCCATGGATTCAAAAGACAATCATAAGGCCTTTTTCAGCTATGTTAGGAACCTGGGTGGAAACTCCCAGATATGCTCAGAATTAGTCCAAAATGATACAAAATCACTGAACCCACAGACATTGCCAACATACTGGCAGACAGGTTCAGTGCAAACTTCACCCCCCTCTCCCCACCTAAAGGAGAGATAACTATCCCAGCAGAGTGTAGCCTCCCAGACATCTCAAATGCGCAGGTGAAAGTTGCTCTCTCTAAAGCTAAAAACACAGCATCAATGGGACCGGATGGTGTCCCCGGCTGTGTGCTACACGAGCTAAATGAGGAATTAAACCCGCACATAAGGCAGCTGTTTAATCTCAGCCTTACCACAGGATACGTGCCCAAGGAGTGGTGTACGGCAACTGTGGTCCCACTCCACAAAGGCGGTGCCTCTATGGACCCTGTTAATTACCGCCCCATAAGCTCAACAAGTCTAGTCTGCAAAGCTATGGAGAGGATCATAATGGAGCTCATAAACAAAGATATAGGGGACTTGCAGACATTGGACCCGACCCAGTTTGGCTTCGTCAAGAGCAGATCATGCCTTTTGAACTTGGTCGACTTCTTCGAAACAGTCACCAAGGCCATTGATGAGGGAAAGGCAGTCCATACAGCCTACCTTGACCTTGCAAGGCTTCGACACAATACCCCACTGGTATTGTAGAAAAACTTACCAGCTTAAATGTAAACCCATATGTCACAAGATGGGTTGCAAACTGGCTTAAGGACAGAACCCACAGGGTTAGAGTTGCTGGCGCTATGTCAGTCTCCAAGCCGGTCACAAGTGGTGTCCCACAGGGCTCGGTCCTTGGCCCCCTATTGTTCGGCATCTACTTCTCAGAAGTACAGGCCAACATGGGAGGACTTTGGCTGACAAAGTTTGCAGACGACTGCAAACTGGGCGCCATAGTGCAAAGTGCATCGGACACGGATATCCTTCAGAAGGGACTCACGGAAACAGATAACTGGTGCCAGAGCCTTGGCCTGAAGTTAAACGCCAAAAAATGTATAGTGATACCCTTCGGGAAAAACAAGGTAACCCCAAGCTACCATATAGGTGGCAATCCACTAAGCACAGAAGAGGTTTTCAGGGACCTGGGGACCCAGGTTGACAGTGGCCTTTCTTTTGACACTCACGTTGCTAAAGTGGTTAGAAAGACCTTCTACATTGCCCACCTGATCATGAAGGGATTCACATCCAGATCTAGTGAGGTCACTGTTCCCCTGCACTCTTCACTTATCAGACCAATGATTGAGTACAATGCCCCATTCGGGATGTATCTCACCCAACATCTGCAGCAATTGGAGAGACCCCAAACGTTCCTCACCAAAAGGATAAAGGGACTCCAAAATCTGTCATATGCTGCCAGATTGAAGAAACTCCAGCTCTATTCAGTCGCATACCGTCTGCTCAGAGGTGACATGTGCCTGACATACAAGGCCATGTCCAACCTGGAATTAATGGACATGCTCCACCTCAAAAAATCCAAATCCGCCAAAACCACTAGAGCAAGCGACTTAAACCTTAGCACGGATATAAATAGGACGTGCTGGAGGGATAGATTTATCACTCAGAGACTCCCTATGCTGTGGAATAAAATCCCGGTCCATGTGAGGCAGAGCACCTCGCTGGCTCTCTTCAAGAGAAATCTTGACCTGTAGATGGGAGATCGTAGGTTTACCCCTGGAATCATCTCTGTGTCACTGCTGGACAGAGGCACAACAAACTAATGGGCACAGTATTTTTTCATATAAGGGGTGGCGTAAGCCACAAAACTTTGGGCTAGGCTTATAAATGCCTTAGGGCAGATAGCCTAGTATAAACCTATGAACCTATGAACCTAATGCTATCTAATTTCCTCCTCCCATCCTTAGCTTTGGGAATCTACCCAAATGTGATGACTGCAACAGTGAAACACGAAGAACATAGTACAGTTGTGTACACTTACCATAAATGTAGATGTTCGAGTGTGTTCACTGTTGCAGTCCTGGTTACCCTCCCTCCAGTCCTCTGGCTTCTATTGGCTATACCTCTATTCCTGCTTACTATGCTTACAGCTTTTTGGTGTATTTGCTTTTTTGTTGGAGGTGTAACCTTGTATATATAATTGCTTCCCATTATGGGGGCACCTGACATCTGGGGCAAGAAAAACTGATGTAATGGTGTCGGCTGCATGCTTTATACCCCTGACTACCTGACATCATGGAATATGAGACAGCAACCGACGCAGGATCCCAGACTTTGATAATCAGGCTGACTGAGGGCTACTGCAAGCAGATAACCCAAATGTGATGATGCAACAGTGAATACACTTGAACATCTACATTTATGGTAAGTGAACACAACTATACTTTTCTGTTAGCCTGGGAACCCAGAGAAGTGTAAAGAATGATGTAATGTAACCCAAGGAAGTGTGAAGAATGATGCAATGTGAACCAGGGATATGATTTTAAAAACAGAGAGAATCAGAGAGCATTAAGCATTTTTGTCTTGACCATCCAACTCTCCAGCACTGTCTTGCTCTATATGTAAGTTTATCTTAGACTTGTGTTTTGTTTTAGAAATAGCTAGAAACTAGAAAGATTAGAATAAGTGTTTTTTCTGTGACGTCAGAACTGTACTACTGAATTATTTAAGTATTTCTCTGTCATCTCTGAACTCTTGACTAGCACTGTGTAGTAAAAGTATTGTCTTGTGTTTTGACTATTTGTTATTAAATATTTTTAAACCCTTTCAACTGTGGCTGTTTTTGTAAAGATAATTTAAGCTCTGTAGAGTACTTCCATGCCTTTGGTTAAATTTTACAAAGCCACTCCAATAGCTTTAGCCCTGGGCTGTACTACCAATTGGATAATAATACTGCACAGTAATAATTGGACACCCTTTTAAGGGCCTTTGAGTAGCTGATGAATATTAGTGTGTGGTGGCAGCTGGTACTACCGTATAGTCTGGGGAAAAGGGAGGCACAGCTGAAGAACCTGTGCCGCCAGCCTTCCCCAGGAGTGTCTGTGTGGTTGTATAAACTCTTCTCAAAGTGTGTGTGTGTGTGTGTGTGTGTGTGTGTGTGTGTGTGTGTGTGTGTGTGTGTCAGCTACTTGGGCAGGGACACGAAGCACTGGTTAGACAGAAAGGGTGCTGGAGGTTTTAGCTTGCCCACTACGCTGAGATCTGGACCCTGTAGTTGTGCCAGTGGTGAGTCTTATTGGGCACCTGGAGAGCAAGGGAGCGACCAGCCCTGGACTGACTGTGATCTCCGTGTGCTCTTAATGGAAATTGCACTTTACTGTATGTTTGGTATCCTTTCCTCCTATATGAGACATCTCTCACTGGTGTTAGTGGTGAGGATTGAGGCTTCTTGATTGCTGGGCCAGGGCACAGGCGTCAAATCTGTCTCCATGGATTCCAACATATTCTCCTCCTTTGACCTCCGTGCAGGTATGAAAATCCTCGGCACCGACGCCTCTTTCGGTACCCATTTCTTCTCTTCCACTGGTGGACATCATCGTGGTTCTGGAGCCGACCCTTTTGGATCTTTGGCTCACTCTGAGTCAGGTCATTCTCAGGATCATGACTGGACTGTGGGCACCGTGACCCCTAGTATGGTGCCATTTTTTTTTCCACAGTGCCATCAACTATGGTTCCAGGAGTCCTGACAGTACCTAGTCCTCTTTATTGGGAGCGGGTCCGATGGAGCAGGGTGTGACCCTGATTCCGAGGTTGTCCTTCTTGGTTCTGGGCTCCCATCCCTCTTTGGGCGGGCCAGCTTTCCAAGCGATGGAGGGAGCCCTTGCTTCTGCAGGCAAACCGTCGGTGGTGGAATACCAGTTATGTCCTCCCTCTGAGCTACAGCTGACACAAGCCACCACTTCAGGACATTGAGCACAAGAACCTCAAGATACCCTACTGCAGGGTGCCTTCTCTTCAGAGTCTTCTTCAGAAGCCCCCGCTGAAGAGGTGCTACACAAGAGGACGTGTAAGAGAAAGCACTTGGACTCCCCTGAGGAGTACTTCACTGAAGACATGGATTACGATGAAGGGGAGGAGTCCCCACAATCACCCCCTGATGATGTTTGCTTTGATGACTGGAAGTCCACCAACCCCTCCTCCTAGGAGTCCATATTCTTGCAGGCTTTTTGTGTTCGACCCTCTACTTCCTAGGTGACCCCGCCTGCAGACGAGCTAGTCCAACTTGTCATGCAGCGTGCATGGAAGAGTCCTGATACTGTTGAGCCAGTCCCATGGAGGCCAGACAAAATTTTTTCCCCTCCCGAGCAAAACCCACAGTGGTCCAAGGGTCTCCTTGTAGACGCTATGGTGGTGGCGGCAGCCACTAAGAAGGAGTTCGCCAAGGAGAGCCAGACTGCCTTCCCCCCAAACAGAGAGTCCACCCCCCAAACAGTGAGTCTCTGGCAATGGACAGGTTGGGGAAGTGAGTATTTGTCTCATCGACCTTTGCTATTAAGTCTTTGAACTATCTGGTGCACTTCACTAGGCTTCAGAGAGACCTAGTTTTGGAACTCTTCGAAACCTTAGCAGGAGCAGTTTCTGAGGAGGTACGTGACAAAGTTTCCAGGGTCCTTTCTATGACACACGTGGTGAGTGTACTCCCTGGGGAAGAGGGGGTAACTCATCTGAAAGATGCCCCTACAGAGGCAGAGGAGGTCCACGTAACCAGGGGTCCAGAGATTCTTTTTCTGGGCAGCCCTACCAGCACTCCTGAAGAGCGGCCCAATTGCTCCTCTGGAAGCAGTCAGGAGACATTTCTCGCTGCGCCACCCTGCCTGGCAAACTATAACCACAAATTCTTGGGTGCAGAAGATCATAGCCAGAGGTTAACCACATACCATTCAACATTTATCTGAGGTCATCAAGATAAATTCCCGACGTTCCACCCAGTCAAAAGGAAGCAGCAGCTCTAGAGATAAGAAAGATGTTTCAAAAAAAGAGTCATCAAAACAGTCCCACCAGACCAAACAGGATCCAGATTCTACTAAAGATTATTTTTAGTACCAAAAAAGACAGGGGACTAGAGGCCAATTCTGGATGTCAGCATCCTAAACAAATTTGTCAAACAGGAAAAATTCCCGATGGTCACAGTTCAGTCTATCCTTCCATTTGTGGAGAAATTGGATGTGCTCAATAGATCTTCAGGATGCGTATTACCACATAAAAATGATCAAATGCTCCAAAAGATTCCTTCGCTTCCGGCTAGGAGCCAATCACAACCAATTCTGTGCACTGCCCTTTGGACTCTACAGCCCCCAGAGTGTTTACCAAATGCATGGCAGTGGTAACAACTCACTTGAGACTTCAAGGATTTCGGTTGTTTCCATATTAATATGATTGGCTCCTCACCGCCCCCACCCAAGCGTCTACTGGAGATGGCCCTAAACTACACCCTCACACTGGCAGAATTTTTAGGAATCTCGATAAACTTGGGGAAATGCAACCTAACTCTGTCTCAAACCTTGGAATTTATAGGAGCAATTTTCAATACACATGCTTGTCTGGTCTCTCTCCCAGATCACAGACTGCAAAGGATAAGATCTTAACTCCGGGTGATACTCTGTCAAAACCAAGTCTCAGCTCGGGCGGTCCTTCAACCCCTGGGCTCGATGGCAGCATCAGTTACAATAGCTCCTTTAGCAAGACTCCAAATGCGACTTCTCCAATGGCTCCTACTGATGCAGTGGTATCCCTTGCACCATCCTATCTCCTTTCAAATCCACATAACATAACAACGATGCAAACAAGATTTAATGTGGTGGATGAAGCCAGATGAGGAGTTATGGAGTTGTCCTTTCTCCCCACCTCAACCCAGGGCCACAGTGACCACGGACGCTTCCCTGATAGGGTGGAAGGGGCTTTTTCAGCTGAAGACGGTCCAAGGCACTTGGTCAGACATAGAGGCCAAACTGCATATCAGTATCCTAGAACTGAGGGCACTGCTTCTGGCATTGCAAGCATTTCAATCTTTCCTTCTGTCGGGGACAATTGCTATACATTCCGACAATATGTCAGTAGTCTGGTACATCAACAAACAAGGAGGAACCAAGTCCTATCCTTTATGTTGAGAGGTCATGAGAATTTGGCAACGGGTGATAGCTTCCGACCGCTTTCTGATAGCAACACATATTCCCAGGATTTCTAGCGTAATTGCAGACAACCTAAGCAGATGTATCCTACTGCCTCATGAGTGGTCCCTGAATCCTTTAGTGGCGGCGAAGATCTTCAGCCACTGGGGCCAGCCTTCCGCAATCTCTTTGTCTCCCCAGCAAATCACAAATGCAGCAGCTACTTTGCCCTAATCCCCTCAGAGGGGGAATCCCCGAGGGACGCTCTGATACACGGGTTGGCCCACGGGACTTCTATATGCCTAACCTCCCTTCCACCTGATTCCCCTATTTCTAAAGAAGGCCCTTTGTCTGAGAAGCAAAGTAATCCTCATTGCTCCTTACTGGCCACGACAAATTTGGATTCCCTTCCTTTGGCCTCTCCTTTTACATCGACCCTGGATTCTGGATCCAACTCCGGAATTGATCTCGCATCTGCAAGGGTTGACTCACCCCAACCTTCCCAGTCGCAAGCTGACAGCTTGGTTTCTGCACTTCCGGTAATCACCAGGCAGAGTAACCTTACCTCCCCAGTACATCATATCCTTCTGGCTTCACATAAATCATCCACCAGGAAAATCCATCTCAGCAAGTGGAAGAGATTCGTTATTTGGTCCAGACAAAGAAAACTGGACCCTTGCTCAGCTCCTGTTAGTGTGGTTTTGTATTATTTGTCAGGTCTTCTCAAGTCAGGAGTGGCAGCCTGCACCATTCGAGTCCATTTAGCTGCCATCTCAAACTTCAATAATGGATTCCAAGACTCATCCTTAATCTCCCATCGCCTCTGTAAAACCTTTTTAAAAGGGGTCTCATACATCAGACCATCCTTCAAAGAACTGATTGACCCTTGGAGTTTAACACTAGTACTGCAATCCCTGACACGACCACCTTTCGAAACTGCAATGCTTGCTATATGAAGTTCTTGTCCTGGAAATCAGTATTTTTAGGAGCCATCACCTCAGCAAGATGCATATCCAAGCTTCAGGCCTTATGCATCAAGTGCCCTTATATGGTCTTTCATAGAGACAGAGTATCACTCCAGAATAACCCTTCCTTTCTACCAAAAGTTATTTCAGAATTGACAATTAACCAAACAATTGACCTACCTGTCTTTTTTCCTAACTACTCAAATAAAGGGGAATACTGCCTGCATTTACTAGATGTACATAGACAATTACAATTTTATGCACAGAACAAAATCAGTACATAAATCAGACCAATTGTTTGTTTCCTTTTCAGGCCCTAAATTTGGAGACCCTGTTTCTAAAGTGACCTTATTGAAGTGGTTGAGAAACTGTATATCCTTTGTCTACCAACATAATAAAATTCCTCTACCATGCAAGGTCAAAGCACACCCCACCAGATCAGTAGTGACTTCTATTGCTTTTCATTCCAAGGCTTCAATGGATGATATCTGTGCAGCTGCAACTTGGTCTACCCCTCATACCTTTATTACTCATTACAAATTGGATTTGATTTCCAGGGGAAGAGCATCCTTTGGTTCAATGTTACTCAGGAACATCCTTCCATAAGGGCCTCCCAGGACATAAAGTAGCTAGGGACTCTGTCCCAAGAGTGAGGAATGAATGAAGATTAACAACATCAGATAAAGAAGTTATGTTTTTACCATAACATTCCATCTGTGTTGTTCATCTTCATTCATTCATTACGTCCCACCCACCTTCCCCCTGTAGAGGCTCCTGGAGGATTGGATTGGGCCCTAATCCTGCATTAGGGTTTCTGCTCAGAAAAAGCCTCTGCTTTCCTTATCACAAGCAAAATTGATCTGAGGTAACAGGGAGAAGGGCACTGTGGGTAAAAGCTTAGCTCGAGAGTTTTTTTGTCTAGCACAAGCTTGTTGTAAGACCGACTTGGTTCCGAGGACGGAACCAACACCCATCAGTAATGAGTGAATGAAGATGAACAAGACAGGTGGAACGTTATGGTAAGAACATAACTTCGTTTTTATTAACATGCAGAATTCTTCAACAGTAAATGCTACATTTTTGTATGTACATTTTTGTTCCTCCAAAGGACAGATTAATTTAGGAGAATGACATCTGAACCCTTCTTGATGGGTTTTTGATTGGTTTTATCCATTCCATCCATCAGCATTTATTAAAATTGTTGCAGGTCCCTCACACACAGAAATGTGTTCACCTGTTTTAATTCACACTGTGCTGTCACATCATATATATAAGCATGCTCATTCTCGGAACCTACTAGTTCTGTTTTGCCATTGTAACTATTTTAATCAGCAGTTGTTGGTGATGATGTGTTACTGTACATTATAAAGTAATTGAATGTGAGTTTCCATCAGATTACTAGCTTAGACCTGCACAGACATTGCTTGTGCTGTTTGGGAGAGGAGCACAAAGTGTGAGACTGCAGCAGGTGTCCAGAGACTGAAGCCTATTATTTGTTATCACCATATGGGAAAATGTTTGGCCTACCTTGTGACCAGTAAGTAGAAGACCGTCAAGAGTTCCTAGCATAAGTACTGGTGTGATCAGGTCCCTTGTTGCAACCTATGTATAGGCTGTAGAATCACCATCCATGTCGACACTTAAGGGTAAGTCAGGGAAGAGTCTTTTTGGAGGTAGTCCGGTGTTAAATCAGTTTCCTAGTTTCTGCGGGTGATTAGCTCATCCCCAGCTAATGAAAATTCAAGCCTACTGCAGTCCTCTTCCTTCACTGAAGGGTAGAGATGTATCTGTACCTCCCACTCCAGGGAGAACATGTATTGGGGTGCAGCATTTGTAACTCTCCCCAGTTGATGTGGTGAAACCCATAGCTAACTACCCTAATCCTAGGATGCAGCTCTTCAATTCACCCATTCATGGATAAGTGGAATTGATGGCTGAGGATTACACTCCTAAGACTCCCCCTTCCCTAAGACCACCCAGACAAACCAATATCAGCATCTGTTCCTGCACCAAGGTTTACATCTCAAGGCTTACCCAGAGTTTGATGTCTGGTCGAAACTTCAGTCTATACTGAAGGAGTAAACCTTTAGGGGTAAGAGCCTTAAGCCAGTGCCAGGTTTGGCACAGGTCTCCCTGACTCCCTTCCTGAGGTGCCACTCTTGGTTGGGATACACTTGCGTATGCCCAGTCCTAACAGATCTCCACCGTGTCTCCAGCAGCTTAAAAAACAGTCCCAGTCAAATTACCAACTGGAATGAGGCATCAAGAGCTACTACAGGAGTGGCTTTAAATGTCGAAACAGTATGTTATTTAGTGATAATAAACAAAACAAACAGGTGAGCTAGCTTTTAGATGGAAATCCTTCTTCAAACTTGCATGTGTTCCCTGTTGCCAGATAACTCCAGTTTGTCATGTACTTGCTCACCCTTACACAAGTCTATACAGACATTTGCAACTGTTAATATTGAGGGCTCAGGACTCTTTAACACTTTTGCTTTGTGAGGGATCAGAGGATTTGAAGGCCATTATTTCTGACACAGACAGCAAAGTTCTTTCCTTATTCTTTCATTCTTTGGAAAAGCTCTTAAATTTAAGAAGGGCAATGTGGACTGACCTTTCACTTCTTTCCTATCTACTTAGAAATTCCTTTTGACATATGGAGAGGAAGCCTGCAGAGTCCTGAGTCCATTGCCATCTTGAGACAGCTATCAAGGATGCTGCAGCTGTAATCTGGAGGTAGCCTGACTGTACTCCATCAGCTATTTAGCTTTTAAGAAGTTGACTAGCCTTTACAGACTTTTACCTGAATTAATACAGCCCTTTAATAAGCATCATCAAACCAAAACCTTTGAGAATTTTTCACTCCTGGTAAGGTCATTATTTTGGCAATTTTCAACCTGACAGGGAGTCTAAAACTTTGTAGAAGTAAAGTATAGGAATCCCCATTTTTTCACATTGGTTATTATTGCCCGCATCTCCTCCGCAGCCTGTTCAAGTTTTTTTCTTTTTCAGAGTAAGGCATAAGAAAATCTTGAGGACCTTGTTGAGATGTAGTCAGTGGTTTTCAAAGCAGACCAGCATATAAATGACTGTACTTTTTGAAGATGTCTTAGCTGCTGCTGCAGGCACAAGTTTGTGCATTCACATTACACTCTAGCTAAGATTGTCCTATTTGAATTCAAGAGCACGTTTCTGCATGCCCACTTAAAGTGGGGAAATGCTTTTTAGCCAGATCATCCAGAAACCCTTGGCTGCCGAAAGGGGAAGCAGGCGCTAACTCCTGAGAAGTGCCTTTAGGACACCCTTTCTTGAACCCTGTCTTCCTCTTTTAAGACTAGACAACCTGAAAAGTGGTGCAAATCTCCTTACCCCACAGAGTAGATGCTGAAGTGTTGCACAGTCCAGTCTCCTCCGGTGCTGACCAAATCTCTCAAGAATACAAGTCTGCTGGCCAGTATGGCAATCCTTACTGTGGCTTAGGACTTTTGGATCATATTCCCAAGGTTCATCTAGATGTAATTAGTATTGTCCATGTCTTGAAATTCAGTAGATCCTTTCACCAAAAATGAGCTCCACTGATGGACCAGTCTGGCTCAGAGAGACTCTTGAGAGAAAGACAAATAAAAGCAGCCATACAGGATGACCCATTTTCTGAATCAGAGTCAGGGGTTTTACTTCTCCTCCTTCCTTGTCCTAAAAGAGAAGGATAATTTCCGTCTCATTCTGGACGCATTTGGTTTCAGATGGTCACCCTATTAGGTCTTGTATATGTTTTGCCGCTGGTCACCTGGATGGTGAAGCTGGTCATAGCTGATGCATTGAGTTCCACACAAGAAATTCATCAGGTTCGCTCTAGGTGGATATCGCATCTAGTTCAAAGAGCTGCCATTTGGACTTTAATCAGCATACAGACTCTCTGCATGTGCACTGCCTGAGGTGGCCAGAGTCATTGAAGGAGAATGATCTTCACGTGTTCCCCTACTTCCAACTTGCTTCTGGTGACACATTCCAGAGATTCTGTGGAAGTGTTTTTGTAGTGTGTGCTCCCATTTCTGTAGTTGCTGTGGTTGACAATAAATATAAACAATTGCTATTGGACTGCTGTTTAGAAAATAGTTTCATAGATGTAGAGCAGGACACACTCGAGCCCTATTCAGAAATTTGGACTATAGATTAAAGAGACTGCTGTCCCTGCCAGTGATTTATAACAAGAGTATAGTCAAAAGGATAGGTCACTGCTAAATGTGAAAGACTGTGTCTAGTAGAGCTTTTAGTTGAGTTTATAACACAAGTTAGAAATGGATAATTAGTAGGGTGTATAAATTATTGCGTGATGGCTAAAATAATAATTTAGAGAAAGTTAGAAAAGATTGGGAAGAGAGACTGGAAAAGCCATTTACAAAAGTGGGAGAATATCTCCATGGCTGTCAAGTTTGCAACAAAGACCAAAGAATGTAGGATTTTTTCACTGAAGTGTTTGCCATAGGTGTTTTGAAACCCCAAGTTGACTTCAGGGAATTTTTACTCAGGAAGATAACAGATGCTAGAGGTGTGATGGGAAAGAGATGGGTAATCGTGAACGGCATGATGTTCATCGTGTTACCCTGCTGCAGTCATCACACTAGGGTTATCCTGCCGTCAGGCGGTCCCACAGTCGGCCTGAATTCCAAAGTCTTGGTCCGGGGTTAGTTGCTGTCGCTTCTTCCCTGACGTCAGAGCGCCAGGGGTATATAAGAGGCATAGTCTTTCTTGCTGCGCGGTGCCCGAAGCAGAAGCAGTTCGCAAGTGCTGGTCGGCCGACACCTGAGATTTTCAATTCGAATTTCAGTCTGAAGTCTTCAATAAAGCTAAGTACCCCGTTGGGGAACCTTTTCTTGCATCAGTCCGATGTCAGAAAAAGTTAACAATTGCATTTCTTGTGGGAAGCAATTGCCTCATAAGGACTTCCATTCCTATTGTATTCCTTGCCTAGGCCCAGACCACAACATCACAGGTTGTCAGTTTTGCGCTAGGTTTAATAAACGAACTATCAAATGCCGTTTTGACTTCACACAACATTACTTAGGTAGGAAATTTAATTATATCATGCCGTCAGAGCAGCCGACGACCGGCATGCATAAAAAACGCAAGGATAAGGACAGGCAACCTAGGAACAAGTCAGACTCCGAGCCTCTGCTGGGCCTTTCGCCGGTTCTCCGGATTTCAGTGAGGCACCTGTGCAGCCCCTGACGACCGCAGAACTGGAACCCCAGACAGCTGCGGATTCTCAAGCAGAGTCTACTAGGCTGACGCAGCCATCTTCATTAGGCCATTCCGACACCGGAGCAGAAGTAGACCCCTGTGCAGTGGAAACACCTTCGGTTGCAGAAGGTGTCTTCAGACCGCTAAGCTTAAAACTCCTTTAAAACCAAAGAAGACTGTACATCAGTTCAAGGCCCCATGCCCAAGAAACAGATGCTCAAGATGGCTAAAGATTTGATTACCCTAATCAGGGGTTCCCATCTCCCTCCTAATAAAAGACCAAGACAAGAGGAGGATTATGCTTCCTCTGACCAGGTTTCAATTTCCTCAGATTCTTCTGAGGAACAGGATTACACTTCTCCACCTTATGAAGACTCTGATGCTGAAGACTCTCTGCCCTCAGCATCTCCCCCAGAAGACTACTCCTTTGGGTAAACTTTACATACCATGAGAGAACATTTCCACTGGGAAGGCCAGGACTACTCTGATTCTAAGAAAAGGCTCCGAGTGTTCTTTTTACTACCCCAGCACAGACCTCTTGATTTCCCAGGGTCCTAAGGGAGCTAAAGCTTGTATGGCTAAAAATCCTGTGCCCTCTGAAATGGATTCCAGAGCCCAAGATAGATGGGGAAAGAAAATATACACCTCAGCAACTCTGGCTATGAGAGCATTAAATTGTCAGTTTCACATGCTGAAATATCAGCAATTCCTAATGTCTCAAAACAAAAAATGAGCACACATACTGAACAGTCTGAATTCAAGGAAATGCAGGATCTGTTTCATGCAGCTGAACAGGTGGATAAACATACTTTACAATGTGGATTTGATTCTTTGGAAGCTTCCTGTAGAACAGCTGTTACTGTCTCTGTCATACGTAGACATGCTTGGTTAAAAGAACAAACCCTTCCCGATCATGTTAAAGCAAAATTATTGGATGCACCTTTACAGCAGGATGTTTTATTTGGTGTCAAAGCAGAAGAGGTTTTAAAGAAAATGGAGCATAAGGCAAAGTCTGTACAGACGGTTAAGGATTTTTTGCAGGTACAACCCCCTCTTTTCAGCAGAAATTGGCCAACAAAAAACTGGTCCTTTCCAGCTTCTGACAGATCACAGAGAGGCAAATACAGACACCCAAGGGACAGAGGTCAGTCACAAGGCCCTTACAAACCTCGCCAATGGGGTACTGCTACCCAGAAAGGAGGAGGAGACAGGCCCCAGGCTAGCAGAAGACAAACACAATGACTCAATCCTCAACTACCAAGCAAATCTCTCCTGGCAGCTCCCTTGGGAGGAAAATTAGCAT
The DNA here is from genome assembly GCF_019279795.1 of Protopterus annectens. Classification (NCBI taxonomy): domain Eukaryota; kingdom Metazoa; phylum Chordata; order Ceratodontiformes; family Protopteridae; genus Protopterus; species Protopterus annectens. The sequence goes on from NC_056737.1 coordinate 1,449,519,293, forward strand.
TTTTTGCAGATAACTGGCACATCATCACAAAAGACAAATGGGTTCTAGACATTGTCTCTCAAGGATACAGACTCCACTTTCATACCTTACCAAGGATAAAAGGAATGCCAAACTTGCCACCAAATCAATGGGCAGAGGCACAAAAACAAATTACAGCTCTCATGGACATGAGCCATTCAACAGGTACCTACACAAGAGCAAGGACAAGGATTTTACACAAGACTCTTTCTAGTCCCAAGAAAGGACAAAGCATGGAGACCCATTCTGGATTTTTCAATTCTGAACACCTATCTGCAAGTACCAGACTTCAAGATGCTAACACTACAGCAGCTTCTTCCCATGCTGGGCAAGAATGCTTGGCTAGTAACGTTGGGCATCAAGGAGGCATACCTGCATGTCCCTATCAGACAAAATTGCAGAAGATACCTCCGCTTCATTGCAGGTTCAACGCATTATCAATTCTCTGCACTGCCCTTTGGCTTATCTACTGCTCCCAGGGTCTTCACAAAATGCCTGGCACCAGTAATTGCATACTGCAGACAAAGAGAAATTCAAATATACCCATTCCTGGATGACTGCCTTATTCAAGCAGAAAGCAAGGACATTCTTTTAAAGCATCTGGCATTTGTCAAACACCTTCTAAGTTGCCTAGGGTACACAGTAAATGAAAAGAAATCAAAACTAGTGCCCTCACAAAACATAATATTCCTGGGTGCCAGCTTGAATACAACGGCACAGATGGCTTACGCCAGACAAGAAACAGCTGACTCAATATTTCAAAATAATGGCAACAAAGACCCAACTCCCTGCAAGAAAAATTCTGCAGGCCTTGGGATTCATGGCATCTTGCATACTACTAATACCATTTGCAAAACTGCATATGAGGAAATTACAATGGTACCTGAAAAGCGTATGGACTCAGCACAGCCACAGCTTGGACACAATGATACCACTCATTCCCTGCCTTCAATAAGAGTTTCTATGGTGGGCACAGGCATGTCACCTCAACAAGGGTCAGCCTCTCTCCTTACCCACAGCCAGGCAAACTATGACAACAGATGCATCGGACTATGCCTGGGGAGCACACATGGCAGGACAGTGCATTCAGGGCAAATGGACTACAGATCAGAGGCATCTGCATATCAATCAAAAAGAAATGCTAGAAGTACAGAATGCCCTAACAGCTTTCAAGAACCTCTTACACCCAGGACAACTAATAAAAAAGACGGACAATACCACAGTAATGTGGTACATAAACAAGCAAGGGGGCACACATTCCTAACCTCTATGCAGGCAAGCAATGACCTTGTGGAACACTGCACTGTCTTACCAGGTTCAATTACAAGCACAATTCCTGCCAGGAAAGAAAAACACATTGGCAGATGACCTAAGCAGAAACATCATGGATCCACACGAATGGAAACTAGATCCACAAGTATTTGCAGTGATAGCTCAAAAATGGGGATGCCCAGACATAGATCTGTTTGCAAGCCCCCAAAACTACCAACTTCAAAAATTTTGCACAAGGACATTCCATCCACAAGCTTGGAAAGTGGATGCCCTCTCATTCAGTTGGAAAACATTAACAGTGTATACCTTTGCTCCACTGCCTCTTCTAGCACAGGTAATGCTGAAAGTCAGATTAGAGAGGCCACAAATGATACTCATTGCACCAGACTGGCCACACCAGCATTGGTATCCAATTTTAAGGAACATGGCCCACCGCCCACCATAGATTTTACCACAAACTCCTCACCTGCTCACCCAGCGAGACGATCAGATTCTACACAGCCAGCTCAAGACTTTAAACCTGGCTGCATGGCAAATTACCTAAACAACCAGCCAACACCTCTATCCAAGACAGTTATGGATGTCATTCTGGAGGCCAGGAGGCCCAGCACCAGGAAAACCTATTCAGACAAGTGGAGAAGATTTTGTGCCTGGAAACAGGCTAAAGGCCAAAATCCCCCTGATCCAAACATTCCTCAGATTCTACAATATTTGACTGAGATGTTGCACAAAGGTCTTTCCTTTTCATCTATTAAGATCCACGCCTCAGCAATTTCAGCTCATTACAACACACATCCTCCTTTATTCTCACATCCACTCCTAAGACAGTACCTCAGAGGGACTAAGAACATAAGACTGCCAAGGAGAGCACCAACACCTATTTGGGATTTCAGCTTTGTCCTGGAAAAGCTTACACTGCCGCCCTTTGAACCAGCTTTTTCAGCTAATTTAAAATTTCTTTCATGGAAACCTGCCCTGCTACTTGCAATAACCTCAGATAGAAGAGTCTCAGAGCTACAGGCACTAATGGCAGTGGAGCCTTTCCTCATTTTTCATCAAGACAGAGTCTCTCTATGAACTAAACCTTCCTTTATGCCAAAGGTGTGGTATCCAGTGTGGCCCTATACCAAACCATTCATTTGCCCACCTTTATCCCAAATCCCCAGAACAAAGGAGAATGACTCCTGCACTCTTTGGACATTCACAGGCAATTACGTTACTACTTGGATTAAACTAAGGCTTTCAGAAATTCTGACCAGCTCTTTGTAGCCTATGCTACAGGATCACAAGGAAAAGCTATCTCAAAACAGACCATTTCTAAATGGATAGGGCATTGCATACGTTTCTGCTACGCGAATCACGGGAAACCGGTACCTGCTAACATTAGGTCCCACTCCACCAGGGCTACAGCTACATCAGCAGCCTTTCTCAGGGGAGTGCCAACCAAGGATATTCTGGAAGCTGCAACTTGGAGTTCAGTGCACACCTTCACCAAACACTATCACTTACCTCTATATTCTAAGACTAGAGCTGGTTTTGCCACTGCTGTTTTGCAGGGCCTACTAGCTCCTTCTAACCCTGTTTAACTCCACCTGCAATCTTTAGCTTTGGGATTCAACCCAAGTGTGATGACTGCAGCAGGGTAACACGATGAACATAGTACAGTTTTGTACCTACCATAAATGTAGATGTTCAGATGTTCGAGTGTTCACCCTGCTGCAGTCCAGGTTACCCTCCCTCCATCCCCTCTGAACTAGCTGAACTTATCTATACCACTCTATCCTATTCAACCTCTGTGGAGTATTTGCTTGTGCCTAAAGGTATTGTTTTATTTTTATCTAGCTATATATATATATATGTATATATATATATATATATATATATATATATATATATATATATATATATATATATATATATATTGCCTACCTATTGGGGACACCTGACATCTGGGGCAAGAAAAACTGAAGAAAATGGCGTCGGATGCCTCTTATATACCCCTGGCGCTCTGACGTCAGGGGATGAAGCCACAGCAACCGACGCCGGACCAAGACTTTGGAATTCTGGCCGACTGCGGGACTGTCTGATGGCAGGATAACCCTAGTGTGATGACTGCAGCAAGGTGTGAACGCTCTAACATCTACATTTATGGTAGGTACAAAACTGTACTTTTTTTGGGAGTGTAATGAGTTGCCAGATTTTAATAATTTCCTACAGAGTTTTTTTATTAGAAACACTGGGTGACAAAATGGTTGTAACTAAGGAAATTATTCTTTTGAGCAGGGGTACGGGATATGAATTGCTTTGACATAGTAAGGCCTTACTAAACTTATCGGCTGCCAAAAAAAAAAAAAAAAAATTATTAGAAAATGGAACTAAACTCTAAAACAACTGTAAATGAAGTATTAAATATTGTAATGACAATAAACGAACTGGAGGCGGAGTGCCTAGAAAAGGGAAAGAGTAAATTGCATGGAAATAAGCGGCTTCAGGCCTCATAAGACCCCTTGGCGGGTGTTAATTACACATTAACACATACCCTTGAGGGGACTTTTAAGGCTAGAGAATGGGCTGTCTGTAAAATTGTTGTGTTTTACTTATTTATTTTTAGGTTCATAGATAGGTGCTAGGCTATCTGCCCAAAGGCATTTATAAGCCTAGCCAGAATGTGTTGGCTTTCGCCACCCCCTTAGATTAGTTCCCTGTGCCTCTGTCCAGCAGAGCCACTGAAGTGATCCCTGGGGTAAACTTTCTGTTTCCCATCCACCCGTCAAGGTTTCTCTGGAAGAGTGTTAGCAAGGAGCTCTGCCTAATGCAGACTGGAATCTTGTTCCAAAGCAGGGGAAGTCTCTGGGACAGGAATCTATCCCTCCAGCACGTTCTATTTATTGTTGTGGTGAGGTTTAGATCCCTAGAGCGTGTGGCTTAAGGGGATATGGTTTTCTTTAGATGGAGCATGTCCATCAATTCTGGGTTGGACATGGCCTTGTATGTCAGGCAGAGATCACCTCTGAGTAGGTGGTATGCAACCGTGTACAGCTGGAATTTTTTCAGTCGAGCTGCATAGGGCATCTGTTTGAGGCCAGTGATTCTGTGGTCTTTCCAGCTGTTGCAGGTGTCTTATAAGGTACATCCCAAATGTGGCGTTGTACTCTATGATGGGTCTGATGAGTGATGAGTAGAGGGGCACAATGACCTCTTTTGATCTGGATGCGAACCCTTTTATGATTAGGTGGGTCACACAGAAGGATTTTCTAACCACTTTGGCAATGTGATTATCAAAGGAGAGATTACATTCTACTTGGGTCCCCAGATCCCTTATTACGTCTTTCGTATTAAGGGGAATACCACCTATGTGGTAGTTTGTGGATACTTTGTTTTTTTCCAAAGGGGATGACTATGCACTTTTTGGCATTTAGCTTGAGGCCATGATTTTGACACCAGGTATCCGTCTCAGCGAGACCCTTTTGGAGGATGTCTGTGTCAACCAGAGAGCTAATTATAGCCCCTAGTTTGCAATCGTCTGCGAACTTGGTCAGCCATAATCCTCCTGTGCTTGCCTGTACCTCTGAGAAGTATATGCTGAACAGGAGAGGTCCTAGGACTGAGGCCTGGGGAACGCCACTTGTAACTGGTTTAGAGTCGGATCTAGCTCCTGCAACTGTGTCCGTAAGCCAGTTGGCAACCCATCTTGTGACATAGGGGTTTATGTTCAGGCTGGTGAGCTTGTCTATAATACCAGAATGGGGAATGGTGTCTAAGGCCTTTGCGAGGTCTAGGTAGGCTGTGTGTACCACCTTTTCCTCATCTATAGCCTTGGTAACTGTCTCAAAGAAGTCCACCGGGTTTCGGAGGCATGATCTGCCCTTAACAAAGCCGAACTGGGTAGGGTCCAGTGTTTATAGATGTTCCCAATGTCTCTGTTAATGAGTTCCATGATGATGCGCTCCATAGCCTTGCAGACCAAGCTAGTCAGCCTTATAGGGCGATACTTCCCGTGGTCTGTTGTGGCTCCACCTTTGTGGAGCGGAATAACCGTTTCTGTGTGCCACTCTATGGGTACGTAGCCTGTGGAGAGGCTGAGTTTGAACAATGCGTTTAGGTGAGGGGTTGGTTCATCTTTGAGCTTGTGTAGGATGCAGCCTGGGACACCGTACAGTCCCATTGATGCTGTGTTTTTGGCTTTGGAGAGGGCTGATGTTCGTCGTGTTACACTGCTGCAGCCATCACACTTGGGTTATCCTGCCATCAGGCGGTCCCGCAGTCGGCCAGAGTCGATTGCTGTCGCTTCTTCCCTGACGTCAGTGCGCCAGGGGTATATAAGATGCATCCGACACCATTTTCTCCAGACTTTCTTGCGCGCAGTGCCCGAAGCAGAAGCAGTTCGCAAGTGCCGGTCGGCCGACTCCTAAGATTTTCGAAGTCGAATTTCAGATCCAAAGTCTTCAATAAAGCTAAGTACCCCGTTGGGGAAACTTTTTTCTTGCCTCAGACCGATGTCAGAAAAAGTTAATAATTGTATTTCTTGTGGAAAGCAAATACCTCATAAGGACTTCCACTCTGACTGTATTCCATGCCTAGGCCCTGATCACGACGTCACTAATTGTCAGTTTTGTGCTAGATTTAACAAACGTACTATTAAAAGACGTTTTGATTTCGCTTTGCACTACTTTGGCCGAAGGTTCAATTATACTATGCCGTCGGATCAACCGACAACAGCAATACCGGAAAAACGCAAGGACAAGGATAAAGACAGACATCCGAGGTGCAAAACCGACGACGAAGCCTCTTCTAGGCCAGTCGCCCGTTCTCAGTGGGGCACTTTCGCAGCCCCTGACACCCGCTACCTCAGAGCCACAGGCCGCCTCCAACTCCCACGTGGAGACAACTAGGCCTCTGGAAACTCAAGGTATTGGGCCTACGGACACTAATCCCTCAGATGGGTCCGGAGCCGCTGAGCAGGCATCGGCTTCTGAGGGTGTTTTCAGACCTTCACAAATTACCATTAAAACTACAGCCAAGACAAAAGTACCACTAAAGTCAAAGAAACAAGTACAGCATTCTCCTGGACAAGCCTCCATGCCCAAGAAACAGATGCTTAAAATGGCCGAAGACCTCATTACTCTAATCAGGGGTTCCCATCTCCCTCCTGAGAAAAGGCCTATGCAGGATACAGACTATGATTCCTCTGATCAGGTTTCTATTTCCTCTGATTCCTCTTCAGACCAAGGGTACTCTCTACCCCCCTATGAGGACTCTGATGCTGAAGAATCTATCCCTTCAGCCTCTCCTCCTGAGGATTATTCTTTTGGGGAAACTTTACATACCATGAGGGAGCATTTCCATTGGGAAAGTCAGGATTACTCAGAATCTAAGAAAAGGCTCAGAGATTTCCTTTTATTGCCTCAGCACAGGCCCCTGGCTATTCCGCCTGTGCTAGATATTGTGGATGATGTGTTCTCTGAATCCAGCTTATCTCCGGATTCCTTGCCCCCTGCACCAGCCAAGCCAGATAGGTACTACAGAGTCCCTGACTCTCACAAGTTTTTTTTTATAAAAACCCTTCTGCTGATCCAGAAACTATTTCCTAGCGTCCAAAAGGGGTTAAAGCTTCCATTGCAAAAAATCCAGTACCCTCTGACAGAGATTCCAGAGCTTTCGCTAGATGGGGGAAGAAAGTATACACTTCTGCAACTTTAGCAGTAAGAGCTTTAAATTGCCAGTTTCACATGCTTAAGTACCAACAATATTTAATGGCCCAATTAAAACAGAAAATGCTTGCAAGCTTAGAAGCTCCTAATTGTAAAGAAATGCAGGATTTATTGCATGCAGTTGAACAGGTGGGAAAACGTACTCTGCAATGTGGTTTTGATTCTCTAGAGGCCTCTTGTAGAGCCGCAGTTACAGGTTCAGTGATTCGAAGGCATGCTTGGTTAAAAGAACAGAGTTTACCTGATCATGTTAAGGCAAAATTAATGGATGCTCCTTTACAGCATGATATCTTGTTTGGTGTTAAGGCAGAAGAAGTGTTAAAGAAAATGGAGGATAAAGCTAAATCTATGCAAACAGTCAAGGATTTCTTACAGGTACAACCACCTCGATTTTGCAGAAATTGGCCTACAAAAAATGGTCCTTTCCAGTGTCAGACAGACCACAGAGAGGCAGACACCCAAGAGCCAGATATCAACCCCAAGGCTCGAACAGACAATGACAGTGGGGCACCTCAACCCCAAAAGGAGGTGAGGACAGGTCTCAACCTTACAGGAAACAGTCACAATGACTTTCCCCTTCGTACTCCAAGCAATTCCCTTTTGGAAGCCCCCTTGGGGGAAAACTAGCACTTTTTTCTCAAAACTGGCAAACAATCACCCAAGACAAATGGGTTTTAAATATTGTGTCTCAAGGTTACAGGTTCCACTTTCATACTTTACCAAGGCTAAAAAGAATGCCAGACTTGCCACAAAATCAATGGGCAGAGACACAAAAACAAATTTCAGTCCTCATGGACATGAAAGCTATTCAAAAAGTACCACAGCAGGATCAAGGACAAGGATTTTACTCAAGACTCTTCCTCTTCCCCAGAAAGGACAAGACCTGGAGGCCCATACTAGACCTTTCAATTCTAAATACTTACCTGGATATTCCGAAATTCAAAATGTTGACATTACAGCAGCTTCTACCCATGCTGGGCAAGAACGCTTGGCTGGTTACTCTGGACCTCAAAGAGGCATACCTGCATGTCCCTATCAGACAGAATTGCAGAAGATACCTCAGATTCAAAGCTGGTACAATGCACTACAAATTCTCTGCACTGCCCTTTGGCTTATCTACTGCTCCCAGGGTCTTCACAAAGTGCCTGGCACCAGTAACTGCTTTTTGCAGACAAAAAGGAATTCAAATATATCCATACCTGGACGACTGCCTCATTCAAGCAGAGACAAAAGACATTCTTCTAAAGCATCTGGCATTTGTAAAAAGGTTGCTAACTTCTCTAGGGTACACAATAAATGAAAATAAATCAAAACTAGTGCCCTCACAACAGATTATATTCCTGGGTGCCAGCTTAAATACAACGGCCCAGATGGCTTACCTCACGCCAGACAAACGGGTTCAACTAACTCAATATTCTCAATTACTGGCAAAAAAGTCCCATCTCCCTGCAAGAAAAATTCTGCAGGCCCTGGGATTCATGGCATCCTGCATACTACTAATACCATATGCCAGACTGCATATGAGGAAACTACAATGGTACCTAAAAAGTGTTTGGACTCAACACTCTCACAGTTTAGTAGCAGTAATACCAATGATTCCCTGCCTACAACAGGAGTTTCGATGGTGGGCACAAGCATGTCACCTAAACAAGGGTCAGCCTTTCACCCTACCCACAGCCAGGCAGACTCTAACAACAGATGCTTCGGATTATGCCTGGGGAGCACACATGGCAGGAAAATGCATTCAGGGCAAGTGGACTACAGACCAGATGCATCTTCACATCAATCAAAGAGATGTTGGCTGTTCAAAATGCCCTAACAGCTTTCAAGGACCTTCTGCATCCAGGACAATTATTATTAAAGACAGCACCACAATAATGTGGTACATAAACAAGCAAGGGGGCACTCATTCTTACCCCCTATGCAGGCAAGCCATGACCTTGTGGAACACAGCTCTAACGTACCAAGTTCACCTGCAAGCACAATTCCTGCCAGGAAAGAAAAATACTCTGGCAGACGATCTAAGCAGAAATATCATGGACCCTCATGAATGGAAATTGAATCCACAAATCTTCAGCATGGTAACACAAAAATGGGGATGCCCAGACATAGATCTTTTTGCTCCCCCACTGAATTGCCAACTACAAAAATTCTGCACAAGGACTTATCACAAACAAGCATGGAAAGTGGATGCTCTTCTGTTCAGCTGGAAAATCCTAAAAGTTTATACTGTCCCGCCTCTGCCTCTCCTTTCAGAGGTACTCCTAAAAGCCAGACGAGAAACCACAGATGATCCTGATTGCTCCAGACTGGCTACGTCAGCATTGGTACCCTATCTTAACTCATTAACCCAGACTACCTTCTCATGGCGCCTGTGCGCTTAACACCGAGCGCGCCATGAGAAGTTACTAATTTCCAGCCATTACCCTCGAGTGCTTCCTGAAGCGCGAGAAACTGTAGTGCACATTTGTAGTTGAACCTAATATAAAACACACTGAAATTGCAACTGAACATGTAAATTACATTATATAGTTACAATTCAGTGTGTTTTCACATTAAGTTGGAAGGAGTCCCTGGTGTGACTGCTCGAAAGAACTGCTTTTTTTCCATTCAGGTATGTGGTTGTCATTTCGGCGAGATGGCTTGCGCTGTTTCCTATCACATTTGTTTTGTTTGAAGACCAAACTGAGTGGCGTATACTATATACACTATACCCTGGTGTTATTGCTTTTTTGTAAATCAGACCACATACATGACAGCGTAAAGTTTTGTGTGCTGATTGTAATAAGCTGCATGTTTAGGATATGCTCTGTACTTTTCAAGTGTAGAAAAATAGGGTTATCACCTTTTCAAATGCCAAAAGTGGGTAATTTTTTATGGTGACCAATTTTGCAGGAGAAATAGTTACAGAATTGACATGTTCAACACTACCGCATTATACAGCGCATTCATTTATTTGATTACGAGGAAAGCTTGACTGTGTGGGAGCCCACTTTTAGCGGTGGTCAAATGAGGAAAAGCTCCAAAGTATTGCAAAACAGAATAGTTTGCAGTCTTGTTTTTTTTTTTTTCTTTTTCTTTTTCTTACCGACACTACTGCATTTAAACAGTAACAGAAACTGTGAAGGACATCTTATTCCAGAGTCATGGAAGTAACTCAAAACAGAATATTTTTTTTCCAAGTGTCAGTAATGCTGGTTTTGAACAGCCTTCTTTCATGACCTGCTGGATATGCAAGGCAGCCTGCATTAGGTTAATTTGCAACAGTAACTGATTATGCAGAGTTCTAAATATAAGTTAAACTGTTCTCTGTGTAGCCAGTGAGATCTCAGAAGCCCTTAAGGGTAATGGTGCATCAGGGGCGGCCCGTCCTATCGGACTGCCGGTCTGCAGCCCTCCCACCTAGAAAAAAAAGAAAAAGAAAAACAGTCCGTGAAACAGAAAATCTATTCAGACTGCCTTTATCGGCAGTCTGAATGCAGAAAAACTGGTACCCAGCAACCTGTGCTGTAGAATACACAGAAATCTGAGCGGTCAATGACCGCACAGAACAGAGGCGCTCCGGACTGCTTCCCTTGCAGTCAGAGCCATTGAGGAGTGAGCTGAGAGTCTCTCAGCTCTCGCGGGGATTGCGCTGCATGGGCGTCGTGTAGAGGGATCGGTTCTCTTGGATTATGCAGCTTCCCTGCAGGTCGGTCGTCGCTGGCTTCAGAAGGTAGGTAAGTGCAGACATGGTCGGAAGGGTGTGTGTGTGTGTGTGTGTGTGTGTGTGTGTGTGTGTGTGTGTGTGTGTGTGTGTGTGTGTGTGTATGTGGGTGTGTGTATGTGTGTGTGTGTATGTGTGTGTGTGTGTGTGTCTCTCACTCTCTACCTTCTGTCTCAAATATTAAACTGGTCCTTGCCCATTAATTTACAGACTACACTGCTCTGTTCCTTCCTTAATCATTTTGTTATTCCTGAGTCTGTCCTCATTGTCTACTTTCTTACCTCTGTTGCACATCTGCACCCCCCCCCACCACCACCACAAACACACACCTACTCCTGCCTATCTGTACAGCCAACTGACTGTCCAACATTCTTTGCTTCTGTACTACCTAATTATTTTTTATTGGTGCTTCTGAAGACTATTATTGACTGATAATGGATGACCCTCAATACAAAAAGATTAATGCACCATTTCAAATAATCCTACTACTGCAATTGGTTTATAGTCCTTGGAAAAAGAAAACATAAAAATGAACAGCACAGACCATAGAATGTGCTACCACAATAAAGCTTCATGTATGTTAACACTAATCAAAAAGTCAGAGTACTACTGTAAATGTGGAAACACAAATGAAGCCATCAGACTACTATGACAAACACCATCCATTTCATTTATGAAATTTGCCATTTAAGTATTACCATTTATATCACAACTTACATAAACTAGAGTAATTGTAATCTTGCTTCAAATAAAGTATATGTTTGCATGAATCTACAGATTATAGGTAAAATGTTTACTTAACCTTGTGCCGAGGTCATGTCTGAAAAGGGTCAGTGAAGGCTCCAACCTACCACGATATCAAAAACAAATAAGTAAATTAATAAACTTTTTTTTTATGGCAACAACTTGTATTTTAACCCAGTTTTCCTGACTATAGCTTATTTATAAGAGCCATCAGTATCCTGGTTGAAGCAAGTGGCAAACATTTGGGGTTGGTTTATTACTGGTGACAGTTTTGTTACAACTTGTTAAAGTTTCTCTGAACTGTGATTGTTAAGTTATTACTGATGTACCATATAATATCTTAGATAATTTTAAAGTCCAATATTTTATTTTGCTGCTGTCAAATAAGAGGTTTTATTTCACGGGACTGAGTGTTTTGCACTTATGTTGACCTGTTTCACCTTTGGGTCTTTACGAGTATGGAAAGCAAGGCTCAAATTAATATAGACATTTAAGTTATCTTTGTAGGATTCCTTTCAGCCTACCTCCTTACAGGTATATATCTACAAGCTCAAGATACGGAAATGAATTATTTGTCTGTAGGTCCTTTATCAGGTGGAGTCATTTTGTTGGGCCGTTGTTGTTACTGGAAACATTACCCCCCCCCCCAACCTGAGATGTACTGTGCTGTCATGGAACAGATATGACATTATACCCTTTTGTGTGTTGTTTTTAGAACTATAGTATAGTTCCATCCCCACATTGTTTAGGATTGGTTACCGCAGCATGTTTCCTTGCCACAGTGCCGAGTGGTACAAACAGTTTTGGACTATGAACAGAACTGAGTTTGATTCCAGCTTGTACTTCTTTTGGCAGGGAGTTAATGTTTGATCATACATCAAGAACAATTTGATCTTTAAGAAGTTCTGAGAATGAGTTTGTGAACTTTCTGCCAATAACTTCATCTACTAATTATGACAAATCTAAGAAGTAATGATCAGTCCCAAATAAATCTGAGTAATCTAAAAAGTACATGCAAGCATATGTTTATTCACATTTTTCTAGTACCTCTTAGTTTAACATAAGCTGTGACTATTCTTTTTCCTCTTCTAAATTCATGTTGCATTTCTGATAATATGTTAAGGGGAGATAGGAAGTCATTTATTTGCAGAAGACATGCTTTTTATAATACAGTAAATGGCAAACTATACAGACTGGTCTTTAGTTAATATGAGTGATTGAATCTCCTATAATGATTATAGGGAGTATTTAGGTTTACTTCCAGCGTACCTGTATTTCCATTCTGTCTGACTTTGATGATTTGTACAAAGAAGCAGTACTGCATAGTGAAACATATATATATATATATATATATATATATATATATATATATATATATTTTTTTTTTTTTTTTATTATTCCAAGGAAGCAAGAATAAATATTTTAATTCTAGTTTATTTAGGAAACCTACCTACACAAATTTTGCTTTGCTTCAATAGATGGCACCCCTTGTTCCAAAGAAAGCCCTTGTAAAAGGGCAAATGGTAAGGCTAGCTAGGATGGTTTCCAATACTGAAACATTTATCTAGGAATGTGAAAAAAAACTTAAGATCAATGTTATTGAATAGGGGATAACCCCTGAACTCCTTGGTGACATTTTCAGGGAGGTTACCAGAAAAAGAAAATGATGGAATTTATAAACCTCTTTTAGGTTGTGGTGATGATTAAGGTCTTATACATCAGGATAATATCCAAAAGTATGGTAAAGATTGTATAGTTACTTACAATGCTAAAGCATTTTGAAGACAGTGTTACTCCTTACAACATGGTAAAAGAACTGTGTCTGTGCACTGTAAACACGTACAGATATTACAGTTTGTTTAGTCTTGTACAAATATGAAAATTATACATTTACAATACTTCTCATTATTATGCCCATATCTTTGCGAGGGAGCATGGTAATCACACACATGATGCATCATTTTCAAGCTGACATTCAGATGCACAACTTCTACCCTGATATGTAGGCTCTGTCTGTTACAGGTGATGATATATCATGCTTTGTTTATTTATCAATTATGAGAAATAATATACTAATCATATTTCTGTGAATATCTCATGAAAGGAGTGTCACACAGTTATGGTTAAGGTATCATTTTAAAGCTGACATTCATACTAACAAACTAAATTCAAATTGTATGGGTCTGCATGGTACACAGACCAAGATATTGTGCTTTGCTTTTCCAAAAAGTTAAAAAAATTGCACAATATCAGCATTCCTTGCCAAATATTTAATAATGACTTTGATATGCACTATCAACATTTACACTGTTGGAAAGGTCAGTGTCTGCTGAACAACTTTCGCGTTTACATTTTTAGTGTAGCTCTTATAGTTAGAGTTATGAACATTTGTTTTCTGTATAGTATTACAAATGGATTTTCTGAAAATGATCTCAGGCTGCACTGTTGTTCTTATGGTGGAATTAAGCAGGCAGCTTTTTCTGAGCTGCTCCAGAGTGAATGAGTTAAGGAACCTAGCTCAAGGCCCACCATGGATTTTGCCTCAAATTCCACACCTTCTGACTCAACAAAACAATCAGATCCTGCACGGTCAGCTCAAAACCTTAAACCTGGCTGCATGGCAGATTTATTAGTCAAACAGGCAACACCTCTCTCTAAAGCGGTTATGGATGTCATTTTGGAGGCCAGGAGGCCTAGCACCAGGAAAGCTTACTTAGAAAAATGGAAGAGATTCTGCGCCTGGAACCAGGCTCAAAGCCTTGATCCTCTTGTTCCAAACATTCCTCAGATTTTACAATACTTAACTGAGATGTTGGACAGAGGCCTATCCTTCTCATCAATTAAGACCCACACCTCTGCCATTTCAGCACATTACAACATGGATCCTCCTTTATTCTCTCATCCCTTGCTAAAGCAGTACCTCAGAGGGGCTAAAAACATAAGACCACCCCGGAGAGCACCAACACCAACTTGGGACCTCAATTTTGTTTTGGAAAAACTGACCCCGCCACCTTTTGAGCCAGCCAATACAGCCAATCTAAAATTTTTATCATGGAAAACAGCTCTGCTCCTGGCAGTAACTTCAGCACGAAGAGTCTCAGAGCTACAGGCATTAATGGCAGTGGAACCTTTTATAATTTTTCATCAGGACAGGGTTTCTTTAAGGACAAACACTACCTTTATGCCAAAGGTGGTATCTAGTGTGGCTCATAACTAGACCATCCATTTGCCAACTTTTTATCCAAACCCCCAGAGTAAAGGGGATAAACTCCTGCATTCTTTAGACATACACAGACAGCTATGCTTCTGCTTGGACAAAACAAAAGCTATCAGGAAAACTGAGCAACTGTTTGTAGCATATGCTGCAGGATCACAGGGCAAGGCTATCTCAAAGCAGACTATATCCAAATGGATAGGACACTGTATTCGTTACTGCTACACACAGCATGGGAAATCAGTCCCAAATAGCATTAGGCCACATTCCACCAGGGCTACAGCCACTTCAGCGGCCTTTCTCAGAGGAGTACCTACCAAGGAAATTTTGGAGGCTGCAACTTGAAGTTCAGTGCACACCTTTACCAAGCATTACCACCTGCCTCTCTATTCTAAATCCAGAGCAGAATTTGCCACTGCAGTTTTGCAGGGTCTCATAGCCAAGCATAACTCTTTATAGACAAGCCACCCAACCTTAGCTTTGGGATTCTACCCAAGTGTGATGACTGCAGCAGTGTAACACGATGTACATAGTACAGTTTTGTACCTACCATAAATGTAGATTTTCGAGTGTTCACACTGCTGCAGTCCAGGTTACCTTCCCTCCATCCCCTCTTAACTAGCTGGCCTTATCTATACCTTTCTATCCTATACAGCCTTTGTGGTGTATTTGCTTGTGACTGAAGGTATTGTTTTTATTTTATATGTATTGCCTACCTACTTGGGGGCACCTGACATCTGGGGCAAAAAAAACTGAAGAAAATGGTGTCGGATGCATCTTATATACCCCTGGCGCACTGACATCAGGGATCAGGGAAGAAGCGACAGCAACTGACGCCGGACCAAGACTTTGGAACTCTGGCCGACTGCGGGACCGCCTGATGGCAGGATAACCCAAATGTGATGACTGCAGCAGTGTGAACACTCGAACATCTACATTTATGGTAAGTACAAAACTGTACTTTTTACATCCCAGGCTGCATTTTACACAAACTTCAGAATGAACTGCCTCCCCACTTAAGCACCATGTTCAATAATAGCCTTGCATCAGGCTTTGTGCCCACTGAATGGCGCACAGCAACAGTTATCCTACTCCACAAAGGGGGAGCCACCACTGATCCTGGAAACCATCGACCTATTAGCCTGACGAGCCTGGTCTGCAAGGCCATGGAACGTATCATCATGGAACTCATAAACAAAGATATTGGTAACCTCCAAACTCTGGATCCTACCCAATTCGGGTTTGTGAAAGGCAGATCATGTCTCCTGAACCTGATTGACTTCTTTGAGGCAGTCACCAAAGCCGTGGGTGAGGGTAAGGTGGTTCACACAGCCTATCTTGACCTCGCCAAGGCTTTCGACACCATCCCCCATTCTGGAATTATAACTAAACTCACTAAACTAGGTATAAATCCCTACGTCACAAGATGGGTTGCCAACTGGCTCACTGACAGAACCCACAATGTAAAAGTTGCAGACTCCAAATCTGACCTCAAGGCAGTGACAAGTGGAGTGCCACAGGGTTCCGTCCTGGGACCTCTCCTGTTAGCCTGTACTTCAGAGAAGTAGATACCAAACACAGAAGGTCTCTGGCTGACGAAGTTCACAGATGACTGCAAACTAGGAGCCGTAGTCAAGTCCCCAAATGATGTGGACTTCCTACAGAAGGGCCTCACTGAGACAGATGCCTGGTGTCAAAGCCATGGCCTCAAGCTCAATGCCAAAAAGTGCAGTGTCATCCCCTTTGGTAAAAACTCTGTACCCATGAACTACCACATTAGCAGCAATCTACTTAACACCGAATGCATGCTAAGAGACCTTGGGACCCAGGTGGACAGTAATCTCTCCTTTGATAGTCACATCACCACAGTTGTCAGGAAGTCCTTCTACGTGGCACACCTCATCACAAAAGGGTTCTCATCCAGGAAAAAAGAGGTCATTATTCCCCTCTACTCGTCACTCATTAGACCCATTATATAGAGTACAATGCCCCTTTTGGAATGTACCTTACAAGACATCTGCAGCAGCTGAAAAGATCACAGAAGTACCTCACAAAGAGGATTACTGGCCTCAAACAAATGCCCTACACCGACCGCCTCAAAAAACTCCAGCTTTACTTGTAGCATATCGCCTACTCCAAGCTGATCTCTGCCTAACATATAAAACTATGTCAAACCCAGAGCTGTTGGACATGCTACACCTAAAGAAATCCCAATCCCTCCAAACTACATGCTCTAGGGACCTAAACCTTGTCACCACAATAAACAGGACACGCTGGAGGGATAGATTCCTGTCCCAGAGACTTCCTATACTCTTGAACAAGCTACCCATCTATGTCAAGTTCTTCATTAGCACTCTTCAAGAAAAATCTTGATGAATGGATGGGAAATGGGAAATACACCCCGGGGATCAGTTCTGTGTCTCTGCTGGACAGTGGCACAGGAAAATAACTTTCTTGGGTGGCGTAAGCTATGGTACCTTGCTGGCTAGGCTTATGTAGGCCCTTGGGCTGATAGCCTAGTACCTACCTATGAACCCTATGAACCTGAGTGTCTGTGATTTCAGGGGCTCTGCATTCTTCTGGTATGGTTATGGGCCCTTTTTTTGGGTGAGAGGGAGGGTAAAGTTTACACTGAACCTGTCTTGGCGATATCGGTCAATTCAGTGTATTTTGTGCCATTCTGCACTAACTCCGAGCTGATCTGAGCATTGCTACTTAGATTCTTGTCCTAGCTAAAGAATGCCTTGTGGTTATCTTTGGAGTCCTTGGCAATTTTTCTTTCAAAGCTCGCCTTGGATGATTTTATGAGGGATCGTAGTTTCTTGCAGATACTGATCAGGGATGTCTTCCCTTCTTGGAATTTTACACTTTTCTGTACTAGTTTTTTCCTCCTATTGTATAGTTTGTTTATGGCAGGGATCCACCAGACTGGTTTCCTTTTCTTGGAGGAGTAAGTTTTGGTTTTGCTTGAGATAGCATGATCCATGCATTCTTGTAGGTGCCCATAGAATGCATTAGTAAAGGATTTTGCAGCTTGGACAGCGTTATCCTTTAGCATGGGGGCTTTGAAACTTTCCACCTCGGTCTTAAGTAACATGAAGTTTGCTTTTAAAAAGTTTTTCACAGTGGTTTCTTTGTCCAGGGGTGGGGGCAGAATGTGGATATCCAAAGTGATTAGTTTATAGTCCGATCTAACTAGCGAGAGGTTGACCTCCGGTGTGGAATACCAGTCGCCCAGGCTGGTGATGACCAGGTCCAATATGTTGTCACCTCTGGTGGGAGTGTTGACCAGTTGATCCAGGGCATTTGAGTTTATAAATTCTAGGAAATGTTGGGCAAGGGAGTTAGTACTTGAGTACTTCTCCCCGTTAATGTTTGGGTAATTGAAATCACCCAATATTACGGTGTTTGTTAGGACCTTTATGTTTCCCTGTGTTTCCAGAAATGCAGAATGGGAGTCCTTTGACATGGTGGGTGATCTGTAGCAAGCTACAATTTGAATTGCAGTTTTGCCCGTTGTTAGTTGCATGTGGATGATCTCTGAAGCATCGTGCTGTGCCACTAACCTGGAGGTGTGGGTATCCTTGATGAATATTGGTACACCCCCGCCTTTTGTATTTTGGTCCAGGTTCTGTGGCCGAAATGTATGGTATGAGTTGTAGCCTATTAGTGCCCGGGTGCTCTCTGGAGCCTTAAACCAGGTTACTGTTACTGCACATATATCAATTTGCTCCATACTGAGGAGTGCCTCGAGTGCGTGCATTTTGAGGTTTAGACTTCTGGCATTGAGTAGCATTGCCCTCAGTTTTTTGTTACTTGTGCTATTTACGGTGGTGGGTTTTGTCTTTTGAGCCTTGCCTAAAAAAGGCACTATGGGGGGTGGCAAGAGCCTTAGCCAGTTTTCGATAGCCTAAGGGTGACAGGTGCAAGTGAAGCAGCATGGCTTGTCGAGCATGTTATCCCAAATGGACAGACACTGGATCCCCTTTGAATGACACCAGAAACTTAGCCAATTGTTGAAATTGATAATCTTTCTTTATACCGTGGTATTATGCTTGGTGAGGGCAGGATGCTACTCGGGGTCAGGGTCATACCGGCCTGGGCTACATGATCAGAGAGCTGTTCCATGTCTCTTTTCATGTAGTCCAGGGAGGTATGGCTCAGGTCATTCACACCAACATGGACAATGTCAGAGTCGCATTTGTACTTGTTCTGGAGTGACCTGAGTGCGTATGTTATGTGGCGGATCCTGGCACCCGACAGGCAGCTAATAGTAACCTTCTCCTTATTCAGCCTAGAGAGTGGGACATCAGTGTGCCTGACTATAGAGTCACCTATTACTAGTATGTTGGGATATGTTAATTTGCCTTAAGGGCTGTGACTGTGTGGCACACTGGTTTTGTGAAGTATGTTTCATGGTTTGTGTTTGGGGGTGGAGGTTGCTTGGATGTTTGCTTTGGAGATCTCTGTTACTTTTGCAGGTTTTATTTAGAACCTCCAAGTATGATTTGTGTATTTATGCGTGTTTTTTGCTAGTGCTGGTTTAATGGGTCTATGTGATACTTTTGGTGTGATGCAAGTATTTCCCTTATCCTCTTAACTGTCTGATCCAGTCTTGGGTTGAGAGAGCTTAGCCTCCAGTTTGGCTGTATAATTGCATCTCTTGCATGTATTAGTGTTTGGTGGTAGGAGGAGAGGGTTGTCTGTCTACATGAGGCAATTGTAACATTGCCTCAAAATGCCCAGATTCACCAGTTGGACTGGAGAGTACACCTGAAACTGCTCTTTGGACATGCCTGGATACGTACAGTGAACTGTTTTACTAAATGGCTGGTAAGGTTTAATAGAGAGCCTTATCCTTTTGTACAGTATAGTCTAGTGCTAGGGTTTATAAGTGCTTACTATGAGTTTTGAGCAAGTGCCGGGCTGAGAAATGAATGGCTTGAGTGCTTAAGTTGAAAGTTTGCCTAGTTCCAAGGGAAAAGTTGAAGAGGAGACTTTGTGGAGTTGGGAATAGTTATACCCTAGCTAACCAGTGCTGCCCGATACACAAAAACAGGCAAATGCATTTTTTATAGCAGGTAAATGAGAGAGAGAGAAATTAACCCGAAATGGCCAATAAACTACTAATTTCTGGGCTGAAACCACTCCTCCAGGGACAGATAGGCTGCTCAAACCTCCCCTCTGTTACAGGTAAACAGAGAAACTTCCTTCTATCCACGTAAGGTATGGGCAAACACAGAGATTTGTAACACAGCCCTGAAATCAGCACTAACATGAAAACTGGACTATACTAGCTTAGAAAGGCGGAGAACAAGTATTTTTTTGATGTTCTTCGTGTTTCACTGTTGCAGTCATTACATTTGGGTAATCTGCTGGTTGCCCTCAGTCGGCCTGAATTCCAGAGTTTTTGGTCCTGAGTCGGATGCTGTCTCCTCTTCCATGACGTCAGGTCGTCAAGGGTATAAGACCTGCAGCCAACGCCATTTTCTTTAGTCTTTCTTGCTGCGCGGTGCCCGAAGCAGAAGCATTTCGCAAGTGCCGGTCAGCCGACTACTGAAATATTCAAGTATGAGTTTCAGAACCGAAGTCTTCACTAAAGCTAAGTACCCCGTTGGAGAAACTTTTTTCTTGCTCCATACCGATGTCAGAAAAAGTTAATAATTGTATTACTTGTGGTCAGCAAATACCTCATAAGGATTTTCATTTATACTGTATTCCTTGCCTAGGCCCTGATCACAATGTGCCTGGCTGTCGGTTTTGTGCAAGATTTAACCAATGCACTATTAAGCGTCGGTATATTTTTGCCTCAAAGTATTTTGGAAACAGATTTAACTATTCAGAAATGTCGTCTGATAGCAATCTGACTACCGGAGTACATAAAAAATGCAAAGAAAAGGACAGAGAAAGGCAGTCGAGATCCAAACCGATAACGAAGCATCTCCTAAGCTAGTCGCCGGTTGGCCGGTACTCTGTGAGGCACTTTCGCAGCCCAATACCCAGTACTTTCGAGTCACAGGCCTCTACCGACACCCATGTGGAGTCTGGCATGCAGCAAGATACTCAAGGTGCTGAACCGACGGATGTATCTTCCTCGGATGGGTTCGAAGCCGCTGAGCAGGCACCAGCTTCTGAGGGTGTATTCAGACCTCAACATTTGTATATCAAACCGACGACAGCTGCAAAACCAAAGACAAAAGCAACTTCTAATACTAAAAAAACGACGCATGAGCCATGTGCACAGGCCTCTATGCCTAAAAAAACAGATGATCAAAATGGCTGAAGACCTAATTACCTTGATCAGGGGTACCCATCCCCCTCCAGATAAGAGGCCTAGGCAAGACACTGATTATGAATCTTCAGATCAGGTTTCTATTTCTTCTGATTCCTCTTCTGATCAGGAATTATCTATACCTCCCTATGAGGATTCAGATGCAGAGGAGTTTATACCTTCTGCATCACCTTCTGAGGATTATTCATTTGGAGAAACCTTGCATACTTTGAGGGAGCATTTTCTCTGGGAGAGTCAAGATTTCTCAATCAACAAAGAGGCTCAGGGATTTCCTTCTCCCTCAGCACAGGTCTTTAGCCATAGCCCCTGTTTTAGACATTGTGGATGATGTGTTTTCGGAGTCTAGCTTGACCCCTGACTCCTTACTTCCGGCTCCCAGCAAGCCTGACAGATATTACAGGGTCCCTGACTCACATAAATTCTTATTTAGAAACCCTGCTGCTGACCCTGAAACTATTTCACAGGGTCCAAAGGGAGTTAAGGCCTCAACAGCAAAAAACCCTACCCCCTCTGACAGAGATTAAGAGCACTGGATAGATGGGGAAAAAAGTTTATACATCTGCCACCTTGGCAATAAGGGCCTTAAATTGTCAATTTCATATGCTCAACTATCAACAACATGTTATGGGATTACTGAAACAGAAAATGATGTTTATTTCTGAATGTGCAGAAAATAAAGAATTGCAAGAATTATTGCATGCAGCAGATCAAGTTGGAAAGCATACTTTGCAGTGTGGTTTTGATTCCTTAGAGGCCTCCTGCAGGGCCGCAGTTACTGGATCTGTGATTAGGAGGCATGCCTGGCTAAAGGAACAAAGTTTGCCTGATCATGTTAAAGCTAAATTGTTAGATGCACCTTTACAGCATGATACTCTTGAATTAAGGCAGAAGAGGTTTTAAAGAAAATGGAAGACAAAGCTAAGTCTATGCAAACTGTTAAAGACTTCTTACAAGTGCAGCCACCTAGATTCAGTAGACACTGGCCAACAAAAAATTGGACCTTTCCTGTGTCAGACAGAGCTCAAAGGGGCAAATCCAGACGCCCTAAGGGTTCCAGATACCAGTTGCAAGATTCATACAGGTCAAAGCAATGGGGCGCTCAAATCTGGAGGAGATAAGGCGCAAACCTACAGAAAACAGTCCCAATGACTTCTCCCTACCTGCACCAAGCACTTATCTTTTGGCAGAACCCTTAGGGGGAAAACTAGCACTTTTTGCTCAAAATTGGCAGTTAACCCAGGACAAGTGGATGCTAAACATAGTATCACAGGTATACAGATTCCATTTCCATACTCTGCCAATGGCAAACGGTTGGCCAGATCTGCCAAAAAATCAATGAGCAGAGGCACAGAAACAAGTTACGTCCCTCATGTATATGGAGGCTATTCAGCCAGTACCAGAACAGGAAAAAGGACAAGGGTTTTATTCAAGACTGTTCTTGGTACCCAGAAAAGTCAAGGCCTAGCGGCTAATACTGGATTTATTGATTGAACATGTACCTGGACATTCCAAAATTCAAAATGCTGACTTTGCAGCAGCTTCTGCCCATGCTGGGCAAAAATGCTTGGCTGGTTACATTAGACCTAAAAGAGGCATACCTGCATGTCCAAATAAGACAATCGTGCAGAAGATACCTCAGATTCAAGGCTGGCTTAATGCATTACCAATTCTCTGCACTGCCCTTTGGCTTATCTACTGTGCCCAGCGTCTTTACAAAATGCCTGGCACCAGTAATTGCATTTTATAGACAGAAAAGTATTCAAATATATCCTTACTTGGACGACTGTCTCATTCAAGCAGAGAAGAAGGACATCCTCCTTCAACACCTGGCGTTTGTGAAAAGGCTTCTAACATGCCTAGGGTACACAATAAACGAAAAGAAATCACAACTGGTACTCTCTCAAAAGATAACATTCCTGGGTGCAAGCTTGAATGCAACTGCCCGGATGGCTTACCTCCGCGGCCTATTTGTCTCTAGAGGAGTGGTTCCAGCCAGAAACTTGTAGTCTATTGGCCATTTTGGGTCAATTCCTAGATCTTTCAGCCCCCTGTAATAAAGCCCGCTTTAGCGCGCTTTTTCGCTTGTATTCAACTCAACACAGCTCCTCGTGGTGTCCTGCAGAGTTCTACAAGCAGCAGAGAGCAAAAGAGTGACTTTTTCCTGATTAAGTATTTTTTTTCTGGCTTTTTGATTATTTACTGCTTAGCGACTGCTTTTTCACCTGTTCATACAGCTCTGCATTCTATTTAAACTGTTTTTGTGTTGATTAACTGTTTTGCACTTTTAAAAAAGTTATTTGTTGCTTAATTTTACCTGTAGGCTAACACACTCAAGTGCGCTAGCCGTTTAAAAGCATTTATAGCATTTACTGTCTGTTTTTCCTCTGTTTTCTGCAAAAAAGAAAAAAAAAAAAAAAAAAATATCTTGTTTTCCCGCCTTACTGAACTAGAATAGTCCAGTCTTCAGAGTTTGCTGATCTCTGGGCTTTGGCTTGGTTCCTGTGCTATTCCATATCCTTATTTGGATAAAGGGAAGCTTCTTTGTTCACCAGTGGGAGTGGGGAGCACTGAGCAGCCTATTTGTTCATAGAGCAGTGGTTCCAGCCAGAAACTTGTAGTGTATTGGCCATTTTGGGTCAATTCCTAGCTCTTTTCAACCCCCTGCTATAAAGCCCACTTTAGCGCGGAGTTCCCCATAGACCACCATCGGGCAGTGCCGGTTAAACAAGGTTAAACTATTTCTGGCTCCGTAAAGTCTGCTTTTCAATTTTTCCCTTAGAACTTCTCTACTTGCAATCTAAACAGTCTATTCTCTATCTCAAAAGCTCAGCACTTGCTCCTAAAGCATTTTTATATAGGTAAAGCTCAGCACTTGCTCCTAAAGCATTTTTATATAGGTAAAGTACTTGTATACTAAACAAAGTACTACATTAGCCTAGAATCCCCTTGAGTACCCATTTCCCTATAGGTCCCTTCTGACTCAGTTACACAGCAAACTTTATCACTTTTTCTAGCATGTCGAAGGGTCAGTTGCTAGCGTCCTCTCCTGTTCAGCTGGTAAACCTGGGCATCTTGAGGCAATGTTACAATTGCCTCATGTACACAGACAGCCCACTCCTTCTCCCACAAAACACAAATACATGTGAGAGATGCAACTATATAGCCAAACTGGAGGCTGAGCTCTCTCAACTCAGGACTGGCAAGACCAGACAGGAGGAGAAGGAAACCACACACACCACAAACCCAGTTTCACATAGAACTATCACAACTGCAAAACAAACACATAAACACACAAAGACATACTCGGAGGCACTGATCAAAAATCTACCAAAACTACAGAGGCCTCCAAAGCAGACACCCAAGCAACTGCCACCTCAAGACATAAGACATGCAACACATAGTTCTCAAAGTCAATGTGCTAAAAAGTCACAGCCCTTAAGGCCAAACACAATGCCAGACACACTTGTTATAGGTGACTCCATAGTCAGGCACACTGACGTCCCACTCACCAGACTGAACAAGGAAAAGATCACAGTAAGCTGCCTGTCAGGCGCTAGAATCCACCACATAACACAAGCACTCAGGTCACTCCACAGCAAGTACAAGTATGACTCAGTCATTGTCCATGCCGGTGTGAACGACCTGAGACGTACCTCCCTGGACTACATGAAAAGAGACATAGAGGAGCTCTCAGATTATGTAGCCCAGGCCGGTATGACCCTGACCCTGAGCAGTATCCTACCCTCACCAAGAATGATGCCACAATACAGACACAAAATGATCAGCTTTAATAATTGGCTTAATTACTGGTGTCATTCTAAGGGGATCCAATGTCTGTCTGCCTGGGATGACATGCTTGACAAGCCACGCTGCTTCGCAAGGGACGGCTTGCACCTGTCACCCTGGGCTTCCGGATATTGGCAACGGCTCTTGCCACCCCATAGTGCCTTTTTAGGCAAGGCTCAAATGATAAACCTACCGCCTAGAAAACAAAAATGGAGAAAAACTAAGGGTAATACTGCTCAATGCCAGAAGTCTAAACCTCAAGATGCACGCCCTCGAAGCCCTCCTCAGTATGGAGAACATCAATGTCTGTGCTGTGACTGAAACCTGGTTCAAGGCTCCTGAGAGCACCCCAGCACTATCAGGTTATACCTCATATCATGCGTTCCGGCCCCAAAATCTGGACCGGACCGAACCACAAAAGGAGGGGGAGTATCCATATTCATAAAGGATACCCACACCTCCAGGTTAGTGGCAACGCACGAAGCATCGGAGACCATCCAGGTGCAATTAACCATAGGTAAAACTGCCCTACAGTTTGTAACATGCTACAGACCACCTTCTCAAACTCAGAAAACCCACACAGCCTTCCTGAAGACACTGGAGAGTATGAATGTCTCTCCAAACACCATCATATTGGGTGACTTCAACTACCCAAACATAGACTGGGAACATTACTCAAGCCCCAACAACCTAGCCCAAAGGTTCCTTGAGTTCATAAACTCAAATGCTATGGAACAACTAGTCACCATTCCCACAAGAGGAGAAAATATACTAGACCTGATCATCACAAACATGGGGACAAAATGCTCCACACGAAGTATATCCCTCATTCGTGAGATCAGACCATAAATTAATCTCACTGGAGATCCACATCCCGCCCCACCCCAGCAAAAAGACCACAGTGAAGAACTTCTCAAAAGCAAACTTCACACTTCTTAAGACTGGAGTGGTATCCTTCAAGGCCCCCGAGCCAGTGGAAACCACAACCCACGCTGCTGAAACCCTTACAAATGCCTTCTACGAGCACCTCCAGGAATGTATGGATCAAGCAATCCCTAATAAAATCAAGACCCTTTCCACCAAAGGCAGGGGCCCGGTCTGGTGGACTCCAGCCATAAACAAACTCTACAACAAGAGGAGAAAACTACTACATGACAGAGCAAAATCCCTAAAAGGGAAGGCATCTCTGATCAATACTAGCAAAAAACTACAATCACTCATAAAATCATCCAAGGCCAACTTTGAGAGAAAAATCGCTAATGACACAAAAGACAATCATAAAGCCTTCTTTAGCTATGTTAGAAACCTGGGTGGAAACTCCCAGATATGCTCAGAATTAGTCCAAAATGATAAAAAAATCACTGAACCCACAGACATTGCCAACATACTGGCAGACAGGTTCAGTGCAAATTTCTCCCTCCCCCAAAAGGAGAAATATCTATCCCACCAGAGTCTAGCCTCCCAAACATCTCAGATGCCCAGGTGAGAGCTGCTCTCTCTAAAGCAAAAAACACAGCATCGATGGGACCAGACGGTGTCCCTGGCTGTGTGCTACACGAAATCAATGAGGAACTAAACCCACACATAAGGCTGCTGTTTAATCTTAGCCTTACTACAGGATACGTACCCAAAGAATGGCGATGGCAACTGTGGTCCCACTCCACAAAGGCGGTGCTTCACGGACCCTGAAATTACCGCCCCATAAGCTTGACGAGCCTTGTCTGCAAAGCTATGGAGAGGATCATAATGGAACTCATAAATAAAGACATTGGGGACCTACAGACACTGGATCCTACCCAATTTGGCTTTGTCAAGGGCAGATCCTGCCTCTTGAACTTGGTCGACTTTTTCGAAACAGTCACTAAGGCCATTGATGAGGGTAAGGCAGTTCACACAGCCTACCTTGACCTAGCAAAAGCATTCGACACAATACCCCACTCGGGCATCATAGAAAAGTTCACCAGCTTAGATGTAAACCCATATGTCACAAGATGGGTTGCAAACTGGCTCAAGGACAGAACACACAGGGTTAGAGTTGCTGGTGCCATGTCAGACTCTAAGCCGGTCACGAGTGGTGTCCCACAGGGCTCAGTCCTGGGCCCCCTCTTGTTCGGCATTTATTTTTCTGAAGTGCAGGCAAACATAGGGGGATTGTGGCTGACAAAATTTGCAGATGACTGTAAACTGGGCACCATAATTGACACTCCATCAGACACAGACATCCTCCAGAAAGGTCTCATAATAATGGATAACTGGTGCCAGAGCCATGGCCTTAAGCTAAATGCCAAAAAATGTATAGTCATACCCTTTGGGAAAAACAAGGTAACCCCTAATTACCACATAGGTGGTAATCCATTAAACACGGAAGAAGTTATCAGGGACCTGGGGACCCAAGTTGACAGTAACCTCTCTTTTGACACTCACATTGCCAAAGTGGTTAGGAAGACCTTCTACATTGCCCACCTGATCATGAAGGGATTCACATCCAGATCAGGAGAGGTCATTGTACCCCTGTACTCTTCACTTATCAGACCAATGATCGAGTACAACGCCCCATTCGGAATGTACCTTACCCGACACCTGCAGCAGTTGGAAAGACCCCAAAAGTTCCTCACCAAAAGGATAAAGGGGCTCAAACATATGTCATACGATGCCCGGCTGAAGAAACTCCAGCTCTATTCAGTCGCATACCGTCTGCTCAGAGGTGATCTGTGCCTGACATACAAGGCCATGTCCAACCCGAAATTAATGGACATGCTCCACCTCAAAAAATCCAAATCCACCAGAGCCACGAGCAAGAGACTTAAACCTCAACACGGATATAAGTAGGACGTGCTGGAGGGACAGATTCATCACCCAGAGACTCCCTACACTAGGGAACAGAATCCCAGTCCATGTGAGGCAGAGCCCCTCACTGACTCTGTTCAAGAGAAATCTTGACGAGTGGATGGGAGATCGTAGGTTTACCCCGGGAATCATCTCTGTATCACTGCTGGACAGAAGCACAGCAAACTAATGGGTATAGTATTCTCATCCTAAGGGGTGGTGAAAGCCACACACACTCTGGCTAGGCTTATAAATGCCCTAGGGCAGATAGCCTAGTATGAACCTATGAACCTATGAACTGACTACTTACTTCAAACTGATGGCAACAAAAAAACAGTTATCTGCAAGACAAATTCTGCAGGCTTTGGGCTTCATGGCATCCTGCATCCTTCTGATTCCATATGCAAGACTGCATATGAGGCAACTTCAATGGTACCTAAAAAGATTATGGAGTCAGCATTGTCATAGTCTAGAAACAGTGATTCCTGTCATTCCCTGCCTACAACAGGAGTTTCTATGGTGGGCAAAGGCATGTCACCAAAACATGGGACGGGCCTTCACTCTACCCCTAGCCAGCCAAACATTAACCAAAGACTCATCAGATTATGGCTGGGGGGCCCACATGGCGGGAAGATGCATTCAGGGCATATGGACCCCAAAACAAATGCATCTGCATATCAACCAGAAAGAGATGCTAGCTATTCAAAATGCCCTGACAGCCTTCAAGGACTTACTTCATCCAGGACAACTTCTGATAAAAACGGACAACACCACAGTCATGTGGTATATAAACAAGCAGAGGGGGCACACACTCATACCCCCTTTGCAGATTAGTCATGACACTGTGGGACACAGCTTTGACTTACCAAATACATCTTCAAGCTCAATTCCTGCCAGGAAAGCAAAATACTCTGGCAGACGACTTAAGCAGAAACCTTATGGATCCTCACGAGTGGAAAATAGATCCACAAGTCTTCAGCATGATAAAGAAATGGGGGAGCCCAGATATAGCTCTATTTGCCTCTCCTCAAAATTATTAATTGAAAAGATTCCGCACAAGGACTTATCACAGACAAGCATGGAAAGTGGGCACCCTATCTTTCAGTTGGAAAAACCTATCAGTTTACGCCTTTCCTCTTCTGCCTCTTCTTCCCAAGGTCCTCCTAAAAGTAGGACAAGAGAAACCAAAGATGATACTGATTGCCCCGGACTGGCCCCACCAATACTAGTACCCAATCCTAAGGAACTTGTCTCAATACCCAGCTTGGACCTTACCTCAAAGACTTCAACTACTGTCCCAGCAAAACAATCAGATCCTGCACAATCAACTCCAGGCACTGAACCTGGCAGCATGGCTGATCATGGAGTTATACAAGCAACACCGCTTAGTAAAGCTGTGATGGATGTCATTTTGGAAGCCAGAAGGCCTAGTACTAGAAAATGTTATGCTGATAAATGGAAGAGATTCTGTGCTTGGAATCAAGCACAAGGAACTAATACAGCAGAACCAAATATTCCTCAGATATTACAATATTTAACTGAGATGCTTGACAAGAGCCTATCTTTTTCATCAATTAAATCATGCCTCTGCCATTTTGGCTCATTACAATACAGAGCCACCAATCTTTTCTCATCCTTTACTAAAGCAGTATCTTAGAGGAGCCAAAAATGTAAGGCCTCCTAGAAGATCACCAATACCTGCATGGGACCTCAATTATGTGTTGGAAAAGCTCACCCTGCCTCCATTTGAACCAGCTGCTACTGCTGATATAAAGTTCTTATTATGGAAAACAGCTCTGCTACTAGTAATTACTTCAGCAAGAAGAGTTTCGGAGCTACAGGCCCTCATGGCTGTAGAGCCTTTTATCATATTTTACCCAGACAGGGTGTCTCTGAGGACAGATCCTACATTTATACCTAAGGTGGTTTCCAGTGTGGCTCTTAACCAGACTATCCATCTGCCAACTTTTTATCCAAATCCGCAGAACAAGGGGGAAAGAATTCTGCATTCCTTGGACGTGCACAGACAGCTAAGATTCTACTTGAGCAGGACTAAAGCTCAAAGAAAAACTGAGCAATTACTAGTGGCATATGCTGCAGTATCAGAAGGAAAGGCTATTTCAAAGCTGTCTATATCAAAGTGGATAAGCCACTGCATTCGTTTCTGCTACATACACCATGGTAAACCTGTGCCCAAGGGCATTCGGTCTCATTCCACCAGAGCTGCACCTACTTCAGCAGCTTTTCTCAGAGGAGTACCAACCAAAGACATTCTAGAGGCTGCTACTTGGAGTTCTGTTCACACCTTTACAAAGCATTATCATTTGCCTCTCTACTCTAAGTCCAGGGCAGGCTTTTCCACTGCAGTTTTGCAGGGCCTTATAGCCGCTGTTAATGCTGTTTAGCTCCAGCCACCCAAACATAGCTTTGGGATTCTACCCAAATGTAATGACTGCAACAGTGAAACACGAAGAACATAGTACAGTTGTGTACACTTACCATAAATGTAGATGTTCGAGTGTATTCACTGTTGCAATCCAGGTTACCCTCCCACCATCCCCCTTTCATTCTGGAGTTTATCTTTCCTTCTCTGTCTTTTACAGCCTATGTGGTGTATTTGCTTGTAGATGAAGGTAAAGTTTATATTGATGCATGTATTTATATATACATAATTGTGCTACCTTTTTGGGGGCACCTAACATCTGAGGCAAGAAAAACTAAATGGTGTCGGCTGCAGGTCTTATACCCCTGACAACCTGACATCATGGAAGAGGAGACAGCAACTGACACAGGAGCCAAGACTTTGGAATTCAGGCCGACTGAGGGCAACCTGCCAGCAGATTACCCAAATGTAATGACTGCAACAGTGAATACACTCGAACATCTACATTTATGGTAAGTGTACACAACTGTACTTTTCTTCAGAAAATAAAACAGATACAATAAAAAAACACTTTAAATGCACAGAAAAGGATACTTATTTTTATATATCTCAGATCAGAGTTGTAGTCAATGCCTTTAGTAATAAAGTAGGAAGAAACACAAATACAGTTAAAGCAGATGAATAAAGTGCAATTTTATATATATGTATGTATATATATATATATATATATATATATATATATATATATATATATAATATCTATATATATAAAAACAATAGAAAACGAACAAACTGATTTAAACAAGTTACCCAATTAACCAGAAAATAGCTCAAAACTGAACCCTGTTCGAGCAGTCTACAATCAGACCAGTTCTAACTGCACACTCCTGCCACTAGGGTGCAGGGGAAACTTCTCCAAAAAAAGATGTCCTGGATCAGTGCTCAAGTTATACAAACAAAGCTAGATTCAGCAGGCCTGAATCTGGTCTATGCTACAGCAACAAGGCGCACCAATTTCAGAAAGAAACAGTTCAAATAAGCAGGCACAATAAGCCTGTGACCAGAAATTCCCAGCTCAGAAGGGCAGAATCTAGCCTCTCCTCCCACAAGAGTGCAGACCACAAACCTTCTTAATGTAGAATAACTGGCCTGAAGCCCAAGTGCTTAAACCAGAACTAATACACTTTTAGAATAGCAGACAACTGACCCTTCAATCAGCAATTCCCAGCTACCTGTCCTGTCACAACAGTGCAGACCACAAACCTTCTTAATGTAAAACAACCAGTATGAAGCCCAAGTGCTTAAACCAAAAGACTTAGAATAACAGTTACAATTTAATCAGGCTACTACCAAGCAGTAATAAATGCAGCAGAATAAATAAAACTGAGTACTTTTAAGAAGAGGCAAAAGCAAAATAAAGTAGGTGGAAACATAAATACAGTAAAAGCAGGTGAATAAAGTGCAATTTTTTTTGCACTATATTATGTTTTATATATATTTTGAAATAAAATAGTTCCTCCATCTATTGTTTCAAATGTTTTACTATCAAAATTTCGATTGCACATGCCATTCTATAGTATTATCAAATGAAATCTGTGAAAACCGGAATGCCGAAATTTAATCTCTCTGAAAAAACACCGAACTTCAAATTAACTTCCGATTTTGGACTTAGAAACTAGCGCTACCATGGGTCGAGAGGGAATGAGAGTTAGCATTCCGAAAAATATCGGTGTTTGATATTTGCAGCGTTTGGAGTTCAGACAGTCCACATTCTGACTCTGAATGTGCAATAAAAATTTTGATAGTAAACCGTTTCAGACTTGCTGTCGTATATGTTAATGGTGTTGGAGGAAGCATTTTACATTTAAAATATAACACTAAAAAATATCCAGGCATTTACTTTATTTTCTGTTCCCTTATTCCTAAAATGTTTGTTGCCAGTCATTAGAGAGTGAAGTTACTAAATAATGGCATACATTTGAGTTTTAGACTTATTTTCTTTAGAAAATTCATACTAACACAAATCCTTTTAAGCAAGTTTGTAATTTTATAAGAGCAGTAAGTATAATCTGTTCCTATTTTTGAGCCTTAGGCTTTATCCAGATTTTTTCAGCTGAAAGGTCCAGAGGTACGCAGACATCTTTACTGTCGCTCTCACTCAAGTCTGTCACACACACCTCTGTTTCAGAAAATGTATAACACAAATCCTAATAATCAAGTAAAATGTGTTCCTATTTTGAGCCTTTGTCCCCCGTTTATTTTAGGTTTATCCAAATATTTTGAGCTAAAAGTCAACAAGGCATGCCTTTCAGCTATCCAGATTTTTGGCTGTTGTGTTTGGTCCCATTGTCATAAATGTGCAGTTTTCTGGCAAATCACTGGGGACTGAAGTCATGAAATAATGACAGACATGAGTTTCAGACTTCATATCCTTCAAATAATACACACTAATGGAAACCCTGTTGTTCTAGCAACCTTCTAAGTTTATAAGAGCAATCTGTAAAATCTGTCCTTATTTTTGGTCGTTTGTCCCTCCTTATTTGTGGCTCTGTCCAGATTTTTTGTGCCGAGAGGTTGAGAGGTATGGTCAAGAGGTATGCAAACCTCTTAACTGATGCTGTTGCTGCCAGAGATCAATGTTATTCCTCTGTCTGTCTCCGTCCGTCTCTCTCTCTCTCTCTCTCTCTCTCACACACACACACACACGCACTTTTTTCGGTTTCATTTGTTTTACACGGTAAACAGCAAAAGTGCTGCTTAGCGAGTGTAAGATAATGGTTTATCAATCTCTCACTCTTATACATGCATACACTCTCACATACAGACATAAGCACATGCACACTTTATTTTCATTTTTTTCTTTATTATTTTTATACTCATTAAACAGCAGAAGCACTGGTTAGCGAGCGTAAAGTAATGGCAGCTGTTAGTTTTTTTTTCAGTCCGAGCTCCACAGCAGCTTGATATGCTGCTAGGAAGTGTCAGACTCGTTTTTCAGCGGGCATTACTTGTACATTAATATCCTACTGGAGAACATTCCTTCTCCTGTCAGGGTGCTGATGTAAAATTTGTCCATTCTCTAAATGCGGAATAATACTCAGGAGGAGGGATGAAATTTAAGGGAAGGTGTGAATGTTTTTTAAAATGAAAATGTGTGCGCCTTTGCATGAAAATAACAATGGAATGTTGTGTTTTTTTTTTCTTCTACTGTATGTATACATATGAGATTTTTTAAAAACTCTGCTTAATAATGATGTTTAAAAATAAATGAGTTGATAAACTCAGCAGTAACTGCAGAGCAGTTCAACATTCAGCTGACTCGTATTTTGTATATTTTGCAAGTATATAAACAACTGAATGTCCTGTTTGCACTTAATTTTAAAATTGTTTTTTTCTCAAAACTTGCATATTTTCTGTCTTTGGCCTAGCACTCTTGTGTGGGGTCATTTACTGCACTGTTATAACTTGATATTACTTGTGAACCTCTGCTATCTCTGAAAAAACAAAAACAAAAAAATCTTGCTTTTTTCCCACTTTTCTGAGATTTAAAAAAGTTCAGTTACAGGCTTGCTGTTCTTGAACTGTTTTGTAAGTTTCTGTGAGGCCATTTTTGCTTGGGCTAAAGGAAAGTCTCTCTGTTGATCAGTGGCAGTGAAAAACATTGAGCTGCTTCCCTGCCCCCCGTGGGAGTGGTTACTGACTTGAAACTGTAGTTTTATTGGCCGTTTTGGGTCAATTCCTGGCTCTTTCCAGCCCCTGCTATCAAGCACGCTTTAGCGTGGAGTTGCCACTAGAGCAGCATCGGGCAGCGCTGGGTTAACAAGGTTAAACTTTTTCTGGCTCCATAAAGTCTGTTCTTCATTTTTTCCCTTAGAACTGCTCTACTAGTAATCTAAATAGCATATCCCTTAACTAAAAAGTGCAGCACTTGTTCCCTAAAAGCTAAAAAAAAAAAAGCTCAGCACTTGTCTTAAAAGCATCTTCTTTTCAGGTTTAGCACTTCTGTATTATACAAAGTCCCTCACTAGCAACCCCCCCCCCCAGGAGTACCCACTTCCGTTCAGTTACACCCCTAACTTCTTAATTTCTCTAGCATGTCGAAGGGCCAAATGCTGGCGTCCTCTCCTGTCCAGTTGGTGAATTTGGGAATATTGAGGCAATGTTACAATTGCCTCATGTACACAGACAACCCTCTCCTCCTCCCACATAACACAAATACTTGTGAGAGATGCAGCTATTTAGCCAAACTGGAGGCTGAGCTCTCTCAACTCAGGACTGGCAAGATCAGACAGGAGGAGAAGGCAACTACACACACCACAAAACCAGTCTCACATAAAGCTATCACAACAATGAATCAAACACATAAACACACAAAGACATACTCGGAGGCTCTGAGCAAAAATATACCTAAACAGCAGAGGCCTCCAAAGCAGACACCCAAGCAACTGCCACCTCATGACACACCACAGGCAACACATAAACCACAAAATCAGTGTGCAAAGCAGTCACAGCCCTTAAGGCCAAATACAACACCAAGCATACTTGTCATAGGTGACTCCATAGTCAGACACACTGACGTCCCACTCACCAGACTGAACAAGGAGAGGGTCACAGTAAGCTGCCAATCGGGCGCTAGAATCCGCCACATAACACAAGCACTCGGGTCACTCCACAGCAAGTACAAATATGACACAGTCATTGTCCATGCTGGTGTGAACGACCTGAGACGTACCTCCCTGGACTACATGAAAAGAGACATAGAGGAGCTCTCTGATTATGTAGCCCAGGCAGGTATGACCCTGACCCTGAGCAGTATCCTTCCTTCACCAAGAATGATGCCACAAAATAGAGACAAGATGATCAGCTTTAACAATTGGCTTAATTTCTGGTGTCTTTCAAAGGGGATCCAGTGTCTGTCTGCCTGGGATGACATGCTTGACAAGCCACGCTGCTTCGCAAGGGACGGCTTGCACCTGTCACCGCTGGGATTCCGGATATTGGCTAAGGCTCTTGCCACCCCATAGTGCCTTTTAGGCAAGGCTCAAATTCTAAACCTACCACCCTAGAAAACAAAAATGGGAAGAAACTAAGGGTAATGCTGCTCAATGTCAGAAGTCTAAATCTCAAAATGCACGCACTCGAGGCCCTTCTCAGTATGGAGAAGATCGATGTCTGTGCTGTGACTGAAACCTGGTTCAAGGCTCCTGAGAGCACCCCGGCACTATCAGGTTTTACCTCATATCATGCCCGCCCCAAAACCCGGACCACACCACAAAAGGAGGGGCTGTATCCATATTCATCAAGGATACCCACACCTCCAGGTTGGTGGCAACGCACGAAGCATCGGAAACCATCCAGGTGCAATTAACCATAGGCAAACTGCTCTACAATTTGTAGCATGCTACAGGCCACCCTCTCAAACTCAGGAACCCCACACAGCCTTCCTGAAGACACTGGAGGGTATAAATGTATCTCCAAACACCATTATATTGGGTGACTTCAACTACCCGAATATAGACTGGGAACATTACTCAAGCCCCAACTTTCTAGCCCAAAGGTTCCTGGAGTTCATAAATTCAAATGCCATGGAACAACTAGTCACCGCTCCCACAAGAGGAGAAAATATACTAGATCTCATCATCACAAACATGGGGACAAAATGCTCCACACCGGAAGTATATCTCATTGGTGAGATCAGATCACAAACTAATCTCACTGGAAATCCACATCCCGCCCCCACCCCAAACAAAAAGACCACAGTGAAGAACTTCTAAAGCAAACTTCACACTACTCAAGACTGGTGTGGTATCCTTCAAGGCCCCGAGCCAGTGGAAACCACAACCCAAGCTGCGGAAGCCCTTACAAATGCCTTCTACGAACACCTCCAGGACTGCATGGATCAGGCAATCCCTAATAAAACCAAGACTCTTTCCACCAAGGGCAAACGTCCAGTCTGGTGGACCCCAGCCATAAACAAACTTTACAATAAGAGGAGAAAGCTGTTACATGATAGAGCAAAATCCATAAAAGAGAAGACACCCTTGATCATTATTAGTAAAAAATACGAGCACTCATAAAATCATCCAAGGCCAACTTTGAGAGAAAAATTGCCATAGATTCAAAAGACAATCATAAGGCCTTCTTCAGCTATGTTAGAAACCTGGGTGGAAACTCCCAGATATGCTCAGAATTAGTCCAAAATGATACAAAAATCACTGAACCCACAGACATTGCCAACATGCTGGCAGACAGGTTCAGTGCAAACTTCACCCCCCTCTCCCCCCCCAAAAGGAGAGATAACTATCCCAGCGGAGTGCAGCCTCCCAGACATCTGAAATGCGCAGGTGAAAGCTGCTCTCTCTAAAGCTAAAAACACAGCATCAATGGGATCGGATGGTGTCCCCGGCTGTGTGCTACACGAACTAAATGAGGAACTAAACCCGCACATAATGCAGCTGTTTAATCTTAGCCTTACCACAGGATACGTGCCCAAGGAGTGGCGTATGGCAACTGTGGTCCCACTCCACAAAGGCGGTGCCTCTACGGACCCTGGTAATTACCGCCCCATAAGCTTAACAAGCCTGGTCTGCAAAGCTATGGAGAGGATCATAATGGAACTCATAAACAAAGACATAGGGGACTTGCAGACATTGGACCCGACCCAGTTTGGCTTTGTCAAGGGCAGATCATGCCTTTTGAACTTGGTCAACTTCTTCGAAACAGTCACCAAGGCCATTGATGAGGGAAAGGCAGTCCATACAGCCAACCTTGACCTTGCAAAAGCTTTCGACACAATACCCCACTCGGGTATTATAGAGAAACTTACCAGCTTAAATGTAAACCCATATGTCACAAGATGGGTTGCAAACTGGCTAAAGGACAGAACCCACAGGGTTAGAGTTGCTGGCGCCATGTCAGACTCCAAGCCGGTCACAAGTGGTGTCCCACAGGGCTCAGTCCTTGGCCCCCTGTTGTTCGGCATCTACTTCTCAGAAGTACAGGCAAACATAGGAGGACTATGGCTGACAAAGTTTGCAGATGACTGCAAACTGGGCGCCATAGTGGAAAGTACATCGGACGCAGATATCCTTCAGAGGGGTCTCACGGAAACTGATAGCTGGTGCCAGAGCCATGGCCTGAAGTTAAATGCCAAAAAATGTATAGTCATACCCTTCGGGAAAAACAAGGTAAGCCCAAGCTACCATATAGGTGGCAATCCACTAAGCACAGAAGAGGTTATCAGGGACCTGGGGACCCAGGTTGACAGTGGCCTTTCTTTTGACACTCACATTGTTAAGTGGTTAGAAAGACCTTCTACATTGCCCACCTGATCATGAAGGGATTTACATCCAGATCAAGTGAGGTCATTGTTCCCCTGTACTCTTCACTTATCAGACCAATGATCGAGTACAATGCCCCATTCGGGATGTATCTCACCCGACACCTGCAGCAATTGGAGAGACCCCAAAAGTTCCTCACCAAAAGGATAAAGGGACTCCAAAATCTGTCATATGCTGCCAGACTGAAGAAACTCCAGCTCTATTCAGTCGCATACCGCCTGCTCAGAGGTGACCTGTGCCTGACATACAAGGCCATGTCCAACCCGGAATTAATGGACATGCTCCACCTCAAAAAATCCAAATCTACCAGATCCACTAGAGCAAGCAACTTAAACATTAGCATGGATATAAATAGGACATGCTGGAGGGATAGATTTGTCACCCAGAGACTCACTATGCTGTGGAATAAAATCCCGGTCCATGTGAGGCAGAGCACCTCGCTGGCTCTGTTCAAGAGAAATCTTGACCGGTGGATGGGAGATCATAGGTTTACCCCGGGAATCATCTCTGTGTCACTGCTGGACAGAGGCACAACAAACTAATGGGCACAGTATTTTTTAACATAAGGGATAGCGTAAGCCACAAAACTTTGGGCTAGGCTTATAAATGCCTTAGGGCAGATAGCCTAGTATAAACCTATGAACCTATGAACTTCAATATTTTACTATGAGGGTCCATAATGTCAGAAAAACAGATCAACTGTTTACTTAAAAAAAAAAAAAAAAAAAAAAAAAAAGGAAAGGAATGTCTGCATACCATTATCCAAGTTCTGCCTAAATGACTGGCCATCTGTATTGTAATTTGGCCTGGGTATCGGCCAAAAAGAATTCAGGAAATATCAGATCACTTACATGCATACCTCTCCACCTCTTTGCAGAAATCTGGACAAAATATAGAATTATGTGTGGACAAAAGTCCGAAAATAGGGACAGATTTTAAGTATTGCTCTTACAAACTTAGTTGCTGAAATAACAGGATTTGTGTTATCATGCTTTTTCAGAAAGATATGATGTCTGAAACTCAAATGTATGCCATTATTTATGACTTCTGTCCACAATGATTTGCCAGAAAAGCACAAATGTTGGGAGAAACGGACCAAAAATGAGGCAAAATTTGGACATTCTTCGAAAATCTGGACAGTTGAGAGGTATGCTTACATGGTTTAAATTCTAAAGCAGGAAAATAAAGGGTGAATGAGTGCTATAAAAAGGCAGGTAGGATATGTAAGCAGAGCAAGACATTTTGAAAGTCTGATGACCTCTCTTCTTGGATGCAGAGCAGACAGATGCTTCCTTTTACTAAACAAAGTATGCCTCATTGGCTTGGCCAATTTTATTATCACAGGTTGATGAATCTAACTGGTAGGGTCATTGCATGTGTGTTTGACTGTTCCCGCATATTCTCCCAATGTTTGCATACTTTTATGCTTATATCAGTGTCTTTAATATCAGTCCTGGTAATCTTTCTTCAAACTTTGTCAGCATTCTATCTTTAAATGTGTTAGTACTGGCTTCTCTGTCAGTTTCTTAGATAAAAAAGAAAAGAAAAAAAAAAAGATTAAAAAAGTTCTAGATATACCACATATTGTTACTGATCTATATGTTCATCTTTTTTTATCTAGTTATGTTCCTTACCTACAGCTGGAGTCCATCGCCACTGTTGGTACAAATTACACCTACACTAAGTTTAAATATTGTATCTGAAGTAGTTTACTTCATTTGATCTTCAACCTGTGGGTACAGGATCTGTATTGGATCTGAGCCGGCAATTTCACAAGCATCTGCTCCGAGCTTCAAGCTCCTCCCCTTACCCGTAATGCACCATCACTACCTTCCAACCCCCAGATCTCTTTTGTCGCAGCTATCCAACGCATTGTAATTCTTGAGCTCCAAGTTGTGAGCATGTTTTTTCTCAGTGATTAGTGTTTTTTGTGTATGTACTTGATAGTGTAGGTTTCCCCTCTTCCTCCCCGTCACTGGTGCGTCAAGTTTAGGGCTTGTTTCTTAGTTTTTAGGTTATTAGGTAGTTTGTAGTAGTTTGTCTTCCCCTCCCCCCCTCAGCCTTCTGTGTGCTTGTCAGAGTGTGTGGTGAGTGCAGTGTGTTGTTTAAATTTTGTTCTTGTTGTTTAGTGGGATATGTCGGATCTCCCTAAACAAGTTTTCAAGAGATGCACTGAGTGTGGCCAGAAATTGTCACCTGCTGATGGGTCACTCTTTGCATGCTTTGTTTGGGTACAGCCCATTTAGCCACTGATTGCTCTATTTGCCCGGGTTTTAACCCATGCGCCCTTAAGGATCGGCGGGTCAGATTAGTTATGTAGAGCCTGCTTCCTTCTACGGAGGTGGCCGCCTCCTCTTCTGCTTCAGTCACAGCTGTTGCTCTGACCGCCTCTCCTCCTACTTCTGTCCTTCCTTCTCCTCCCTCCCAGGCCGGGACTCATCCTCCTGCATCTAAGCCTGTGGATGTGGAGTGTAGAAAAGGCAGAGAGAAGGAGAGAGAGCACAGACCTGAGAAGAGAAAGAGGTCCCTGGACCTTTCGGCTCCGACCGGACCTCCTACCAAAAGTCAGCATAGGCACCGTGACTCCCCTCGGCTCCGATCTCCTAGATTTTCTCTGGAGTCTGAGGAGCCCAGACCACACTCTAGAGCCTTGGTTCCTTGACCCACCAGGTTGGAGTCCGTGGCTTAGTTGCGGTCCACCTGCAGTATCTCTGAAGTCAACATGGATAAGATGATGCTGAGATTTATTCACACACAAATTCAGATGGGAGTCTTGCCAGCCCCATCTCCCTCTGTAGGGCGGAGCTCGCTTCCCTTCTTTACACCTATATCTCCTTCTCTGATCCGACCCTCAGTTTTGGAGTGCATGCATCCGAGAGTGCCCCTAGTCAGGCGGTCGGCGCCTATGGTATCTGTCTCCTTGATGCCGGCAGCTGCCTGGAGCGTGTCTGATCTGACTAGTTTGGATCAAAGCGGCTCTTGGAGATGGAGCCTGGGTGTCGGATCCGAGTGGGTGGAGTGGTTGTCATCAGCTCTGATTTTGTTGTTTCACGACCCCCCTCCTCAGAACGCCGTCTAATTTGGGCCCGGCTCTGATCCTCGCGTCAAATCTGGGAAGAGTGGTTCTGTCCCAGGAAGCGCCCTCTCCCTCAGCTTTCGATGCTGTGGAAAGGGTTCTCTCCAAATGATTGAGGCCCCCGACTATATCTTCGGACTCTGCCCCGACTCCTTCTGCTTTGTATGTGAATCCCATCACTTTACCACAGGGACAGCCTGTGATCGAGGAGCCCAAGGGAGTTCCCCTTGAGAAACAACAAGTGGTTTGCGAGTTCCGTCCGGAAAGCCCCACCAGAGAGATTTCTCGCAAGCATACATGCAAGAGGAGGCGCTCTCTCCCCGGAGTCCCTCACCGAGAACACTGATTTGGATGATGGGGAAGGTTCCCCCAGATCACCTTCCGAGGATGTCTCCTTCGGAGACATCATGGAAATCTTGCGCCAATGTGAAGGTTGGTCTGCCCCAATACCTCTCCTCAGACGAATCCGTGTGTCTGGAGGCTTTCGGCATGGGCCCGTCTACTTCCTGGGTGTCCCCTCCCACGGATCCTTTAGAGGATTTGGTCACCTCATGGGATTGGAAGGAGCCAGACACCGTGGAACCAATCCCTAAATGCCTGACAAGATATTGAGCCCCCCCACAGACAGAGACCGGCTTGGAATAAAGGGTCCCCTGTAGACACTATGGTGGTAGCAGCCATCAACATAAAGGAACTAGCCCACGAGAGTTCCTTGGTCCATCTTCCTGACCGTGAGTCTAGGATGATGGTCCTCCTAGGGAAGCGGGTTTATGCATCAGCGATCTTTTCTATCAGGGCGCTGACCTATCTGGCCCACGTTACTAGACTACAGAGTGACCTGGTTAAGGAACTGGCTGAGTCTCCCCCAAAGTCCATGCCACAGGAGGACAGGGCTACATTCTCCGCGAGGAAGGCTACCTTGACAATGGTTTCAAACATGTCCATGCGACTCCTGTCACATGCAATTGAAGGAACGGCTAGGGCGGCTGGGTCCGGCGTGTCCATGATGCGTAATGCCTGGCTCAGATTATGTCAGCTCAAGGAACCCTTCAAGGCATCTTTTGTGAATACCCAGTAGGATGGCTCTTCCCTCTTTGGTGAGACCATCCAAGACACCTTGGTCCAGAGTGAGAAAGATGGGGAGACACTGTCTGCCGTTGGAATCTGCTTCTCGAACCCTCAAAGATCCTTTTCCCGGAATCAGCGAGGGCAAAAGAAGATGTGGTTCTGGAAGTCTTAGTATTCCCGGGACACTTGGGGCTCTTCTTCCCCTAGAAGCAGAGGGGGACAAGATAACCTTAAGGGGTTGCCCAACTGCTCTGCAGGCAGTCGGGGGTCACCTGCCATTGCACCTGGCAGCATGGGAGTCCGTGTCATCAGACCATTGAGTGCATCAGATAATTTCCAGAGGTTATTCAATCCTGTTTTGGTTCCTCCTGCACCTTACAAACACCTCCCAGACGTACCAC
Organism: Protopterus annectens; assembly: GCF_019279795.1. Classification (NCBI taxonomy): domain Eukaryota; kingdom Metazoa; phylum Chordata; order Ceratodontiformes; family Protopteridae; genus Protopterus; species Protopterus annectens. The sequence continues at coordinate 1,449,561,130 of NC_056737.1, forward strand.
CCATGCAAAGGGAGGCAGCGGCGCTAGAAGTTTCCAAGCTGCTAGAGAAATGAGCCATCGAACCCGTCCCCCCAGATCAGTCCGAATCCGGCATCTACTCCCGGTTCTTTTTGGTGCCAAAAAAGATGGGGGACTTGAGACCCATTCTGGACCTGTCAGTTGCCAAAGAGAAGTTCCAGATGGTCACTTTACAGTCCATCATACCGTACCTGCAAGAGAGCGACTGGATGTGCTCGTTCGACCTCCAGGATGCTTACTATCACATAAAGATGCACAGAAGCTCCAGGAGGTTTTTCTGCTTCCGGCTAGGAGCCTATCATTATCAGATGTTCTTTGTGTTTCACTGTTGCAGTCATTACATTTGAGTTATCTGCCTGCAGGTAGCCCTCAGCCGGCCTTAATATCAAAGTCTTGGATTCCTGCATCAGATGCTGTCTCTTCTTGGGGTATAAAACATGCAGCCGATGCCATTACATCAGTCTTTCTTGCCGCACTGTGCCTGAAGCAGAAGCAGTTCGCAAGTGCTGGTCGGCCGACTCCTGAAATTTTCATTTTCGAGTTTCAGAACCAAAGTCTTCAAAAAAGCTAAGTACCCCGTTGGGGATCCTTTTTCTTGCTCTTAACCGATGTCAGTAAAAGTTAACAATTGTCTTACCTGTGAAAAGCAAATACCTCATAAATATTTTCATTCGTACTGCATTCCTTGCTTAGGTCCAGATCACGATGTCCCATGCTGTTGGTTTTGCGCCTTATTCAACCCCTGAACCATTCGTCGTCAGTATATTTTCACAGCAAATTATTTTGGTACTCGGTTTAAGTATCCAGAAATGGCTTCGGTAAGCCATCCAATTACTAATATTCTGAAAAAACGAAAGGATAAAGACAGACCGCATAGGTCCAAAACTGCCGACGACGCTTCTGTTAAGCTAGTCGCCAGTTCGCCAGTACTCAGTGAGGCGCTTTTGCAGCCCCTGATACCCGCTACTTCAGATTCGCAGGCCTCTACTGAGACCCATTTGGAGTCCGGTATGCCACGAGACGCTTCTTCAACTATGGAACCTGCAGATGTCTCTACCTTGGATGGGTCCGGAGCCGCTGTGCAGGCACTGGCTTCTGAGGGTGAATTCAGGCCTACAGATTTGCATTTTAAACCAGCGCCATCTTCTTTATCAAGGCCTAAAACTTGACACACGCCTAGAAAACTGACGTCCAAACCACATGGTCAGGCCCATATGTCTAAAAAACAAATACTTAGAATGGCTGAAGACCTTATTACTTTAATTAGGGGAAGCCAGCCTTCCCCCTCTAAGAGACCTAGAACTGATTTTCCTTCTGATTCTTCTGATCAGGATTCTGAAATTTCTGTTTCTTCAGATTACCAGGATTTGCCCTCATCTACCTATGAGGAATCTGATGCAGAGGATTCCATTCCCTCTGCTTCTCCTCCAGAAGATTTTTCTTTTGGTGAAACCTTGCACACTCTTAGGGAGCATTTCCGCTGGGAAAGCCAGGATTACTCTGACTCCAAAAAGAGGCTTAGGGAATTCTTACTCCTGCCTCAACACAGGTCTTTAGCTATCCCTCCTGTTCTGGACATTGTAGATGATGCCTTCTTGGAATCTAGCCTGGCCCCAGACACTTTACCTCCAGCTCCCAGAAAATCTGACAGGTATTAGAGTACCTGACTCTCACAAGTTCCTCTTCAAGAATCCTACTGCGGATCCAGAGACCATTTCCCAAGTACCAAAGGGCATTAAGGCTACTGCTGCCAAAAACCCTACCCCCCTCTGATAGAGATTCTAGGGGCGTGGACAGATGGGGTAAGAAGGTATACACTTCTGCTACTTTGGCCATTAGGGCCTTAAATTGCCAGTTTCATATGTTAAAGTATCAGCAGCATATTATGGGACTACATAAACAGAAAATGATGTTGATTTCTGACTGTGCTGAACATAAAGAATTACAGGATTTAATGCATTTTGCTGAACAATTTGGTAAACATGCTTTGCAATGTGGTTTTGACTCTTTAGAAGCATCTTGCAGGGCTGCTGTCACTGGGTCTGTACTTAGAAGGCATGTTTGGCTTAAGGAGCAAAACTTGCCAGATCATGTTAAAGCTAAATTACTGGATGCTCCCTTAAACCAAGACTGCCTGTTTGGCAACAAGACAGAAGAAGTCCTTAAAAAGATAGAGGAAAAAGCTAAATCTATGCAAACTGTTAAATATTTCCTGCAAGTACAGCCTCCCACATTTAGTAGGCATTGGACTTCTAAGAAGTGGTCCTTTCCAGTCTCTTCCAGGCCTTCTCATTCCAAACCCTAGAACAGCAGACCACCTAAGTTACAGTCTCAGGCTGCACACAGGCCTAAGCTGAAAGTAGTAAGACACCCCCCCCATGGAAAAATGTCACAATGACTTAACTTTAACCCTTCCAAGCCCTGCTCAACTGCCTGCTCCCTTAGGAGGAAAGCTCACCCTGCATGCAGAAAACTGGGAACTCATTACCCAGGACAAATGAGTTTTAAATGTAGTTTTCCAAGGATATAGATTCCACTTCCACACCTTACCAACACCAAACGGTTGGCCAGCCCTACCCGCAAATCAGTGGGCAGAGGCTCAGCAGCAGGTTCTCTCTCTTCTAAGTATCAGGGCTATTCAGCCTGTCTCAGCAGAAGAAAGGGGACAAGGTATTTACTCAAGACTTTTCCTGGTACCCAGAAAAGATGGCATCCTATCCTGGACCTCTCTATTTTAAACACCTTTTTGGTAATCCCAAAATTCAAAATGTTAACACTTCAACAGCTGCTTCCTATGCTAGGCAAAGATGCCTGGTTGGCAACCTTAGATTTAAAGGAAGCTTACCTGCACATTCCAATAAGGGAATCTTGTAGGAAATACCTACGCTTCAGAGCAGGCTCCATGCACTATCAGTTCTCTGCACTTCCCTTTGACTTATCTACTGCGCCCAGGGTATTCACGAAGTGTCTTTCTCCTGCCATTGCATTTTGCAGGCAGCGAAGTCTTCAGATATACCCATACCTGGATGATTGTCTAATTCAGGCAGAAAGCCAGGACATGCTATTAAAACATCTGGCATTTGTAAAGAAACTTCTAACCTCTGGGGTACACTGTAAACTAAAAGAAATCTCATCTGGTACCCTGCCAACAGAATGTATTCCTGGGAGCAAGCTTGAATGCAACTTCCCAGATGACTTACCTCACGCAAGAGAAACAAGTTTATTTGACAGCCTACTTCAAACTAGTGGCCACAAAGACCCAGCTATCTGCAAGGAAAATTTTGCAAGCCCTGGGGTTCATGACCTTCTTCTAATTCTTAGACCAGCTTATCTATCCGTGGAGGAGTGTTCCCAGCACAAGAATCTGGTAGTCTATTGGCCGTTTTGGGCCAATTTCTAGCTCTTTCAAGTCCCCCCTGTATAAAACCCGCTTTGGCGCGGTTTTTGCGCTTGTTAGTACTCAGCAAAGCTACTCGTGGTCCTGCAGAGTGGTGCTAGCAGCAGAGAGGCTAAAAGAGCGACTGCTAACCTGAACTGTTTTTTTCCTGCTACTACCTGGGCGACTGTCCGATCTAGCTAAACTGCAAGTATTTCTGCATTCTTGAACTGTTTTAAACTGTTTAAAGTTGTTTTTGCACCTGCACTTTTAAAGTTTGTCCTGTTTGTTGCATTTACCTGTTGAGGCTACACACTCAGGTGCGCTAGCCTGTGTTACATATTTATTGCATTTTCCTGCTGTTTGTTGCAAAAAGAAAAAAAAAATATCCTCGTTTCCCGTCTTTCCTGACCTAGAGTAGTCCAAATACAGGCTTTGCTGTATTCTGGACTTTTGGAAAGTTCCTGTGTTGCCCATTTCCTTTCTTGGATAAAGGGAGGCTTCTTTGTTCACCAGTGGCAGTGGGGAGCTTAGAATAGCCTATCTATCCCTGGAGGAGTGTTCCCAGCACAAGAATCTGGTAGTCTATTGGCCGTTTTGGGCCAATTTCTAGCTCTTTCATGTCTCCCTGTATAAAACCCACTTTGGCGCATTTTTTGCGCTTGTTACTACTCAGCCAAGCTCCTCGTGGTCCTGCAGAGTGGTGCTAGCAGCAGAGAGGCTAAAAGAGCAACTGCTAACCTGATAAAAGTGGGGTTTGTTTTGCTGCTACTACCTGGGCAACTGTCCGATCTAGCTAAACTGCAAGTATTTCTGCTTCTTGAACTGTTTTAAACTGTTTAAAGTTGTTTTTGCACCTGCACTTTTAAAGTTTGCCCTGTTTGTTGCATTTACCTGTTGAGGCTACACACTCAAGTACGCTAGCCTGTGTTACATATTTATTGCATTTTCCTGCTGTTTGTTGCAAAAAAGAAAAGAAAAAACAAACAAATTATCCTTGTTTCCCGTCTTTCCTGACCTAGAGTAGTCCAGATACAGGCTTTGCTGTATTCTGGACTTTTGGAAAGTTCCTGTGTTGCCCATTTCCTTTCTTGGATAAAGGGAGGCTTCTTTGTTCACCAGTGGCAGTGGGGAGCTTAGAGCAGCCTATCTGTCCCTGGAGGGGTATTCCCAGCACAAGAATCTGGTAGTCTATTGGCCGTTTTGGGCCAATTTCTAGCTCTTTCAAGTCCCCCCTGTATAAAACCGCTTTAGAGTGGCTTTGCGCGATTTTGCGCATAGTGCAGCATTGGGCAATGCCGCTTAATTGGGTTTAAACCATTCTCGGCCCCACAAAGTCTGCTCTTCACTTTTTCCCTTAGAAATGATCTAGTTCTCATAATAAACACCCTATTCCTACTCTAAAGCCTGGCACTTGCTCACTAAAGCAATTATGTAAGTCAGCACTAAAAAATTAAAAGCACTACACCCTCACAAACTCCCCTTGAGTACCTTGTTCCCCATTGGCCCTTTTTTCAATTATGAAGGAATTCCCAATACTATTCTAGCATGTCCAAAGTTCAGTTGTCAATCTCCTCTCCGGTCCAGCTGGTGAATCTGGGAATCTTGAGGCAATGTTACAACTGCCTCATGTACACAGACAACCCTCTCCTCCTCCCAACAAATTCCAACACATGTGAGAGATGCAACCATATAGCCAAACGAGGCTAAGCTCTCTCAACTCAGCACTGGCTTAATCAGTCAGGAGGAGAAGGAAACCACACTCACTACAATTCCAGTCTCACATAGACCTACCACGACAGCAAACCAAACACAGAAAAACATACTCGGAGGCTCTAAATAAAAATCTGCCTAAGCAACAGAGACCTCCAAAGCAGACACCCAAGCAACCGCTACCACAAAACAAAACACGTGCAGCACATAGCTCACAAAGCCAGTGTGCCGAACAGTCACAGCCCTTAAGGCTAAACAGCACACCTGATCCACTTGTAATAGGTGATTCTATCGTCAGACACATTGGCGTCCCGCTCACCAGGCTGAACAAGGAGAAGGTCATGGTGAGCTGCCTGTCGGGCGCTAGGTTCCGCCACATAACCCAAGCACTCAGGTCACTCCAAGGCAAGTACAAATATGACTCGGTCATTGTCCATGCTGGTGTGAATGACCTGAGACGTACCTCCCTGGACTACATGAAAAGAGACATAGACAAGCTCTCTGAGTATGTAGCCCAGGCCGGTATGACCCTGACCTTGAGTAGCATCTTACCCTCACCAAAAATGATGCCACAATATGAAGACAAGATGATCAATTTCAACAATTGGCTTAAGTATTGGTGTCATTCAAAGGGGATCCAATGCCTGTCAGCCTGGGATGACATAACAAACTGGAAATGACAAGTAAACCAACGACCCACAGGTTACTTCAACGCAGTTCACAGAAACAGTCCAAGAAGTTGTTTTAAAATAATCCACTCAAAGTGAATGTAATTAATTTTCAGTTTTAATTAAGCGCTTTTCGTCGCTCTCACGTAAAGCGACTTCTTCAGATTAAAACTTCTGAATACAAATGAACCAAATAAAAGGTGTTTCGCTAATTACAATGAAATCATGTGATGAAATTGACCAGTCAAATTCTACATTTCTTTACTAAGTAAATTGAATTGTGTCCTGATCTATGTGTTATGAACACTGCAATCTAGTTTACAAAGCAAGAAATATTTCTAATACTTTGTCAGTGCATTAAAGTTCTCTACATATCACGTAAATTCATAACAAGCCCCAATGTAAACAGTCAATAAATGCCAACTAAAACAATTTTATACCAAAGTAATTGTGTATAAAATAAATATATATAAAATTAGTGCACACAACAATATCATATATTGAATTACACCTCAATTAAGGATAAGTCCATGTATATAAAACCTTATTGTAAATGTGGTTGCTTATGTTCTTTTAACAAGTATATACTATTTATGTTGCTTTTGAGTTCATGTATATATTATTATAGTATATAAAGTTAAATTCAACATTTTTTAAAATGGTCAATTTTTTATTTGTTTATTTTTTATTTTTTGTTTTTTATTTTTTATTTTGTTAAAAATTGACATATGAAATAAACTAACATATACTCAAAAATGTATATACTTTATAACTGATATTGTTAAATACCATTATAAAGTATCCAACTATAAGCAATGTTAAATCTTTTTAAATTACCTTCTTATGCTCCTTAATTTAAGTAAACATTTAATATTACATCCATCATTCAAGCCTGGTTCACAAAATGCATTTGTTCTAAACTGCCATTGAAGTTCGCGTTCCTCAAGAATTAAGCTGAATGGGATGACATGCTGGACAAGCCAGGATGCTTTGCTAGGGACGGCTTGCACCTGTCACCCCCGGGCTTTCGGATATTGGCAAAGGCTCTTGCCACCGCCATAGTGCCTTTTTAGGCAAGGCTCAAAAGACAAACCCACCTCCATAGGCATCACAAGGGATAAGAAACTAAGAGTAATGCTACTCAATGCTAGAAGTCTAAACCTCAAGATGCACGCACTCGAAACACACCTTAGCATGGAGAACATCGATATCTGTGCAGTAACAGAAACCTGGTTCAAGGCTCCTGAGAGCACCCCAGCACTATCAGGTTATACCTCATACCATGTTTTTCAGCCCCAAAACTTGGACCGAACCACAAAAGGAGGGGGAGTATCAATATTCGTCAGATACCCACACCTCCAGGTTGGTGGCACAGTACGAAGCATCAGAGACTATCCATGTGCAACTAACAGTGGGTAAAACCACCTTCCAGTTTATAGCCTGCTACAGACCACCCTGCCAAACCCAGAAACCCCACTCGGCCTTCCTGAGAACACTGGAAAATATGAAGGTCTCTCCAAATACCATTATATTGGGCAACTTCAACTATCCAAACATAGACTGGGAGCATTACTCTAGCTCCAGCACCCTAGCCCAAAGGTTCCTAGAATTTATAAACTCAAATGCTATGGAACAACTTGTTACCACTCCCGCAAGAGGGGAAAACATACTGGACCTGATCATCACCAACATGGGGACTCTATGCTCCAGAAACACAAAGAGATAAATCCACAATAGTCGACACAGGAACACCAGGTAGATGAACAGATTTATTTAAGCGCTTTTCGGCTCTCACTACGACAGCCTTCCTCAGAATAAAAAACATTATACAACACTTTTCTTTTTATACAAGAAAAGGCGCAAAAATTAAACAATAATTCAATTAATTAAGATTAATAAAACTTAAAACCTTCAACATCTTCTTAAAGGTATACAAACAAAAAAGTATACCTGTCAACTAAGAAGTAATACAAAAACTAAGAAGTAATACAAAAACTGATGCACTATGACCTGAAACCAGTTATATAATAAAATCTGTCAAAGAACTTCGACCAATTGTATATTGACTCTATGCTCCAGACCAGAAGTGTATCCCTCACTGATAAGATCAGACCATAAACTAATCTCACTAGATATTCACTTCCCGACCCCAGCCCCTGCCCAGAAAACCTTCTCTAAAGCAAATTTCACACTCCTCAAAACCGAGGTGGAATCCTTCATAGCCCCCAGGCCTGTGGAAAATACGGCCCAGACCCCAGAATCCTTTATAAACGCATTCTACGAACACCTTCAGGAATGCATGGATCATGCAATCCCAGACAAAACCAAGACCCAATCCTCCAAAGGCAGGCGTCCTGCCTGGTGGACCCCAGCCAGAAACAAACTATACAGTAGAAGGAGGAAGCTACTACATGATAGAGCAAAATCCCAAAAAGGGAAGGCATTTCTGATCAGTATTAGCAAAAAACTACGGGCACTCATAAAATCATCAAAGCCAGCTTCGAGAGAAAAATTGCACAGGACACTAAGGATAATCACAAGGCTTTCTTTAGTTATGTTAGGAACCTGGGTGGGAATTCCCAGATATGCTCAGAATTAGTCCAAAATGACAAAAAATACACCGAACCCACAGACATTGCCAACATCCTAGCTGACAGGTTCAGCGCAAACACCCCCCCCTTCCCCACCAAAATGGCAAATATCTATCCCAGCAGAGTGCTGCCCCCCTGACATCTCAGATGCTCAGGTAAGAGCCACCCTCTCCAAAGCAAAAAACACAGCATCAATGGGACCAGACGGTGTCCCGGGCTGCGTCCTACATGAACTCCAAGAAGAACTAAATCCAAACATAAAACTACTGTTCAATCTCAGCCTTACTACAGGATATGTACCCATAGAGTGGCGTACAGCAACAGTGGTCCCTCTCCACAAAGGTGGTGCCTCAACGGATCCTGGAAACTATCGCCCCATAAGCCTGACTAGCTTGATCTGCAAAGCTATGGAAAGGATCATCATGGACCTCATAAATAAAGATATTGGGGACCTACAGACACTGGATCCTACCCAGTTCAGCTTTAAGGGCAAATCCTGCCTCTTAAACCTGGTCAGTTTCTTTGAAACAGTCACCAAGGCCATTGACGAGGGGAAGGTGGTCCACACAGCCTACCTGGACCTTGCAAAAGCCTTCGATACAATACCCCACTCGGGCATTATAGATAAGCTCACCAGCTTAAATATAAACCCCTATGTCACTAGATGGGTTGCAGACTGGCTCAAGGACAGAACCCACATGGTTAGAATTGCTGGAGCCATGTCAGACTCCAAACCAGATGTTCATCGTGTTACCCTGCTGCAGTCATCACACTTGGATTATCCTGTCGTCAGGCGGTCCCGCAGTTGGCCGGATTTCCAAAGTCTTGGTCCGACGTCGGTTGCTGTCGCCTCATCCCTGATGTCAGTGCGCCAGGGGTATATATATATATATTGCAACCTTAGCCATTTTCTCCAGTCTTTCTTGCCGCGCGGTGCCCGAAGCAGAAGCAGTTCGCAAGCGCCGGTCGGCCGACTCCTGAGATTTTCAAATTCGAATTTCAGACCGAAGACTGCTATAAAGCTAAGTACCCTGTTGGGGAAACTTTTCTTGCTTCAGACCGATGTCAGAAAAAGTTAACAATTGTTTTTCTTGTGGGAAGCAAATACCTCATAAGGATTTTCATTCTTATTGCATACCTTGCCTAGGCCCTGATCACGACGTCACTTCTTGTCGTTTTTGTGCTAGATTTAATAAACGTACTATTAAAAGACGATTTGATTTTCACACGACACTTTTTTGGTAGAAAATTTAATTATACCATGCCGTTGGAGCTACCGACTACTGGCGTGCACAAAAAGCACAGGGACAAGGACCGACATCCCAGGCCTAAGCCCGATTCCGAGGCCTCGGTTGATCCGGTCTCCGGTTATCAGTGAGGCTCCGATGCAGCCTCTGACTACCGCAGTTCTGGAACCAGAGACCGCTACAGATATTTTGACGGAATGTACTAGGCCGATGCAGCCTTTTACTTCAGGCCCTACCAATGATTTAATTTCCAAGGACGTCGGTGCTTCTGAAACGCCATCGGTTTCTGAAGGCATTTTCAGACCGACGGCTCTTACAGTCAAAACGTTTTCCGAGTCGAAAACTCCTTCTAAATCAAAAAAGGCTTCACTTCAGTCTCCTGTTCAAGGCCCAATGCCTAAGAAACAGATGCTCAAGATGGCTGAAGATTTGATTTCTCTTATCAGGGGTTCTCAGCCTCCCCCTGACAAAAGGCCTAGACAAGAGGAGGATTCTACTTACTCTGAACAACTGTCTATTTCTTCGGATTCCTCTGAGGACCAAGACTATTCCTTCTCATGAAGATTCTGATGCTAAGGACTCTATTCCCTCAGCTTCCCCTCCAGAAGATTACTCTTTTGGGGAAACTTTACACACCATGAGGGAACATTTTCACTGGGAAGGTCACAATTACTCTGATTCCAAGAAAAGGCTCAGAGAGTTTCTTTTACTCCCCCAACACAGACCCCTAGCCATCCCTCCTGTTTTGGACATTGTGGATGATGTCTATTTAGAATCCAGTTTCAACTCTGACTCTCTACCTCCTGCCCCGGCCAAGCCTGACAGATACTACAGAGTACCTGATGCCCACAAATTCCTTTACAAAAGCCCAGTAGCTGACCCAGAGTCTATCTCCCAGGGTCCCAAGGGGGCTAAGGCTTCCAAGGCTAAAAATCCAGTACCTTCTGAAAGGGATTCTAGAGCACTAGACAGATGGGTTAAAAAGGTTTACACCTCTGCCACTTTAGCTATGAGAGCACTAAACTGTCAATTCCATATGCTTAAGTATCAGCAATTTCTGATCTCTCAGTTAAAACAAAAGATAACCACCCTCCCTCAACAATCTGAATTGAAAGAAGTACAGGATTTGTTGCACGCCACCGAGCAGGTGGGCAAACATACCTTACAATGTGGGTTTGATTCTTTAGAGGCCTCCTGGAGAGCAGCTGTCACTGGATCAGTTATATGTAGGCATGCCTGGTTAAAGGAACAAAGTCTGCCTGATCATGTTAAAGCAAAACTACTTGATGCTCCCTTACAACAGGATGTTCTTTTTGGTGTTAAAGCAGAAGAAGTTTTAAAGAAAATGGAAGATAAGGCAAAATAAATGCAGACAGTTAAAGATTTCCTACAAGTACAACCCCCTCGCTTCAGCAGAAACTGGCCAACAAAAAATTGGTCCTTTCCAGCCACTGACAGGCCTCAGAGGGGTAAATACAGGCGCCCAAGGGGAAGAGGACAACTACAAGCTCAGTATAAACCTCGCCAATGGGGCACTCCAACCCGGAAGGGAGGAGAAGACAGGTCTCAATCCACCAGAAAGCAAACTCAATGACTTGCACCTCAGCTGGCCAAACAAAGCTCTTTTGTCAGCCCCCCCCCCCGGGGGAAAACCTAACACTATTTGCAGACAACTGGAACATGGTCACAAAGGACAAATGGGTCCTAGACATAATTTTACGAGGATACAGATTCCACTTTCACACCTTGCTAATAAAAAGAGGAATGCCAAACCTGCCACAAAATCAAAGGGCAGAGGCTCAAAAACAAATTACAGCTCTCATGGCCATGAGGGCCATTCAAAGGGTACCAACTCAAGAGCAGGGCCAAGGATTTTACTCAAGACTCTTCCTAGTACCCAGAAAAGAAAATGCTTGGAGACCAATTCTGGACCTTTCAATTCTAAACACATGCCTACAAGTTCCCAAATTCAAGATGCTAACACTACAGCAGCTACCTAAAAAGCGTATGGTCTCAACACAGCCACAGCTTGGACACAGTGATATCTCTCATTCCCTGCCTTCAACAGGAATTTCTATGGTGGGCACAGGCATGTCACCTCAGCAAGGGTCAGCCTTTCACCTTGCCCCCACCCAGGCAAACTATCACAACAGATGCTTCAGACTATGCCTGGGGGGCCACACATGGCAGGGCAATGCATTTAAGGCCTATGGACTGCAGAACAAAGAAAACTGCACATGAACCAAAAAGAGATGCTAGCTGTACAGAAAGCTCTGACAGCCTTCAAGGATCTACTACAGCCAGGACAACTTGCAATAAAGACGGACAACACCACAGCAATGTGGTACATAAACAAACAAGGGGACACACATTCCTACCCTCTTTGCAGGCAAGCAATAATCTTATGGAACACAACTCTGGCTACCAAGTCCAGTTACAAGCTCAGTTCCTGCCAGGACAGAAAAACACATTGGCAGACGACCTAAGCAGAAACATCAAAGATCCCCACGAGTGGAAGCTAGACCCACAAATATTTACAATGATAACTCAGGGATGGAGGCTACCAAATATAGACCTGTTTGCCAGTCCGCAAAACTACCAGCTGACAAAATTTTGTACAAGGACATTCCACCATCAAGCTTGGAAAGTGGACGCTCTCTCCTTCAGTTGGAAAAACCTGACAACATATGCCTTTCCTCCATTACCTCTTCTCACAAAGGTACTTTTGAAGGTCAAAAAGGAGAAACCTCGAATGATTCTCATAGCCCCAGTCTGGCCACGCCACCACTGGTACCTGCTACTGAAGAATATGGCTCACAGTCCACCATGGATATTGCCTCAAATACCTCATTTGCTCACGCAGCAGAACAAGCAGATTCTACACAGCCAGATCAAAACCTTAAATCTGGCTACATGGCAAATCAATTAAGTATCCAACCTGCACCTCTTTCACAAGCAGTACTGGATGTTATTCTAGAAGCCGGGAGGCCAAGCACCAGGAAGGCTTACTCGGACAAATGGAAAAGGTTTTCTGCTTGGAACCAAGCTAAAGGCCAAGACACAACTCAGCCTCATATGCCTCACATTCTGCAGTATTTAGCTGTGATGTTGCATAAAGGACCTTCCTTCTCCTCAATTAAGATCCATGCATCAGCTATTTCAGCTCACTACGACACCAATCCACAGAACAAAGGTGAGAGACTCCTGCACTCCTTGGACATTCACAGGCAGCTTCGTTACTACTTGGATAAAACTAAGGCTTTCAGAAAAACTGACCAGCTCTTTGTTTCTTATACTACAGCTTCTCAAGGGAGGGCCATATCCAAGCAAACCATTTCTAAATGGATAGGCCATTGCATACGATTCTGCTATACCCATCATGGGAAACCAGTTCCTCCTACCATTAGATCCCACTCTACCAGGGCAACAGCTACCTCTACAGCCTTTCTCAAGGGGGTTCCTACCAAGGAAATTTTAGAAGCTGCAACTTGGAGTTCTGTACACACCTTCACCAAACACTATCACTTACCTCTTTACTCTAAGTCCAGGGCAGGCTTCGCCACTGCAGTTCTGCAGGGCCTCATTGCCTCCACTAACCCTCTATGATGCCTCCACCCTACCTTAGCTTTGGGACTGAACCCAAGTGTGATGACTGCAGCAGGGTAACACGATGAACATAGTACAGTTTTGTACCTACCATAAATGTAGATGTTCGAGTGTTCACCTGCTGCAGTGCAGGTTACCCTCCCTCCAACCCCTCTGATCTACTGGCTAAATCTTTGCTATTCCTTACTGATGTATTTGCTTATAGCTGAGGGGGGTTTTGTGTCTGTACAGTGTTCACACCTTTTGGTACTAATTTGGATCAACTTTTTGGGGGCACCTGACATCTGGGGCAAGAAAAACTGAAGAAAATGGCGTCGGTTGCTATATATATATACCCCTGGCGCACTGACGTCAGGGATGAGGCGACAGCAACCGAAGCTGGACCAAGACTTTGGAAATCCGGCCGACTGCGGGACCGCCTGACGACAGAATAACCCAAGTGTGATGACTGCAGCAGGGTGAACACTCGAACATCTACATTTATGGTAGGTACAAAACTGTACTTTACAAGTGGCGTCCCACAAGGCTCAGTCCTGGGACCTCTCTTGCTCGGTATATATTTCTCGTGCGTACAGGCAAATACGGAAGGACTGTGGCTGACCAAGCGCGCAGATGACTTCAAACTGGGCGCCATAATCGACTCTCCAGCCGACACAAGCATCCTACAAAAGGGCCTCATAGAAACAGACAACTGGTGCCAGAGCCATGGCCTCAAGCTAAACGCCAAAAAGTGTATAGTCATCCCCTTCGGTAAAAACAAAGTGCCCACAAATTACCACATAGATGGTAATCCATTAAGTACGGAAGAAGTAATTAGGGACCTGGGGAACCAAGTTGATAGCAATCTCTCATTCAACAACCACGTGGCCAAAGTGGTTAGAAAAACATTTTATATAGCCCACCTAATCATGAAGGGATTCACATCTAGATCAGGGGAGGTCATCGTGCCTCTTTACTCATCCCTCATCAGGCCCATAATTGAGTACAATGCCCCTTACCTTACCAGACACCTGCAGCAACTGGAAAGACCCCAAAAGTACCTCACCAAGAGGATCAAAGGGCTCAAACAGATGCCATATGCTGCCCGGTTAAAGAAACTCCAGCTCTACTGAGTGGCATACCGCCTGCTCAGAGGCGATCTGTGCCTGACGTATAAAGCCATGTCCAACCCAGAATTAATGGACATGCTGCACCTCAGAAAATCCAAATCCCATCAAGCTACGCGCTCGAGAGACTTGAACCTCAGCACTGAAATAAATAGGACATGCTGGAGGGACAGATTCATAACCCAGAGGCTCCCTTCACTCTGGAATAAAATCCCAGTCCAGATTAGGCAGAGTCCCTCACTGACTCTCTTCAACAGGAATCTTGATGAGTGGATGGGAGATCGTAGATTTACGTAGATTTACTCCGGGTATAACTTCTGTGTCACTGTTGGACAGAGGCACAGTATACTAACCTCGAAAAAGGGCATAGCAAAATTCATTGTATAATGGGTGGCGAAAGCCAAACACACTCTGGCTAGGCTTGTAAATGCCGTAGGGCAGATAGCCTAGTATGAACCTATGAACCTATATGCAAGACTGCATATGAGGAAACTACAATAGTATCTAAAAAGCCTATGGTGTAACCATTCTCAGGACCTAGAATCAATGATTCCTATCATTCCTTGTATAAAGACAGAGTTCCTTTGGTGGGCAGAGGTTTGCCACCTCAACAAGGGGCTCCCTTTCAATTTACCCCCTGCTGCCCATACCCTGACTACAGATGCATCAAACTATGCATGGGGGGCTCACTCGGCAGGGCAGTGCATTTAGGGCAAATGGAACCAGAGTCAGATGCACCTGCATATCAACCAAAAAGAGATGTTAGCTGTACAGAATTCCCTGACTGCCTTCAAGGACCACATCCTTCCAGGACATTTATTGTTAAAGAAAAGACGAACACCACAGTTAATGTAGTACATAAACAAGCAGGGGGGAACCCACTCGTACCCTCTCTGCAGACTAGCCATGGCTCTGTGGAACACAGCCTTGAGCTACCAAGTGCACCTACAAGCTCAATTCCTGCCAGGCAAGCTAAATTTACTGGCAGACGACCTAAGCAGAAATCTCATGGACCCACACGAATGGAAACTGGAACCAAAAATATTCAACCTCTTGAGGAACAAATGGGGGACTCCAGAGATGGACCTGTTTGCCTCCCCAAGAACTACCATTTGGACAAATTCTGTACAAGGACTCCCCGCAGTCAAGCTTGGAAAGTGGATGGCCTGTCCTTCACCTGGGCAAGCCTCTCAGTTTATGTCTTTCCCTCACTGCCTCTCCTTTCGAAGGTTCTGCTAAAGATCAAACAGGACAAACCAAGGACAATTCTTATTGCACCAGACTGGCCTCGCTAGCACTGGTAACCCCTCTTGCGCAGCATGATACTGCTGGATCCATGGCACCTATCTCAGACACCTTCCCTGTTGTCCCAGCAGGCGGGCCAGATTCTGCACCCTCAGCTTCAAACCCTGAACCTTGCAGCCTGGCTGATTCCTTGATACTCCTTGAAGGCGTTTGCCGAAGTGCTTGAGGTATAATAAATCGAGCGTATTCTTCGTCTGTTGTTTTACTCTAATTCCTTGAGCTCTCCAATAGCATCCCTCAATAAGCAGGTGCTAGAGGTCATTCTGGAAGTAAGGAAACCTAGTACTAGAAAATCCTACGCTGAAAAGTGGAAAAGATACTCTTCCTGGAGCCAGACCCAGGGTATGGGCACTACGGTGCCCAGTTTACCTCATATTCTTCAGTACTTAACAGAAATGTCCCATAAGGGCCTATCCTTCTCATCAATTAAAATTCGTGCCTCTGCAGTTTCAGCACATTATATACTGAACCACCCCTCTTCTCTCACCCACTGTTAAAGCAATTCCTCAGAGGGTCTAGAAATTTAAGACCCCCCAGGTGAACCCCTACTTTAGCCTTGGACCTTTCCTTTGTATTGGAAAAGCTCACTCTCCCTCCATTTGAACTAGCTGCAACTGCAGAGTTGAAATTCTTTTCTTGGAAAACAGCCTTCCTTCTAGCCATCACTTCAACAAGAAGAGTGTCTGAATTACAGGCCCTCATGGCAGTGGAGCCCCTCATTATCTTCCATGCAGACAGAGTTTCCCTTAGGACCACTCCTTCCTTTATGCCCAAGGTGGTGTCTAGTGTGGCCCTAAATCAGTCCATTCATTTGCCTACCTTTTTTCTTAATCCACAAAAGAAAGGAGAACGAATTCTGCACTTTTTGGATGTGCACAGACAACTTGGATTTTATTTGAATAGGATGAAGCCTCTCAGAAAATCTGAACAGCTGCTAGTTGGCTTTGCTGCAGGGGGCAGAGGGGAAGGCCATTTCAAAGCAAACCATTTCTAAATGGATAACCCATTGCATTCATTTCTGCTATAAGCACCATGGAAAACCTACCCCACAGGTGATAAGATCACATTCCACCAGGGCTGCATCTACCTCTATAGCCATTCTCAGAGGGGTCCTTACCAGGGACATCCTAGAAGCCGCTACCTTGAGCTCAGTTCATACCTTCACCAAGCATTACCACATGCCTATTTTTTCTAAATCCAGAACTGGTTTTGCCACTGCAGTATTGCAGGGCTTAATAGCTGGTCCTAATGCTCTCTAACTTCCTCCTCCCTTCCTTAGCTTTGGGAATCTACCCAAATGCAATGACTGCAACAGTGAAACATGAAGAACATAGTACAGATGTCCTTCAAAGATGCATCTGCAGTCCTAACATATGGGTTGTCCTGCCTCAGGCAGCCCCTCGGTCGGCCGGATTCCAAAGTCTGGGTCTGGCCTCGGCTGATATCGCACTTCACCCGACGTCATAGCTGCTGTGAATTGGGTATAAAGGCATCAGCCAACGCCATTTTCCTCAGTCTTTCTTGCCGCGCGGTGCCCGAAGCAGAAGCTGTTCGCAAGTGCCGGTCGGTCAGATCCAGAGATTTCTACTACCGAAGACTTCTAAAAAGCTAAGTACCCCGTTGGGGACTCTTTCTTGCCTCAGCCGATGTCAGAAAAAGTAAATAATTGTTTAACTTGTGGGAAACAAATACCTCATAAGGATTTCCACTCTTACTGCCTTCCTTGCTTAGGCCCAGACCACGACGTATCAGCTGGTCTAGCCTGTGCTTCCTTCAACCGACGGACACTTAGACGTCGGTCGGAGTTTGCAGAGGAGTTTTTTGGTCCCGCTTTTGCTTACAAAATGCCGTCGGAGACTCCGACTTCACAATTAGCTAAAAAGCGTAAGGAAAAGGACCGACACTCCTGGTCCGCGGTTTCGGCCGAAACCATGGTTAAGCCAACCGCGAGTGTCTCGGTTTCGGCCGAAACCGAGTCCTCGGTTCTTCCTTCGGCCGAAAGCTTGCCTTCGATAGCCGAGACCTCACACAGCATGGCTGAATCAGCTACTGAACTTACCCCTGCTGTAGCAGGCTCCCAGGATTTATCAGATACTATTCCTTTAGACATATCTACTCCTGCACGTGGAGCTGCTAGGCCCCCTGCATCTATGTCTATCAAGGCTTTTTCTAGGGCTAAAGCAGCTAAATCTTCTAAGGCCTTGCCTGCTAAAACCCCCTCACACAGGCCTACCTCCAGTTCCCAAATGCTCAGCTTGGCTGAGGATCTCATTTCTTTGATTAGGGGATCCCAACCTCACCCAGACAGGGCCTCTCAACCCCCTCCAGAGAAGAGGCCTAGAGCAGAGCCCCCGGATCCTGTTTCTACAGATTACTCCTCGGATGATTCAGAAAACTCAGGTCCTCCAGAAGGCCCATATTCTCCTTATGAGGATTCTGATGCAGAAGACTCCATTCCTTCTGCCTCTCCTCCCGAGGAATTTTCTTTTGGGGAAACCTTACATGCTATGAGAGAGCATTTTCAATGGCAGGGCCAGGATTTTTCAGATTCTAGGAAAAGGCTAAGGACCTTTTTATATTTACCACAGCATAGGCCTTTAGCCATTCCTCCAGTACTTACAGTTGTTGATGATGCTTATAATGATGCCTGTACTGCCCCTGACTCTCTTCCCCCGGCCCCTGCCAAGCCCGACAGATATTACAGGGTCCCGGACACACACTTTCACTTGTATAAGGCTCCTATTGCAGATCCTGAAACCATTTCACAGGGCCCCAAAGCTGTAGCAGCTGCCTCTGCCAAAAACCCCCTCCCCTCTGAAAGAGAATCTAGAGCATTAGAGAGATGGGGTAAAAAAGTTTATACTTCTGCTACTCTTTCGGCTAGGGCCTTAAACTGTCAATTCCACATGATTCAGTATCAGGAATTTTTCTTAGACCAGCTAAATAAAAAACTGTCCTCTCCTGAACCTATAGACCGTAAGTCCCTTCAGGATTTGGTACATAACACTCAGCAGGTCAGTAATCATTCCTTGAAATGCGGCTATGATGCACTGGAGGCTTCCTTTAGATCAGCTATGACTGGAACAGTGATTAGAAGGCATGCCTGGTTAAAAGAACAATCCTTACCAGACCATGTAAAGTCAAAGCTTCTAGATGCTCCCATGGAGAAACAAAGTTTGTTTGGCTCCCCTGCACAGCAAGTGCTAAAGAAGGTGGAAGAAAAGCAAAATCTGTCCAAACAGTCAAGGATTTTTTACAGGTCCAGCCTCCGAGGTTTAGTAGAAATTGGCCTTCGAAGAATTGGTCCTTTCCAGACACCTCCAGAGCACAGAGAGGCAGAAATAGGCGCCCAAGAGGCAGAGGTCAATCCAGAGGTGCCTACAGGGGACGTCAGTGGCAGCCTAACAACCAGAGAAGTACTGCCACAGATTCAGCTACAACCACCCCCACAGGACAGACACAATGACTTGACTCTGATACCGCCTACCAGGGAACAACTGCAAGCACCCTTAGGCGGAAAGCTTGCCTTATTTTCCATAAACTGGCATTACATTACAGGAGACAAATGGATTTCACAGACAATAGACAAAGGCTACAGGTTTCACTTCCACACTCTACCAAAAAAGAGAGGAATGCCAAACCTACCACCAAACCAAAAAACAAACGCTTTAGCACAAATCAACCACCTACTAAGGATGAGAGCTATAGAAAAGGTACCGCCTATGGAACAAGGGCAAGGATTTTATTCCAGACTTTCCCTGGTACCAAGGAAAGAAAACCAATGGAGACCTATTCTCGACCTGTCCGCTCTGAACACATATCTCATTGTTCCAAAATTCAAAATGCTGACCCTACGGCAACTTCTTCCCATGCTGGGCAAGGAGTCTTGGCTGGTGACTCTAGATCTCAAGGAGGCATACCTGCACGTCCCTATACGACCAGATTGCAGAAGATACCTCAGATTTCTTGCAGGATCAGAGCATTATCAATTCTCAGCATTGCCCTCCGGCTTATCTACTGCGCCCAGAGTATTCACGAAATGCCTGGCATCAGTAATGGCTCATTGTAGGCTTCAGGGAATTCAAATTTATCCATACCTGGATGACTGCCTGATACAAGCGGACAACAAGAACAAATTAACAAAAGATTTGGAAAAGGTTATAGGATACACAGTCAACATGAAAAAGTCAAGGCTGGTACCATCCCAAAGGATAACATTCTTGGGTGCAGAACTGGACACATCAAATCAAATGGCATTTCTCACAGCAGAAAAGCAAAAGCAACTACCACTCTATTTCATGGCATTAACAACGCAGAACCAGCTTACAGCAAGGAAAGTCCTGCAAGCCCTGGGATACATGGCATCCTGCATAATATTGATTCCACATGCCAGGCTACATATGAGGAAGTTGCAATGGTACCTAAGGAATGTATGGTCTCAACACAAGCACAGTCTAGAAGCCCAGATTCCAATAATTCCATGCCTGAAACAAGAATTCCTGTGGTGGGCTCAGGCCTGTCAGTTGAACAGAGGTCTGCCCTTCCACAAACCTCGCCCAAGCCAGACTATCACCACGGACGCCTCAGACCTAGGCTGCGGGGCACACATGGTGGACAAGTGTATACAAGGCCTATGGACACAAGACCAGCTGAACCTACATATAAATCAAAAAGAGATGCTGGCAGTGAAACAGGCACTTCAGACATTCAGACCTTTTCTTCAACAAGGTCATTTGCTGATAAGGACGGACAACACCACAGTCATGTGGTATATCAACAAACAGGGAGGCACACACTCATATCCTCTATGCCGGATGGCAATGGACCTGTGGAATGTGGCCCTGAACCACAACATTCAACTCCAGGCCAAATTTGTGCCAGGAAAAGAAAATTCACTAGCAGACACCTTAAGCAGAACTACCACGGATGCCCACGAATGGATGCTGCATCCAGACATCTTCAAAACCATTACAAAGTAATGGGGACTACCAGAAATAGACCTGTTCGCATCCCCACACAACCACCAATTGAGGAAATTCTGCACAAGGACATACCATCCACTGGCTTGGAAGGTGGACTCCCTATCCTTCAGTTGGGAAAACCTGACAGCATATGCATTCCCACCTCTTCCTTTGATGCACAAAGTGCTACTGAAGATCAAATAAGATCACCCAAGGATCATCCTGATAGCTCCAGACTGGCCCAGGCAGCATTGGTACCCGCTACTGAGGAGTATGTCTTGGACACACGCATGGCCTCTACCTCTAGCTCCTTTACTACTAACACAGAACAACTACAAGATCCTTCATCCAAACTTGAAAACACTGCAGCTAGCTGCTTGGAATATTACATAAAGCAAAATAACCCAGACTTATCTCAGAGGGTTAAAGACATTATCCTGGAGGCTCGCAGACCCTCCACAAGGAAGACTTATTCAGCCAAATGGAAAAGATACGTCATTTGGAGTGCAGCAAAAGGAGAAAATGTATCATTAGCAAACATAGCTAACATCCTGGAATACTTAGCAGAACGTTTCCACAATGGCCTGTCTTACTCCTCCATTAAGATTCATGCATCAGCAATTTCAGCAGAATACAACACGGATCCTCCAGTCTTCTCTCATCCTCTACTCAGGCAGTTTCTGCGAGGAATTAAAAATGTAAAGCCTCCAAGGAAGTCACCTTTGCCTACATGGGACCTTAACTTTGTGCTGGAAAAGTTAACACTTCCCCCTTTCGAACCAGCAGCAACAGCAGAATTACAGTTCTTATCTTGGAAAATTGCCTTCCTGCTTGCAATCACTTCAGCAAGAAGGGTTTCTGAATTACAGGCATTAATGGCAGTACAGCCCTTCCTTAACTTCCATCAGGATAGAGTGTCCTTGAGAACTAATCCTACTTTTATGCCAAAAGTGGTCTCCAGGGTATCATTGAACCAAGCAATCCACCTGCCAACATTCTTCCCCAACCCACAGAACAGGGGGGAAAGACTACTACATACATTGGATGTACACAGGCAATTGCGCTATTATCTGGACAGAACCAAGACCAACAGAAAGACTGACCAGCTTCTGGTAGCATATGCATCAGGAATGGAAGGAAAAGCAATTTCAAAACAGACAATCTCAAAATGGATAGGAAATTGCATTAGATTTTGTTGCTCTTTTCATGGAAAGACAACTCCAGAAAACATCAGACCTCACTCCACAAGGGCTACAGCCACTACTACAGCTTTCTTACGAGGAGTGGCTACCAAAGACATTTTAGAAGCTGCTACTTGGAGCTCCGTGCATACATTTGCCAAGCGTTATAATCTACCTTTATACTCCAGATCCCGAGCAGGTTTTGCAACTGCTGTTTTGCAAGGGATCTTAACTACACCATAATCATCTTAGTGCCTCCACCCCCAGTTTGGCTATGGTATTCTACCCATATATTAGGACTGCAGATGCATCCTTGAAGACATAGTACAGTTTTGTACCTACCATAAATGTAGATGTCCGAGAGGTATGCATCTGCAGTCAGGATTACCCACCCTCCTTCCCCTCTGTGGTACTCCTAGGGTATTTGCCCATCTTGTAGCTAGCTGGGGGAATCTATTATGGTGTATTTGTTTGTATATATGTATATACATGCTTATATTGTTTGCTCTCTACTGTTTGGAACCATTTGCATTTATCCAAATTTAGCCTTCCTAGAGGGCACCTGGCATCTGGGGCAAGAAACACTGAGGAAAATGGTGTCGGCTGATGCCTTTATACCCAATTCACAGCAGCTATGACGTCGGGTGAAGTGCGACATCAGCCGAGGCCAGACCCAGACTTTGGAATCCGGCCGACCGAGGGGCTACCTGAGGCAGGACAACCCATATGTTAGGACTGCAGATGCATACCTCTCGGACATCTACATTTATGGTAGGTACAAAACTGTACTTTGTGTATACTTACCATAAATGTAGATGTTCGAGTGTATTCACTGTTGCAGTCCTGGTTACCCTCCCTCCAGCCCCCTGACTTCTCTTGGCTCTACCTTTGCTTTTTGTTTTAAGCTTTCTGGTGTATTTGCTTTTTGATGGAGGTGTAACATATCATATAATTGCTTCCCATTGTGGGGGCACCTGACATCTGGGGCAAGAAAAACTGATGTAATGGTGTCAGCTGCATGTTTTATACCCCTGATGACCTGACGTCATGGAAGAAGAGACAGTATCTGACACAGGAGTCCAAGACTTTGATATTCAGGCCAGCTGAGGGCTACCTGCAGGCAGATAACCCAAATGTAATGACTGCAATAGTGAATACACTTGAACATCTACATTTATGGTAAGTGTACACAACTGTACTTTTTGAGCCCTACCCTTTGGTCTCACCACAGCACCAAGGGTGTTCACCGAAAGGATGGCAGTAGTAGCGGCTCACCTGAGGCTTCAGGGGATTCAGGTCTATCCTTATGATTGGCTCCTTACTGCTCCCACCAAGTGTCTGCTTTGTTGGACCAGAGATTATTTCCTAAAGCTTGCACACTATCTAGGGATTACAATCAACACAGCCAAATCTCTTCTGAATCCTGTCCAGGTGATAGAATACATAGAGGCAAGGATAGACATGCTATGAATAAAAGTTTTCCTGACCACGGATAGAGTTTGAAATCTAAGGGGTCATGTCACCTTCATTTACCGATCTCACCTTCCCTCAGCAGAGTCTGTCTTAAGGGCCCTAGGTTCTATGGCAGTGACGATAACACTCCTTCCATGTGCTCGATTACATATGCATGTACTACAGTGGACTCTAGCGGTGCAATGGCCCTTGTTGGATCTTCCTGACCACGGATAGAGTTCGAAACCTAAGGGGTCATGTCACCTTCATTTACCGATCTCACCTTCCCTCAGCAGAGTCTGTCTTAAGGCCCCTAGGTTTTATGGCAGTGACGATAACACTCCTTCCATGTGCTCGATTACATATGCATGTACTACAGTGGACTCTAGCGGTGCAATGGCCCTTGTTGGATCTTGCATTGTCGCACCCAGTACACCTCAGCCGAGTCTGCAGGTCGTCCCTTCTTTGGTGGATGCAGTCTTCAGAAATCTTGGAGGGACGACCTTTTGTTCCAGCTCATGCCCAAGCCACAGTGACCACAGATGCCTCCCAACTAGGGTGGGGGGCATTGTTCAGGAAGGACAGTCCAAGGCATGTGGTCCCCGATCGAGACCAGTTTGCATATAAATGTTCTGGAGATGAGGGCGGTCCTTTTAGCGTTGCAGGCCCTTCATGTCTTTCTACCTCTGGGAACCATTGCAGTCCAGTCAGACAACATGTCAGTGATCTGGTTTATCAACAAACAGGGAGGGACCAGGTCTTACCCCCTTTGTCACAAGGCCATGAGAGTTTGGGAATGGGTGATCTCCACTGATCATTTTCTGGTAGCAATGCATATTCCGGGATGGTCCAACATTCTAGCGGACAAACTAAGCCGGACTATTCTGATGCCTTATGTGTGGTCTCTGAATCCTTCAGTAGCGAAGCAGATCTTTCTAGAGTGGTGTTGGCCTTTGCGATCTCTTCGCATCTCTTTCCAACATGAAGTGCAGCGAGTTCTTCGATCTGAACCCCCCACCGGGGGAGTCCCCCAGAGAAGCTCTAGTCCATGCTTGAACTCCCGGTCTTCTTTATGCTTATCCTCCTGTACCCCTTATTCTGAAGTTTCTACAGAAAGCTTGTTGACTGAGGAGCAAAATTATCCTCTTTGCCCCCTTTTAGCCTCGCCGGGTATAGTTTCCCTTCTTTTGGTCTCATCTTTTAGCTTTGCCTTGGATCTTTGATCCCATTCAGGATCTCATTTCGCACCCCTCGAGGGTCCTTCATCTGAATCTGGACAGTCTGAGGCTCACAGCTTTCCTGCTCCAGTTCCCTTAATTGCTAGAACTTCTGGATTGTCTTCTTCGGTTATATCTATTCTGGTGGCAGCTCATAAGTCGTCCACCAGGAAGATTTATCACAGCAAATGGAAGCATTTTTCCTTTTGGGCTTTTCAAAGGAGTTTAGATCCATTTACGGCTCCCATTCCAGCTATTCTTGATTTTTTAGCAAATATTTTTCAACAAGGGGCTAGCTCATCTACGGTCAAGGTTCAACTAGCTGCCATTTCTCATTTTCATGTGGGCGAGAATTCTGCTTCTTTAGCCTCTTCCAGATTTTATCAAAGGTACCTTTCTCTTACGTCCTCCGGTCAAAGATCCCATTCCCCCGTGGGACCTTACTATGGTACTTCAAGCATTGGTTGCTTCTCCATTTGAACCTGCAACAACCACAGACTTCTCCATTTGATCCTGCAACAACCACAGATCTTAAGTGTTTGTCTTGGAAGACAGCATTTCTGGTGGCTATCACCTCTGCTAGGTGGGTTTCAGAACTGCAAGTGTTTGTCTGTCAAGATTCCATACATGATTTTCCACAAGGATAGGGTTTCTCTTCGCACCAGTCCTTCTTTTTTCTCAAAAGTAGCATTGGAGGTTAATATTAATCAAACTATCAATTTACCTGTTTTCTTCCCAAATTTTACAAACAAAATGGAGTGCAAGTTGCATTTGTTGGATGTTCATAGACAGTTACATTTCTATTTACACAGAACAAAAACCTTTTGTAAGTCTGACTAGTTGTTTGTGTCCTTTTCTAAACCTTTTTTGGGAAAACCTATCTCTAAGGTTACCATTGCTAGGTGGATCTTCCTATGTATCCTTCAGATCTACAAGGATAAAGGTTAGTCTCCTCCGGGTCAGGTTAAAGCTCACTCGACTAGGTCCATGGCTGCTTCTGCGGCCTTTTGGTCGAGATTATTATTAGACGACATTTGTTCTGCGGCTACTTGCTCCTCATCTCATACCTTGATTTTTCACTGTAAAGTGGATTTGACTTTTCGAAGGAGAGCATCCTTTGGTTCCGCGGTGCTCAGGAATATCCTTCCATGAGGGTCACCCAGGTATTTTGCAGTTGGGGACTCGGTCCTACAGGCTGAAGATCAAATGAAGTAAACTACTTCAGATAAAGAAGTTATACTCACCATAACGTTCCACTTGAGTAGTTCTACTTCATTTATCTTCAACCGTTCCTCCCTCCTTCCCCCTGTCCTTACTAAATGGACAGCTTTATAGCTGTTTTTAAGAGTGTAAAGTGTTTTTATGGGATCGGGTTGTTCAGTGTAAGGTGCAGCAAACTCGATCTGGGAGTTGGAAGGTAGTGGTGGTGTGTTATGGGTAAGGGGAGGAGCTCTGAACAGATGCTTGTGAAGTTGCCGACTTGGATCCGGTACCCACAGGTTGAAGACAAGTGAAGTAGAACTACTCAGATGGAATGTTATGGTGAGTACATAACTTCTTTATTTGCTCATCTAATGGCAGAAATGAGTCTGGAAGGGAAATTCTGCACTGAGCTATGTCCTAAACTGTTCACCGTATGATACTGCATGAGATTTTGCCAGTTTGGCATATTGCCTCAATAGCTCCTTAAAGTAAGGTAGTACATTTTTGTGATTTACACATGACAACAAATATACAGATGAGACAAACGTTTTTGTAAGAGATATACCTTTATATCACTGTTGCAGTATTTTTCAACTTAAGGATCTCCTGCCCAATGTCTGTCCAGTATGCCAATGCCTTTAAATTTTGTATGTGCTGTTTGTCACATGCATGCTCCCTGTATAGGACACAGGGCATAAAGATGATGTACGGACACAGATACCTAGAACCTCTTTGCCGTCAGTCCGAATGCCGTCATTGCTCATTAGTCTGAACGCACTTTGCTTTGCTGAATCCCTAACTGTCAGATAAGGGCCACATTGGGGTCTTTTTCTTTTACATTTTGTCTTGTTTTCATTTAATTACCTGGAGTTAATGTCTTCCAAGAAGGGAAAATGTCAGTGTGGAAGGCAGATACCCCATGAGGATCATCAGGAACAGTGTATGTTCTTCGTGTTTCACTGTTGCAGTCATTACATTTGGGTTATCTGCTTGCAGTTAGCCCTCAGTCGGCCTGATTAACAAAGTCTTGGGTCCTGCGTCAGTTGCTGTCCCTTCTTCCATGACGTCAGGTCGTCAGGGATATGAAACATGCAGCCAATGCCATTACATCAGTCTTTCTTGCCGTGCGGTGCCTGAAGCAGAAGCAGTTCGCAAGTGCCGGTCGGCCGACTCCTGAAATTTTCATTTTCGAGTTTCAGAACCGAAGTCTTCAACTAAAGCTATGTACCCCGTTGGGGAAACATTTTCTTGCTCCTCACTGATGCCAGTAAAAGTTAATAATTGCATTACTTGTGGAAAGCAAATACCTCATAAAGATTTTCATTCGTACTGTATTCCTTGCCTAGGCCCTGACCATGACGTACCTTGCTGTCGGTTTTCTGCTTTATTTAATCAGCGCACTATCCGTCGTCTGTATATATTTGCCTCTAAATATTTCGGTTCTTGGTTTAATTATCCAGAAATGTCGTTGGTTAATCATCCGACTACCGGGATTCCAAAAAAAACCGCAAAGATCAGACAGGCCGCCGAGGTCCAAAACTACTGACGACGCTTCACCTAAGCCAGTCGCCAGTTCGCCGTTACTCATTGAGGCGCTTTCGCAGCCCCTGATACCTGCTACTTCTGATTCACAGGCCTCTACTGAGACACATTTGGAGTCCAGTATGCCGTGAGATGCTTCAGCTATGGAACCCACGGATGTCTCTACCTTGGATCGGTCCGGAGCCGCTGTGCAGGCACCGGCTTCTGAGGGTGTATTCAGGCCTACGGACTTGCATATTAAACCGACGCCTCCTTCTTTACTTAGACCTAAATCTCGAACCATACCTAAAAAACCGACGCCCATGCCACATGTTGTGGCCTCTATGCCTAAAAAACAAATGATAAGAATAGCTGAACATCTAATAACTCTAATCAGGGGTAGCCACCCGCCCCCTTTCTAAGAGGCCTAGGACTGAAGTTGATTATGAATCTTCTGACCAGGATTCTGTTTTTTCTGATTCTTCTGATGATCTGATTTGCCCTTATGTACTTATGAAGATTCTGATTCAGAGGACTCCATTCCCTCTGCTTCCTCTCCTGAGGATTTTTCTTTTGGGGAAACCTTACATACTCTAAGGGAGCATTTCCAGTGGGAAAGCCAGGATTTTTCTGATTCAAAAAAGAGGCTTAGGGATTTCCTTCTCCTACCTCAGCATAGGCCTTCAGCTATTCCTCCTGTACTAGACGTTGTGGATGATGCTTTTTCGGAATCTAGTTTGGCCCCTGATTCCTTGCCTCCTGCTCCCAGAAAACCTGACAGATACTACAGGATGTTCTTCGTGTTTCACTGTTGCAGTCAATACATTTGGGTAATCTGCTGGCAGGTTGCCCTCAGTTGGCCTGAATATCAAAGTCTTGGGTCCTGCGTCGGTTGCTGTCTCCTCTTACATGACGTCAGGTCGTCAGGGGTATAAAACATGCAGCCGATGCCATTTTATTCAGTCTATCTTGCAGCGCAGTGCCCGAAGCAGAAGCAGTTCACAAATGCCAGTCGGCTAACTCCTGAAATTTTCGCATTCGAGTTTCAGAACCGAAGTCTTCAATTAAAGCTAAGTACCCGGCTGGGGAAACTTTTTCTTGCTCCTTACCGATGTCAGTAAAAGTTAATAATTGCATTACTTGTGGGAAGCAAATACGTCATAAGGATTTTCATTTGTACTGTATTCCTTGCCTAGGCCCAGATCATAACGTGCCTTGCTGTTGGTTTTGTGCTAGATTTAACCAACGCACTATTAAGCTTCGGTATATTTTTGCTTCAAAATATTTTGGATCCATGTTTAATTACCCAGAAATGTCGTCGGATAGCAATCCGACTACCGGAGTTCACAAAAAACGCAAAGAAAAAGGCAGAGACAGACAGTTGAGGCCCAAAACCGATGACGAAGCTTCTCCTAAGCCAGTTCGCCGGTACTCAGTGAGGCGCTTTCGCAGCCCCTGATACCCGCTACTTATAGGTTCATAGGTTGGTACTAGGCTATTAGCCCTAGGGCCTATACAAGCCTAGCCATAACAATTCCCTGGCTATTTATTCCCACACTATTTACTTCCCTGGACCCCTGTCTAGCAGGGCGACTGACGTGATCCCCGGGGTGAATTTCCTTTCTCCCATCCAATCGTCAAGGTTCCTTTTGAAGAGGG
This sequence comes from Protopterus annectens, assembly GCF_019279795.1. NCBI lineage: Eukaryota > Metazoa > Chordata > Ceratodontiformes > Protopteridae > Protopterus > Protopterus annectens. Next base: position 1,449,589,954 of record NC_056737.1, read on the forward strand.
CCAAAGAGGCACTCTGCTTGACATGTATGGGCAGTCTATTCCAGAGTCTGGGGAGTCTCTGGGTCAGGAACCTATCCCTCCAGTATGTTTTGTTTATTGTGATGACAAGGTTTTGATCCATGGAGCATGTGGCTCTGAGGGACTGGGATTTCTTTAAGTGTAGCATGTCCAAAAGCTCTGGGTTTGACATGGCCTTGTATGTTAAGCAGAGATCGCCTCTGAGTAGACAATATGCGAAAGAGTATAGCTGGAATTTTTTAAGGTGGTCAGTGTAGGGCATCTGCTTTAGGCCTGTGATACTTTTAGTGAAGTATTTCTGCAGCCTTTCCAGTTGTTGCAGATGTCTTGAGAGGTACATACCAAATGGGGTGTTGTATTCTATAATGGGTCTAATGAAGGATGAGTACAGTGGGACAATGACCTCCTTTTTTCTTGATGAAAAGCCCTTAGTGATGAGGTGTGCCACATAGAAGGATTTCCTGACTGTTGTGGCGATGTGGTTATTGAAGGTGAGACCACTGTCCACCTGTGTCCCTAAATCTCTTATCACACTTCCGGTGTTTAGTGTACTGCCACCTATGTGTAATTCACAGGTACATATTTTTCCCCAAAGGGGATAACTATACATTTCTTGGCATTGAGCTTGAGCCCATGGCTCTGGCACCAAGCATCTGTTTTCGAGTCGCAGGCCTCTATCAAGACCCATGCGGAGTCCGGTATGCCGCGAGATTCTCATAGTATTGTACCCACGGATGTCTCTCCCTCGGATGGGTCCAGAGCCGCTGAGCAGGCACCGGCTTCTGAGGGTGTTTTCAGGCCTCAACATTTCTATATAAAACCGATGCCAGCTTTAAAAACAAAGACTTCTATGTAAAAAAAATGATGCATGAGCCACGTGCTCAGGCCCCTATGCCTAAAAAACAGATGATCAAAATGGCTGAGGACTTAATTACCTTGATCAGGGGTTCCCAATCCCCCCCCCCCCACCCTGCTAAGAGGCCTAGGCAAGACAGTGATTATGAATCTTCAGATCAGGTTTCTATTTCTTCTGAGTCCTCTTCTGATCAGGAATTTTCTATACCACCCTATGAGGATTCAAATGCAGAAGAATCCATTCCGTCTGCATCCCCTCCTGAGGATTATTCTTTTGGAGAAACCTTGCATACTTTAAGGAAACATTTTCATTGGGAGAGTCAGGATTTCTCTGAATCAAAAAAGAGGCTTAGGGATTTCCTTCTTCTTTCTCAGCATAGACCTTTGGCTATACCTCCTGTATTAGACATTGTTGGTGATGTGTTTTCGGAATTAAGCATGGCTCCTGATTCACTACCTCTGGCTCCTAGTAAGCCAGACATATTACAGGGTTCCTGACTCCCACAAATTTTTATTCAAAAATCCTGCTGCTGATCCTGAAACTATCTCACAGGGTCCCAAAGGTGTAAAGGCCTCTACAGCCAAAAATCCTACCCCCTGTGATAGAGATTCCAGGGCGCTGAATAGATGGGGAAAGAAGGTTTATACGTCTGCACCCTTGGCAATTAGGGCCTTAAACTGCCAGTTTCATATGCTTAAATATCAACAGCATGTTATGGGCTTACTGAAACAGAAAATTATTTTGATTTCTGATTGTGTGGAAAATAAAGAATTACAGGAATTATTGCATGCAGCAGAACAGGTTGGAAAGCATACTTTGCAATGTGGTTTTGATTCCTTGGAGGCCTCTTGAAGGGCCGCAGTTACTGGATCTGTGATTAGAAGGCATGCCTGGCTCAAGGAGCAAAATCTGCCTGATCATGTTAAGGCTAAATTGTTGGATGCACCTTTACAGCATGATACTTTGTTTGGTAATAAGGCAGAAGAGGTTTTAAAGAAAATGGAAGACAAAGCTAAATCTATGCAAACTGTAAAAGATTTCTTATAAGTGCAGCCACCCAGATTCAGTAGGCACTGGCCTACTAAAAATTGGTCCTTTCCTGTGTCCAACAGAGCCTCACAAGGCAAATCCAGGCACTCAAAAGGCTCTAGATACCAATCACAGGGTTCTTACAGGTCAAAGCAATGGGGTGCCTCTACCTCCAAATCTGGAGGAAACAAAGCACAACCCTACAATAAACAGTCTCAATGACTTCCCTCTACCATCACCAAGCACTTATCTTTTGGCAGCCCCCTTGGGGGGAAAATTAGCACTTCATGCTCAAAATTGGCAGTTAATTACCCAGAACAAGTGGGTATTAAACATAGTATCCCAGGGGTACAGATTTCATTTCCATACTTTGCCAATTCCAAACGGTTGGCCAGATCTGCCACAAAATCAATGGGCAGAGGCTCAGAAACAAGTTACTTCCCTCATGGATATGGGGGCTATTCAGCCAGTACCAGAACAGGAAAAAGGACAAGGGTTTTATTCAAGACTGTTCCTGGTCCCCAGAAAAGACAATGCCTGTTGCCCAATACTGGACTTATTGATTTTGAACACGTTCTTGGACATCCCAAAATTCAAAATGCTGACTTTACAACAGCTACTGCCCATGCTGGGCAAGAACGCTTGGTTAGTGACTCTAGACTTAAAAGAGGCATACCTGCATATCCTACAATAAGAGAATCGTGCAGAAGATACCTCCGCTTCAAGGCAGGTTTTATGCATTACCAATTCTCTGCACTGCCCTTTGGCTTATCTACTGCACCCAAGGTCTTTACAAAGTGCCTGGCACCAGTAATTGCATTTTGCAGACAAAGAAGCATACATATCTATCCTTACTTGGACGACTGTCTCATTCAAGCAGAAAACAAGGACATTCTTCAACATCTGGCATTTGTAAAAAGGCTTCTAACATGCCTAGGGTACACAATAAATGAAAAGAAATCACAATTGGTACCCTCTCAAAAAATTACATTCCTGGGTGCAAGCTTGAATACAACTGCCCAGATGGCTTACCTTACGCGAGACAAAGGCAACTGACTATACACTTCAAACAGATGGCAACAAAAACCCAGTTATCTGCAAGACAAATTCTGCAGGCTTTGGGGTTCATGGCATCCTGCATTCTACTAATTCCATATGCAAGACTGCATATGAGGAAACTTCAATGGTATCTAAAAAGTTTATGGAGTCAAGATTGTCACAGTCTGGAAACAATGATTCCTCTCATTCCCTGCCTACAACAGGAGTTTCTTTGGTGAGCAGAGACATGTCATCAGAACAAGGGACGGTCTTTCTCTTTACCCCCTGCCACCCAAACCCTAACTACAGATGCATCAGACTATGCTTGGGGGGGCCCACCTGGCGGGGAGATGCATTCAGGGCATAAGGAGCCCAAAACAAATGCATCTGCATATCAACCAGAAGGAGATGTTAGCTGTTCAGAATGCCCTGACAGCCTTCAAGGACTTACTTCATCCAGGACAACTACTGATAAAGATGGACAACACCACAGTTATGTGGTACATAAACAAGTAGGGGTGTACACATTCCTACCCCTTTTGCAGACTAGCCATGGCATTGTGGGACACAGCCTTGACTTACCAAGTACGTCTTCAAGCTCAATTCCTGCCAGGAAAACAAAATACTCTGGCAGACGACCAAAGCAGAAATCTTATGGACCCTCACGAGTGGAAACTGGATCCACAAGTCTTCAGCATGATAACACAGAAATGGGGAGCCCAGACATAGATCTGTTTGCCTCTCCCCAAAATTATCAACTGGACAAATTCTGCACAAGGATCTATCACAGACAAGCATGGAAAGTGGATGCCCTATCCTTCAGTTGGAAAAAAACTATCAGTCTACGCCTTTCCTCCTCTGCCTCTTCTCCCCAAGGTCTTACTAAAGGTCAGACAGAAAAAAACAAAAATGATCCTAATTACCCCGGACTGGCCTCGCCAGCACTGGTACCCAATTCTAAGGAATATGTCTCAACTCCCTCCTTGGTACTTGCCTCAAATACCTCATCTGCTGTCTCAGCAGAGCAATCAAATTCTGCACACACAGCTCCAAACTCTGCACCTGGCAGCATGGCTGATCATGTAATTATTCAAACACCTCTCAGTAAATCTGTGATGGATGTCATTTTGGAAGCCATAAGGCCTAGTGCTAGAAAATCTTATGCTGATAAATGGAAGATATTCTGTGTTTGGAACCAAGCACAAGGAACGGACATAGCAAAACCAAATATTCCTCAGATTTTACATTACTTGACTGAGATGTTTGACAAGGGCCTTACTTTTTCTTCAATAAAAATCTATGCCTCTGCCATCTCGGCTCATTACAGCACGGAGCCTTCCATCTTTTCTTATCCTCTGCTAAAACAGTATCTTAGAGGGGCCAAAAATTTAAGGCCTCCCAGAAGATCACCAACTCCTGCATGGGACCTCAATTTTGTGCTGGAAAAACTTAACCTGCCTCCTTTTGAACCAGCAGCTACTGCGGATATAAAGTTTTTATCTTCGAAAACAGCTTTCCTTTTGGCAATCACTTCAGCACGAAGGGTTTCAGAACTACAGGCCCTCATGGCTGTGGAGCCTTTTATTACATTCTACCCGGACAGGGTGTCCCTCAGGACCAATCCTTCCGATATGCCTAAGGTGGTATCCAGTGTGGCTCTTAACCAAACTATTTACATGCCAACATTTTACCCAAATCTGCAGAACCAGGGGGAGCGGATTCTGCATTCATTGGACGTGCACAGACAAATAAGATTCTACTTAAACGGGACCAAATCTCTAAGAAAGTCTGAACAACTACTGGTGGCATTTGCTGCAGGATCAGAGGGGAAGGCTATATCAAAGCAGACTATTTCTAAGTGGATAAGCTACTGCATTTGTTTCTGCTACTTACATCATGGTAAACCAGTGCCCAAGGGAATCAGGTCACATTCCACCAGGGGAATCAGGTCACATTCCACCAGGGCTGCCTCTACCTCAGCAGCCTTTCTCAGAGGAGTTCCAACCAAAGACATTCTAGAAGCAGCTACTTGGAGCTCTGTTCATACTTTTACAAAGCATTATCATTTGCCTCTCTTCTCTAAGTCTAGGGCAGGCTTTGCCACTGCAGTTCTGCAGGGCCTTATAGCTGCCCTTTATGCTATTTAGTTCCATCCTCTCATCCATAGCTTTGGGATTCTACCCAAATGTAATGACTGCAACAGTGAAACACGAAGAACATAGTACAGTTGTGTACACTTACCATAAATGTTGATGTTCGAGTGTATTCACTGTTGCAGTCCAGGTTACCCACCCGCCATCCCCCTTTTTCTTCTAGAACTTCTCTTTCCTTCACTATATTCTAAAGCCTTTGTGGTGTATTTGCTTTTAGATGAAGGTAAAGTTTATGTTGCTAAAAGTGCATTTACATATATATTGTTGTTTATTTATATATACATATTTTTGCTCCCCATTTGGGGGGCACCTGACATCTAGGGCAAGAAAAACTGAATAAAATGGCGTCGGCTGCATGTTTTATACCCCTGACGATCTGATGTCATGGAAGAGGAAACCGCAACCGACGCAAGACCCAAGACTTTGATATTCAGGCCGACTGAGGGCAACCTGCCAGCAGATTACCCAAATGTAATGACTGCAACAGTGAATACACTCGAACATCTACATTTATGGTAAGTGTACACAACTGTACTGTCCCTGAGTCTCACAAGTTCATTTTTAAAAATCCTATTGCAGATCCATCGACTATTTCACAGGGGCCCAAGGGCATTAAGACTTCTACTGCTAAAAATCTTACCCCTTCTGATAAAGACTCCAGGGCTCTGGATAGATGGGGTAAGAAGGTTTACACTTCTACAACCTTACAGAAAATAATGTTGATTCCTGACTGTGTGGAAAATAAAGAATTACAGGATTTAATGCATTCTGCTGAACAAGTTGGAAAACATACTTTTCAAGGTGGTTTTGATTCATTAGAGGCCTCTTGCAGGGCTGCTGTTACTGGGTCTGTGCTCAGAAGGCATGCTTGGCTTAAGGAGCAATCTTTGTCTGATCATGTTAAAGCTAACTTGTTGGATGCTCCCTTAAATCGGGACCGGCTGTTTGGCAACAAGGCTGAGTAAGTTCCTAAAAAGATGGAAGATAAAGCTAAATCTATGCAAACTGTTAAATATTTCTTGCACATTCAGCCTCCTAGATTTAGTAGGCACTGGCCCTCTAAGAATTGGTCATTTCCAGCCCCTTACAGGTCTTCTCAAGCCAAACCCAGACACAGCAAAAACCCCAGGTTTCAGTCCCAGGAGACACACAGGACTAAGCAGTGGGGGGGCCTCCACTTCCAAATCTGGGAATAATAAGACTCCCCAGTATGGTAAGCTGTCTCACTGACTTCCTTTTAAAATTTCCAAGCACTTATCAACTGACTGCCCCTTTGGGGGGAAAGATTGCTCTTCATGCAAAGAATTGGGAACTCATTACCCAGGACAAATGTGTTTTAAATATAGTGTCCCAGGGATACAGATTTCACTTCCACACATTGCCAACACCAAGCAGGTGGCCGGACCTACCCCCAAATCAGTGGGCAGAGTCCCAAAAGCAAGTACTTTCTCTCTTAAACATGGGGGCTATTCCACTGGTACCAGAAGAGGAAAAGGGACAAGGTTTCTACTCTAGACTTTTCCTGGTACCCAGAAATGATAATTCAAGGCGTCCTATCCTGGACCCATCTACTCTAAACACCTTTTTGGAGATTCCAAAATTCAAGATGCTGACTCTTCACCAATTACTGCCTATGCTAGGCAAAGATGCCTGGTTGGCAACACTAGATTTAAAAAAAGCATACCTGCACAATACCAATCAGGGAATCTTGCAGAAGATACCTACGCTTCAAAGCAGGCTACACACACTATCAGTTCTCTGCACTGCCCTTTGGCTTATCTACTGCACCCAGGGTATTCACAAAGTGCCTAGCTCCAGTTATTGCATTTTGCAGGCAAAGAAATATTCAAATATACCCATACCTGGACAACTGTCTAATTCAGGCAGAAAGCCAGAACATACTTTTGAATCATCTGGCCTTTGTAAAAAGAGTTCTGACTTGTCTGGGGTACACCATAAACGAAAAGAAATCACACCTGGTACCCTGTCAACAAATTATATTCCTGGGAGCAAGCTTGAATATAACTTCCCAAATGGTTTACCTCACACCAGAGAAACAAATTCATTTGACAACCTACTTCAAACAAGTGGCCACAAAAACCCTGCTATCTGCAAGACAAATACTGCAAGCCTTGGGGTTCATGGCCTTCTGCATTATTCTAATACCATATGCAAGACTGCATATGAGGAAACTACAGTGGTATCTAAAAAGCCTATGGTGTCAACATTCTCAGGATCTAGAAGCAATGATTCCTATCATACCTTGCCTACGCCTAGAGTTCCTTTGGTGGGCAGAGGCCTGACACCAAAACAAGGGACTACATTTCACACCACCCCCTGCCGCCCAAACCCTAACAGATGCATCAGACTATGCATGGGGGGCTCACCTGGCAGGGAAGTGCATTCAAGGCAAATGGAACCCACGTCGAATGCACCTGCATATCAATCAAAAAGAAATGTTAGCTGTACAGAATGCTCTGACAGTCTTCAAGGACCACATTCTTCCAGAACAACTAATGGTAAAGACGGACAACACCACTATTATGTGGTACATAAACAAGCAGGAGGGTACACATTCTTACCCCCTCTGCAGACTAGCAATGGCATTGTGGAACACAGCCTTGAGCTACCAAGTGCACTTACAAGCTCAATTCCTGCGAGGAAAATTAAATACACTGGCAGACGGACTAAGCAGAAACCTCATAGACCCACACAAGTGGAAACTGGAAGCAAGGATTTTCAACATGTTGACAAGCTAATGGGGGAGCCCAGATATAGACTGTTTGCCTGTCCCCAGAACTACCAATTGGACAAATTTTGTACAAGTAGTCCCCACAAACAAGCCTGGAAAGTGGATGCTATGTCCTTCAGCTGGAAAAACCTATCAGTCTATGCCTCCCCCCCCCCTCTGCCTCTGCTCTCCAAATTATTACTAAAAATCAAACAGGACAAACCAAGGATGATTTTGATTGCTCCAGACTGGCCGAGCCAACACTGGTACTCCCTCCTGTGCAGTGTATCATGGTTATCCTCATGGCACCTACCTCAGACTCCTTCCCTATTGTCTCAGCAGGAGAACCAGATTCTGCACCCTCAGCTTCTAACACTGAACCTTGCAGCCTGGCTAATTACATAATCTCTCCTTTACCATCCCTCAGTAAACCTGTGATGGATATCATTTTAGAGGCAAGGAGGCCTAGTACTAGAAAATATTATGCTGAAAAATGGAAAAGATTCTGTGCCTGGAACCAATGTCAATGGATGAGCACCGCAGTGCCCAGTTTACCTCAGATTTTGCAATACTTAACTGAGATGCTTCACAAGAGCCTGTCTTTTCCCTCCATTAAAATCTATGCCTCAGCCATTTCAGCTCATTATAACACAGAACCTCCCCTCTTCTCTCATCCACTGCTCAGGCAGTTCCTCAGAGGGGCCAAAAATTTGAGACCACCCAGGAGAGCTCCAACCGCAGCCTGGGACCTTAACTTTGTTTTGGAGAAACTCACTCTACCTCCTTTCGAGCTAGCTGCTACTGCAGACTTAAAATTTCTTTCTTGGAAAACAGCTTTCCTTTTAGCAATCACTTCAGCTAGAAGGGTATCTGAATTACAGGCCCTTATGGCAGTGAAGCCTTTCATCATCTTTCATACGGACAGGGTGTCCCTCAGAACCAATCCATCCTTCATGCCCAAGGTGGTATCCAGTGTGGCTCTTAATCAGTCTATTCATTTGCCAACCTTCTTTCCCAATCCACAGAACAAAAGGGAACGGATACTGCATTCCTTAGATGTGCACAGACAACTTACATTCTATTTGGACAGGACTAAACCTCAAAGGAAATCTGAACAACTGCTGGTGCCATTTGCTGCAGGGGCAGAGAGGAAGGCTATTTCAAAGCAAACCATTTCTAAATGGATAGGCCATTGCATTCATTTCTGCTATAAGCACCATGGAAAACCTATCCCCCAGGGGATTAGACCTCAGTTCACCAGGGCTGCATCTACCTCTACAGCCTTTCTCAGAGGTTTCCCTACCAGGGACATCCTAGAAGCTGCTACCTGGAGTTCTGTACATACTTTCACCAAACATTATAATTTGCCAATTTTCTCTAAATCCAGAGCTGGCTTTGCCACTGCAGTCTTGCAAGGCCTTATAGCTGCTCCTAATACTATCTAAATTCCTCCTCTCAACCATAGCTTTGGGAATCTACCCAAATGTAATGACTGTAACAGTGAAACACGAAGAACATAGTATAGTTGTGTACACTTACCATAAATGTAGATGTTCAAGTGTATTCACTGTTAGTCCTGGTTACCCTCCCTCCAGCCCCCTTCTTTTGGCTATACCTCTACTTTCCTTTACTATGCTTAAAAGCCTTTTTGGTGTATTTGCTTTTTTGTTGGAGGTATATCATTATACTTTTATATTTAATTGCTTCCCATTTGGGGGGCACCTGACATCTGGGGCAAGAAAAACTGATGTAATGGCGTCGGCTGCATGTTTTATACCCCTGACGACCTGATGTCATGGAAGAAGGGACAGCAACCAATGCAGGACCCAAGACTTTGTTAATCAGGCTGACTGAGGGCTACCTGAAAGCAGATAACCCAAATGTAATGAATGCAACAGTGAATACACTCGAACATCTACATTTATGGTAAGTGTACACAACTGTACTATATTTTTGTTTGGGTGCTTCCCACAACCATACCTCCTGTAATATTTGTTAGACATTTGTGCCTAAGACTTTAAGAAACCAGTTGATTCCCTGGCCATCTAGCTTGCGAACCAGTGGCCTAAAGAGTTAGCCCAGGATAGCATGGCGGAATCAATTAACTCCACAGGTACTTCCATTAAATAAGAAGGCCAAGTAATCTCAGCCGGATTTTTTGGCTGTTCAGCCTCCACCAGATGTCGCTCTAGAAGCGGGTGATAGCTCTGTAGGCCATCTGCTGTCAGCTCTGTAGACCATCTGGTGTCAACTTCGGATTCCTCTGCTGTTACCCTATGGAAGCTGGCATGTCCTCTGAGAATTTGCAGGTATCTGCTCTGGATGTCGAGGGGGAGTTGTGGTTGATTATCATGTAGGGCCCTGGAGGGATTCTGCAGATCCTGGTCAGGGAAGAGGTTCTGGGTACTCCCAGTGAATCCCATCAGGGTTCGCAGCCTCCAGTGTTTGTTAGGGCTGATGTCACTACCAAGAAAAAACAGAAGACTAAACTTTTCTTCTGTATGTCTGGAGGACCCAGTGGCTGGAGTTTACTTGGGGCATGTTTAATGCATTAACCGCCCTGAAACCTTCACAAGAGGTTTCTGTCCCTATTACCCCTTGGATGACTTCTCCTTCCAAAAGGCCTAGGGAACCTGATTCCTCTGATGAGGACTCAGAGTCTGATGAAGGGTCCTTGTCTTACTCTTCCCAGATTCCTTTTCTTTTGGCTTATGGCACTGATGAAGAGGAGTTCATTAGCCCTGAATCTCCTTTGAAGGAGTAGTTCTGTGGGGACATAGTAGCCAGAATGATGGACTATTTTAGGTGCGATTCTTCTTAGGTGTCTGATATCAAGAGCAGGTATTATGAGTTGCTTCAGATAGATACTCCTACACCTTCTGCAGTAACCCTCTGTGTTGGCTGCTTTGTTAAAACACATTTATAGCTGCCTCTAAGACTCTTGATTCTCAGCCCCTGGTCCTAAGAAACATGACATGTTCTGTAAGGTTCGTGAGGATTGTAAATTCTTGTTTGTGTCCTGCTGATCCTGCTGTGGTGTCAGTCCCCTTTGAGAAGCCTTCTAAGCATGTAGTAAGTGTTTCACTGTTGCAGTCATTACATTTGGGTAATCTGCTGGCAGGTTGCCCTCAGTCGGCCTGAATTCCAAAGTCTTGGGTCCTGCGTCGGTTGCTGTCTTCTCTTCCGTGACGTCAGGGGTATAAAACATGCAGCCGACGCCATTTACTTTAGTCTTTCTTGCCGTGCGGTGCCCGAAGCAGAAGCATTTCACAAGTGCCGGTCAGCCAACTACTGAAATATTTGAGTTTGAGTTTCAAAACCGAAGTCTTCACTAAAGCTTAAGTACCTTGTTGGGGAAACTTTTTTCTTGCTTTTTACCGATGTCAGAAAAAGTTAATAATTGTATTACTTGTGGGAAGCAAATACCTCATAAGGATTTCCATTTATACTGTATTCCTTGCCTAGGCCCTGACCACAACTTGCCTGGCTGTCGGTTTTGTGCTAGATTTAACCAACGCACTATTAAGCGTCGGTATATTTTTGCATCAAAGTATTTTGGAAACAGATTTAACTACAAAGAAATGTCAGATAGCAATCCAACTACCAGAGTACATAAAAAACACAAAGAAAAGGACATAGAAAGGCAGTCAAGATCCAAAACCGTCGACAAAGCTTCTCCTAAGCCAGTCGCCGGTTCACCGGTACTCAGTGAGGCACCTTCGCAGCCCCTGATACCTTTACCTTCGAGTCGCAGGCCTCTACCGACACCCATGTGGAGTCCGGCATGCCGCAAGATACTCAAGGTATTGGACCGACGGATGCATCTCCCTCGGATGGGTCCGGAGCCGCTGAGCAGGCACCAGCTTCGGAGAGTGTATTCAGACCTCAGCATTTGTACATCAAACCGACAACAGCTGCAAAACCAAAGACAAAAGCAACTTCTAAAACTAAAAAACCAACGCACGAGCCACGTGCACAGGCCTCCATGCCTAAGAAACAGATGATCAAAATGGCTGAAGACCTCATTACCTTCATCAGGGGTACCCATCCCCCACCAGATAAGAGGCCTAGGCAAGACACTGATTATGAATCTTCAGATCAGGTTTCTATTTCTTCTGATTCCTCTTCTGATCAGGAATTATCTTTACCTCCCTATGAGAATTCTGATGCTGAGGAATCTATTCCATCTGCATCTCCTCCTGAGGATTATTCATTTGGAGAAACCTTGCATACTTTGAGGGAGCATTTTCACTGGGAGAGCCAAGACTTCTCAGAATCAAAAAAAGAGGCTCTGGGATTCCCCCTGTTTTAGACATTGTGGATGATGTGTTTTCGGAGTCAAGCTTGACCCCTGACTCATTACCTCCGGCTCCCAGTAAGCCTGATAGATATTACAGGGTCCCTGACTCACATAAATCTTTATTTAGAAACCCTGCTGCTGATCCTGAAACTATTTCACAGGGTCCAAAGGGAGTTAAAGCCTCAACAGCAAAAAACCCTACCCCCTCTGACAGGGATTCAAGGGCACTGGACAGATGGGGAAAAAAGGTTTATACATCTGCAACCTTGGCAATCAGGGCCTTAAACTGTCAATTTCATATGCTTAAGTACCAACAACATGTTATGGGATTGCAGAAACAGAAAATGATGTTGATTTCAGAATGTGCAGAAAATAAAGAATTGCAGGAATTATTGCATGCAGCTGAACAAGTTGGAAAGCATACTTTGCAATGTGGTTTTGATTCTTTGGAGGCCTCCTGCAGGGCCACAGTTACTGGATCTGTGATTAGGAGGCATGCCTGGTTAAAGGAACAAAATTTGCCTGACCATGTTAAAACTAAATTGCTAGATGCACCTTTACAGCATGATTCTCTGTTTGGTATTAAGGCAGAAGAGGATTTAAAGAAAATGGAAAACAAGGCTAAGTCTATGCAAACTGTTAAAGACTTCTTACAAGTGCAGCCACCTAGATTCAGTAGACACTGGCCTACAAAAAATTGGTCCTTTCCTGTGTCAGACAGAGCTCAGAGGGGCAAATCCAGACACCCTAGGGGTTCCAGAGTCCAGGCGCAAGACTCATACAGGTCAAAGCAATGGGGCGTATCCACCTCCAAATCTGGAGGAGATAAAGCGCAAACCTACAGAAAGCAATCCCAATGACTTCCCTCTGCCTACACCAAACACTTATCTTTTGGCAGCACCCACAGGGGGAAAATTAGCACTTTTTGCTCAAAATTGGCGGTTAATAACCCAGGACAAGTGGGTACTAAACATCGTATCACAGGGATACAGATTCCATTTCCACACTCCAATGACAAATGGTTGCCCAGATCTGCCAAAAAATCAATGGGCAGAGGCACAGCAACAGGTTACATCCCTCATGGATATATGGGAGCCATTCAGACAGTAGTAGAACAGGAAAAAGGACAAGGTTTTTACTCAAGACTGTTCTTGGTACCCAGAAAGGACAAGGCCTGGCGGCCAATACTGGATTTATCAATTTTGAACACATACCTGGACATCCCAAAATTCAAAATGCTCACTTTGCAGCAGCTTCTGCCCATGCCGGGCAAGAATGCTTGGCTGGTGACTTTAGACCTAAAAGAGGCATACCTGCATGTCCCAGTAAGACAGTCGTGCAGAAGATATCTCAGATTCAAGGCTGACTTAATGCATTACCAATTATCTGCACTGACCTTTGGCTTATCTACTGCGCCCAGGGTCTTTACAAAGTGTCGGGCACCAGTAATTACATTTTGCAGACAAAGAAGTTTACGAATATATCCTTACTTGGACGACAGTCTCATTCAAGCAGAGAACAAGGACACTCTTCTATGACACCTGGCATTTGTGAAAAGGCTTCTAACATGCCTAGGGTACACAATAAACGAAAAGAAATCACAACTGGTATCCTCTCAAAAGATAACATTCCCGGGTGCAAGCTTGAATACAACTGCCCAGATGGTTTGCCTCACACCAGACAAACAAATGCAACTGACTACTTACTTCAAACTGATGGCAACAAAAACCCAGTCTTCTGCAAGACAAATTCTGCAGGCTATGGGCTCCATGGCATCCTGCATCCTACTAATTCCATATGCAAGTCTGCATATGAGGAAACTTCAATGGTACCTAAAAAGTTTATGGAGTCAACATTCACACAGTCTGGAAACAAGGATTCCTTTCATTCCCTGCCTGCAACAGGAGTTTCTATGGTGGGCAAAGGCCTGTCACCAAAACATGGGACAGCCCTTCACTCTACCCCCTGCAAGTCAAACCTTAACAGACACATCTGATTATGCCTGGGGTGCCGACATGGCAGGAAGATGCATTCAGGGCATATAGGCACCAAAACAAATGCATCTACATATCAACCAGAAAGAGATGCTAGCTGTTCAGAGTGCCCTAACAGCCTTTAAGGACTTACTTCATCTAGGACAACTACTGATAAAGACGGACAACACCATAGTTATGTAGTATATAAACAAGCAAGGGGGCACACACTCATACCCCCTTTGCAGATTAGCCATGGCACTGTGGGACACGGCTTTGACCTACCAAATACATCTTCAAGCTCAATTGCTGCCAGGAAAACAGAACACTCTGGCAGACTATTTAAGCAGAAACCTTATGGATCCTCACGAGTGGAAACTAAATCCACAAATCTTCAGCATGATAACAGAGAAATTGGGGAGCCCAGACATAGAGCTATTTGCCTCTCCTCAAAATTATCAATTGAAAAGATAAGGACTTATCACAGACAAGCATGGAAAGTGGACGCCCTATCCTTCAGTTGGAAAAACCTATCAGTTTACGCTTTTCCTCCTATGCCTCTTCTACCCAAGGTCCTCCTAAAAGTCAGACAAGAGAAGCCGAAAATGATATTAATTGCCCCGGACTGGCCCCGCCAATACTGGTACCCAATCCTAAGGAACTTGTCTCAATACCCAGCTTGGACCTTGCCTCAAAGACCACAACTACTGTCCCAGCAAAATGATCAGATCCTGCACAATCAACTACAGACCCTGAACCTGGCAGCATGGCTAATCATGTAATTATACAAACGACACCTCTCAGTAAAGCTGTGATGGATGTTATTTTGGAAGCCAGAAGGCCTGGTACCAGAAAATCTTACGCTTACAAATGGAAGAGATTCTATGCTTGGAACTGATACAGCAGAACCACATATTCCTCCGATATTACAATACTTAACTGAGATGCTTGACAAAGGCCTATCTTTCTCATCAATCAAGATCCATGCCTCTGCCATTTCAGCTCATTACAATACAGAGCCACCAATCTTTTCTCATCCTTTACTAGAGCAGTATCTTAGAGGAGCCAAAAATTTAAGGCCTCCTAGAAGATCACCATTACCTGCATGGGACCTCAGTTATGTGTTGGAAAAGCTCACTCTGCCTCCATTTGAAACAGCTGCTACTGCTGATATAAAGTTCTTATCATGGAGGACAGCTCTGCTACTAGCAATTACTTCAGCAAGAAAAGTTTCAGAGCTACAGACCCTCATGGCTGTAGAGCCTTTTATCATATACTTTTATGCCTAAGGTGGTTTCCAGTGTGGCTCTTAACCAAACAATTTATCTGCCAACTTTTTATCTAAATCCGCAGAACAGAGGGGAGAGAATTCTGCATTCCTTGGACGTACACAGACAGCTAAAATTCTACTTGAGCAGGACTAAAGCTCTAAGAACAACTGAGCAATTACTAGTGTCATATGCTGCAGGATCAGTAGGAAAAACTATTTCAAAGCAAACAATTTCATAGTGGATAAGTCACTGCGTCCGTTTCTGCTACTTAAACCATGGTAAACCTGTACCCAAGGGCATTAGGTCTCATTCCACCAGAGCTGCAGCTACTTCAGCAGCCTTTCTCAGAGGAGTACCAACCAAAGACATTCTAGAGGCTGCTACTTGTCTGTTCACACTTTTACAAAGCATTACCATTTGCCTCTCTAAGTCCGGGGCAGGCTTTGCCACTGCAGTGCTGCAGGGCCTTATAGCTGTACCTAATGCTATTTAGCTCCAGCCTCCCAACCATAGCTTTGGGATTCTACCAAAATGTAATGACTGCAACAGTGAAACACGAAGAACATAGTACAGTTGTGTACACTTACTATAAATGTAGATGGTCGAGTGTATTCACTGTTGCAGTCCAGGTTACCCTCCCGCCATCCCCCTTTTATTCTACAGTTTATCTTTCCTTCTCTATCTTCTACAACCTATTTTTAGTATTTTAGGTATTTCAAGTATTTGCTTGTAGATGAAGGTAAAGTTTATATTGATGCATGTACATATGTGTATACATATATATAAATATATATAAATATATATATATATATATAAATATATATATATATATATATATATATATATATATATATATAAATATATATATATATAATATTGCTACCTTTTTGGGGGCACCTGACATCGGGGGCAAGAAAAACTAAAGAAAATGGCGTCAGCTGCATACTTTATACCCCTGACGACCTGACGTCATGGAAGAGAAGACAGCAACCGACGCAGTACCCAAGACTTTGGAATTCAGGCCGACTGAGGGAAACCTGCCAGCAGATTACCCAAATGTAATGACTGCAACAGTGAATACACTCGAACATTTACATTTATGGTAAGTGTACACAACTGTACATGTTATGTAGTCCAGTCTCACCTACATTCTTACCCGTGGGTTCGGAGCCGAATATCGGCTCTGACTCGGCCAAACTTTTGTAGCTCGAAGTCTTCTATTGGCTGGGCTAAGCAGGTATCCCATGCTGCACTGCTCCATATCCCCAGATCTCATTTGCCGCTCATGTAGCTCTGACGTGGTCTCGCTCTTGGCTGTGGCTAAGTACCTTTTTTCTTCTTCTTCTTGAGAGAATTTGTTACAAACAAAAGCTATTTTAATAGCTGTTTCTATTTGGTGTTTTTGGGTATAATCTGTAGTGTGATTGTTTTTGTGGTGTCCCACTAGCTGTTCCAACGGGCTAGGCCCGTTTCAGTTAGAGGACCTAATCCATCCCCTTACTTGGCCCTGTGTTTGTTTTTTGCGATCTAAAATCATTTGAGATAGAGGTTTTTGGCCCTAGTCGTCTTAGTGTGTGTCCTTCTGCGGATTGTGTGTCCTGTTGTGGAAAAATTTTGTTCCCACGCTTAGTGGTGTTTTTGTGTGACTGTAGTTGTTTTTCCAGTCAGGCAGTGACTTGCTCGTCGTATTGTTTTTTTGTGATTATTTTTCAAGATGTCCAAAGATTCGAAAGAGCACAAACCTTCGGGTTTTAGAAAGTGCTCTAAGTGTGGCTACAACATGTCCATCACCGATGGACATTCAGTATGCGTTTATTGTCTGGGAGCAATCCACCTGCAGGAGTCCTGCAGCTTCTGCCATGCTTTTAGCCCCAGGGTGCTCCAAGAAAGAAAGAATAAGTTAATTCTCAAGGGACTCTTGAAACCCTCGTTTGAAGAGGCCATGGATTCTACTTCCAGTTCAAAATCTAAGTCCACAAAATTAAAAAAGAGATCTCTGTCTCCTTCAGTCTCCTCGGAGCCACCGGAAAAAGTAATGAAACTAGCTTCGACCTCCTCGGCTCCACTGTCCTCGGGGCCGCAGGAAGTGTCTGTGTTGATGGAACCGGCGTCTGCTCCAATTATATTGGAACCTCTTCGGAGCCGATCACCCAGTAGTAGACCAGTGTCACCTGAGAGGAGATCCCGATCTCCCTCCCTGTCCTCCAAATCCTCTAGGACACTTTCAGATGTGGATGTCGATAGGGTTGTGCAGAGGCTCCTTCAGTCACCGGTTTTGGCTAAATTGTTCTTGGCTCCGTCCCAGTCGGCTCCGGAGCCAGTCCCGATACCTTCTTCGATTATTCCTCCTCCGAGCACATCTCTGTCTTCGGAGCTGGAATGCTCAGCTCCATGTGATGTTCTTAGGTCGGCTCCGATGGCCCCTCCGGGCTTATCGGTGCCGACATCAGTTCCAACCCCGTCGGCGCCGTCCACGGGGTTCAGGACTCGGGATTCTTCAGTTGGGCCCGAGGGAGACACCTCGGGACATCTTTCAGTTCCTAGTGTCCCACTCGGTGCCTTGGCTCATGGAACCCCGACTCCTGTCATGGTCTCGGAGGCTGGCCGGTCCTCAGACTCGTGGGGGCCAGCCTTTGAAGCCATGCAGAGTGCTCTGGCCAGATCTTCAGCTACATCATGCGGGTCGCTCATTCTGTCCCCTACCATTCCGGTGAGAGCCTCTGATCACCACTTATCTGTAGACAGCGGAGCCCCAAGGCCTAGAGATACACCCACGAGTGGTCTCCAAGTTTCTGAGTGCCCCTCAGAGTTTTTGCCTGAGGAGCTCCGTAGAAAGAAAACATACAAGAGGAAGCACATAGACTCCCAGGATGAGTCTCTCACCTCAGATGCTGACCTCGAGGAATCAGAGGGGTCCCCCAAGTCATCCTCTGATGATGATGTCCTTCAAGGATGCATCTGCAGTCTTCACAAATGGGTTGTCCTGTCGTCAGGCAGCCCTTCGGTCGGCCGGATTCCAAAGTCTGGGTCTGGCTTCGGCTGGTGTCGCACTTCACCCGACGTCATTGCGGCAGTTATTCGGGTATAAAGGCATCAGCCGACGCCATTTTCCTCAGTCTTTCTTGCCGCGTGGCGCCCGAAGCAGAAGCTGTTCGCAAGTGCCGGTCGGTCAGATCCAGAGATTACTACTACCGAATATTACTTCGAAGACTTCTTAAAAGCTAAGTACCCCGTTGGGGACTCTTTCTTGCCTCAGCCGATGTCAGAGAAAGTGAATAACTGTTTATCTTGTGGGAAACAAATACCTCATAAAGATTTCCACTCCTATTGCATACATTGTTTAGGCCCAGACCACGACGTAGCAGCTTGTCTAGCCTGTGCTTCTTTTAACCGACGGACGCTTAGACGTCGGTCGGAGTTTGCTGAACAGATTTTCGGCTCCGATTTTGCATATATTATGCCGTCGGATCCTCCGACTACGCAAAGTACCAAAAAATGCAAAGAAAAGGACCGACACTCGCGGTCCGCGGTTTCGGCCGAAACCGCGGTTAAGCAAACCATGAGTGTCTCGGTTTCGGCCAAAACCGAGCAAGCGGTTCTTTCTTCAGCCGAAATCATGCCTTCTACCGAGACCTCTTCTAACCTGGTAGAAACGGCTTCTGAAATCCGACCTTCTGTTGCGGTTTCACAGGATTTATCAGATACCATTCCCCTGGATATTTCTACCCCTGCACGTGGAGCTGCTAGGCCTCCTGCAGCAATGTCTATTAAGGCCTTTGCCAGGGCTAAAGCAGCCAAAGCATCAAAAACGGTGCCTGCCAAGCCCCCCTCTCTCAGGCCCAGCACCAGCTCCCATATGCTTACTTTGGCTGAGGATCTCATCTCTTTAACTCGTGGAGCCCAGCCTCATCCAGACAGGGCCTCTCTCCCTCCTCCAGAAAAAAGGCCTAGAGCAGAGCCCCCTGAGCCAGTATCCACAGATGATTCCTCTGATGACTCAGATCATACAGACCCTCCTGAGGCTGCTTATTCTCCTTACGAAGACTCTGATGCTGAGGAGTCCATCCCTTCAACCTCTCCTCCTGAGGAATTTTCCTTTGGGGAAACCTTGCATGCTATGAGGGAACAATTTCAGTGGTAGGGCCAAGATTTCTCAGACTCCAGAAAAAGGCTTAGGACTTTTCTACATTTGCCACAGCATAGGCCTTTAGCTATACCTCCAGTACTTTCTGTTGTTGATGATGCATTTAATGATGCTTGCACTGCTCCTGATTCATTACCTCCGGCTCCTGCTAAGCCCGATAGGTTCTACAGGGTCCCGGACACTCATCACCATTTATATAAGGCTCCTTTTGCAGATCCAGAGACTATCTCCCAGGGTCCTAAAGCCGTAGCAGCTACTTCCACTAAAAACCCCCTCCCCTCTGAAAGGGAATCCAGGTCCTTAGAGAGATGGGGTAAAAAAGTTTACACCTCTGCTACTTTGTCAGCTAGAGCTTTGAACTGCCAATTTCATATGATTCAATACCAAGAGTTTATGCTTGACCAGTTGACTAAAAAGCTGTCCTCTGAAGAATCTTTAGATAAGAAATATATTCAAGAAATGGTACATAACATACAGCAGGTTAGTAACCATTCTTTAAAATGTGGCTATGATGCACTGGAGGCTTCCTTTAGATCAGCCATGACTGGCACAGTTATCAGGAGGCATGCATGGCTGAAAGAACAGGCATTACCAGACCATGTCAAATCAAAGCTTTTGGATGCACCTATGGACAAGGTCAGTTTATTTGGTTCCCCTGCGCAACAGGTACTAAAAAGATGGAAGAGAAAGCAAAATCTGTACAAACAGTGAAAGATTTCTTACAAGTTCAACCTCCAAGGTTTAGCAGGAACTGGCCCTCCAAGAATTGGTCCTTTCCAGACTCCTCTAGGGCACAAAGAGGCAGGAATAGGCTCGAGAGGCAGAAACCAAACCAGGGGTGCCTACAGGGGACGCCAGTGGCAAGGTAACAACCAGCGAGGCACGGATGCAACCACCACCACTACAACAACTCATTCACAGTGACTTGGCGGTGGCACCGCCTACCAGGGAACAACTAGAAGCACCCTTAGGCGGAAAGCTAACCTTATTTTCAAAGAACTGGCATTGCATCACAAGAGAAAAATGGATTTTGCAAACTATAGACCAAGGTTACAGCTTCCATTTCCATACTCTACCAGGAAAGAGAGGAATGCCAAACCTACCACCTACTCAAAGGGCAGAAGCTCTAAAGCAAATATCTCAATTATTAAGAATGAGAGCTGTGGAAAAGGTACCATCTATGGAACAAGGAAAGGGATTTTACTCCAGACTCTTCCTGGTACCAAGAAAAGAAAACAAATGGAGGCCTATTCTAGACCTGTCCGCTTTAAACACATTCCTCATTGTTCCAAAATTCAAAATGCTGACCCTACAGCAGCTTCTTCCCATGCTGGGCAAGGAGTCTTGGCTGGTAACTCTAGATCTCAAGGAGGCATACCTGCACGTCCCCATAAGACCAATTTGCAGAAGATACCTCAGATTTCTTGCAGGATCAGAGCATTATCAGTTCTCAACATTGCCCTTTGGCTTATCTACTGCGCCCAGAGTGTTCAGGAAATGCCTGGCATCAGTAATCGCTCATTGCAGACTTCAGGGGATTCAAATCTATCCCTACCTGGACGACTGCCTGATACAAGCGGACAACAAAATAAAACTAACAGAAGACCTACAAAGAGTCATTTACCTGCTGCAAGCCCTGGGATATACAGTCAATATAAAAAAGTCAAGGCTGATTCCATCCCAAAGAATAACCTTTCTGGGTGCAGAACTGGACACATCAAATCAAATGGCATCCCTAACTGCAGAAAAGAAAGAGCAGCTTCCTCTCTACTTCTTGGCATTAACAAAGCAGAACCATCTAACTACAAGAAAAGTGCTGCAAGCTCTAGGCTTCATGGCATCCTGCATAATACTGGTCCCTCATGCCAGGCTGCATATGAGAAAGCTACAATGGTACCTAAAGAATTTGTGGTCTCAACACAAGCACAGCCTAGAAACCAAAATTCCAATGATTCCCTGCCTGAAGAAAGAGTTCCTATGGTGGGCTCAGGCCTGCCAATCAAACTCAGGATTGCCCTTCTGCAAAAGCCAACCAAAACAAACCATCACGACAGATGCCTCAGACCTCGGTTGGGAGGCATACATGCTGGACAGGTGCATTCAAGGCCTATGGACTCAAGACCAGCTGCACCTGCACATAAATCTAAAGGAAATGATGGCAGTAAAATTGGCAATCCAGGCCTTCAAACCTTTTCTCCAAGAAGATCAGCTGATGATAAGGACAGACAACACCACAGTTATGTGGTACATCAACAAACAGGGAGGCACACACTCATATCCTCTATGCCGGCTGGCACTGGACCTATGGGATGTGGCTCTGGGCTACAACATTCAGTTACAAGCAATTTATGTACCAGGGAAGGAAAACATTCTAGCAGACATATTAAGCAGAACTACCACAGATGCCCACGAATGGATGCTGCATCCGGACATCTTCAAAGCCATCACAAGAGAATGGGGATTACCACAAATAGACTTGTTTGCATCCCCACTCAATCACCAGCTAAAGAAATTCTGCACAAGGACGTACCACCCACTTGCTTGGAAGGTGGACTCCCTATCTTTCAGTTGGAAAAACCTGATAGCATACGCATTCCCACCACTTCCTTTGATGCACAAGGTGCTTTTGAAGATCAAAGAGGAACATCCGAGGATCATTCTGATAGCTCCAGACTGGCCAAGACAACATTGGTATCCATTGCTGAGGAGCATGTCCCGGGAACAAATATGGACACTGCCCTTGATCCCATTGCTGTTAACACAGAACAACTTCAACATCCTGCATCCAAACCTGAAAACTCTGCAGCTAACTGCCTGGAACATTACATGACAACAATTAACCCAAATTTATCCCAAAGGGTTAAGGACATAATCCTGGAGGCTCGAAGACCTTCAACAAGAAAGAATTATGCAGCAAAATGGAAAAGATATCTCACTTGGAGTACTGCAAAGGGGCAAGAAGTGACACTGGTGAACATAGCCAACATCCTGGAGTACTTGGCAGAGCTCTTCCATACAGGCCTGTCCTACTCTTCCATCAAGATACATGCCTCAGCTATTTCAGCAGAATACAGCTTGGATCCTCCTGTCTTCTCGCATCCTCTGCTCAGACAGTTTCTGAGAGGAATCAAAAATGTGAAACCTCCCCGGAAACCTCCATTACCAGCATGGGACTTGAACTTTGTACTAGAAAAATTGACACTTCCCCCTTTCGAACCAGCAGCAACAGCAGAATTACAATACTTATCCTGGAAGACTGCATTCCTGCTGGCAATAACTTCAGCAGGAAGGGTCTCTGAACTACAGGCATTAATGGCAGTGCAACCCTTCCTGATCTTCCATCAAGATGGAGTGTCCATGAGAACAAATCCTACATTTATGCCTAAGGTGGTATCCAGGGTCTCTTTAAATCAGGCTATCCACCTTCCTACATTCTTCCCCAACCCACAGAACAGGGGAGAAAGGCTACTACATACCTTGGATGTGCATAGACAATTACGCTACTACCTGGACAGGACAAAAACCAATAGAAAAACTGACCAGCTTCTGGTAGCATATGCAACAGGGAAGGAAGGAAAACCAATTTCAAATCAGACAATCTCCAAATGGATAGGAAATTGCATTAGATTTTGTTACTCCTATCATGGAAAGAAAACTCCAGAGAACATCAGGCCTCACTCCACAAGGGCTACAGCCACTACCACAGCTTTCTTACGAGGAGTGGCTACCAAGGACATTATAAAGGCTGCTACTTGGACCTCCGTGCATACATTTGCCAAGCATTATAATTTACCTTTATACTCTAGATCCCGAGCTGGTTTTGCCACTGCTGTTTTGCAAGGGATCCTAACTACACCATAATCTCTACTCATTCCTCCTGCCCTAGTTTAGCTATGGTATTCTACCCATTTGTGAAGACTGCAGATGCATCCTTGAAGGACATAGTACAGTTTTGTACCTACCATAAATGTAGATGTCCGATAGGAATGCATCTGCAGTCAGGATTACCCTCCCTCCTTCCCCTCTGAGGTACTCCTAGGGTATTTGCCAACCCTCAGCTAGCTTGGGGGGGATCTATTATGGTGTATTTGTTCGTATATATGTACATACATGCTTATTTTGTGTGTTTGCTCTCTACTATTTGGAAACTTTGGCATTTATCCAAATTTAGCCATCCAAGAGGGCACCTGGCATCTGGGGCAAGAAACGCTGAGAAAAATGGCGTCGGCTGATGCCTTTATACCCGAATAACTGCCGCAATGATGTCGGGTGAAGTGCGACACCAGCCGAAGCCAGACCCAGACTTTGGAATCCGGCCGACCGAAGGGCTGCCTGACGACAGGACAACCCATTAGTGAAGACTGCAGATGCATTCCTATCGGACATCTACATTTATGGTAGGTACAAAACTGTACTTTTCTTTCCCCGACATCCTGGAGATATTGAAATAAAGAGGTGACTGGCCATCCAAAGCCCCCTCCGAGGAGGAGTCGGTCTTCCTGAAGGCCTTTGGTGCTCAGCCCTCTGCCTCCTGGGTGTCCCCACCCTTCGAGCTCCTGGATTTAATTTGCTGGAGGGTGTGGGAGAACCCTGATTCTGTATAACCCGTACCCAGGAGACCCAATAAATTTCTTTCTGCTCCCCTGGGTAAGGAGTTTTTGTCCAAAGGAGTCCCTGTGGATGCCATGGTGGTGGCGGCGGCCGCTCAGAAGGAAGTAGCAGAGACTTCTTCCTCCGTCCATCCTCCTAACACGGAGTCTAGGACCATGGACTGGTACGGGAAGCATACCCTCTCGTCAGCAACCTTTACCTTATGGTCGCTGAACTACCTGTCTCATTTTACTCGGCTCCAGAGAGATCTCCTCAAGGAGTTAGGAGATACTCTTGCGGGTAACATGCCTGAGGCGGTGGCCCAGACGGTTAACGCCCAGGTGTCTACCCTCATTTCCATCGTCAACTCCTCCATGCGGCTCATTTCATATGCAGCCGAGGGAGCGTGTAGGGAAGCAAGCTCAGAAGTCGCCCTTAGAAGGCAAGCCTGGCTGCGCCTTTGTCATTTTGCAGAGGCCTTCAAGTCTTCTTTCACTGACAGCCCCTTTGATGGTTCTTCCTTGTTCGGAGCCAAAGTGAAAGACACCCT
This sequence comes from Protopterus annectens, assembly GCF_019279795.1. Classification (NCBI taxonomy): domain Eukaryota; kingdom Metazoa; phylum Chordata; order Ceratodontiformes; family Protopteridae; genus Protopterus; species Protopterus annectens. The sequence goes on from NC_056737.1 coordinate 1,449,614,607, forward strand.
CACCAGGTGCGAGCAAGAGGGAAAGACCCTGTCTGCTGTAGGGGTCTTCCCTCTAGGTCGTACCCCAAGGCCCAGCGGGGTGGGAAGATGTGGTTCAAAAAATCACAGAGGTTTTTTCCTGGTGCACAAGGTGAGTCCCCCTCCAGAGGCAGAGGAGGGGGAGGTTATTCAGGGAGACGCCGCCCTAGAGGCAGAGAGGGCCCCCGCAATTCCGGAGACCGCGATTCCTTTCGCTGCTCTCCCTACAGTCGTTCCTGATGGGATGCTCGACTGTGCGTTTCCGGAGCCAGTCGGGGGTCAAATATCGTTATACCCGGAAGCCTGGCAAAGCATCACCCAGGACCGATGGGTATTACGAATAATTTCCGGAGGTTATGTCATACCCTTTTCATCAGACCCCCCTCCAGTCAGGAAAGTCCCGGAGGTTCCACCCAGTCAAAGGGATCACGCAGCTTCATAGGTTTCAAAGCTGCTAGGAAAGGGAGCCATCCAGCATGTCCCCTCAGACCAGATTGGATTAGGGACTTACTCAAGATTCTTTTTGGTGCTGAAAAGAACAGGGGACCTGAGACCCATATTAGATCTCAGCCAACTGAACAACTATGTACAAAAGTCCAAGTTCCGTATGGTCACACTACAGTCGATTTTTCCCATTGTTGGGAGAAGTATGGATGTGCTCCATTGACCTCAAGGATGCTTACTACCATGTCAAAATGGACAGACCATCCAGGAGTCACTTACACTTCCAGCTGGGAGCCAGTCATTTCCAGTTTCGAGCCCTGCCCTTTGGTCTCACCACAGCCGCCAAGTGTATGGCGGTGGTGACAGCTCACTTGAGACATCTAGGATTCCAAGTGTTTCCGTACCTGGACGACTGGCTCCTTACCGCCCCTACCAGGCATCTACTAATCCAAACCAGGACGCTGCCATCACTCTCTGTCAACAGTTAGGTATAACACTGAATTGGGAAAAATCTGTCTTGTTGCCCTCACAGCGTGTCATTATTATAGGTGCAGAGTTAGACACCATTCAAATGTGAGCCTTTCTACCGCAGAAAAGAATCAGAGTCTTACAGCAACAGGTGCACGCCCTGCTTCCCCTGAAGAAAGCAAAGGCAAGATTGGTTCTTCAACTCCTGGGGACTTTGGCAGCAACAATTATGTTGGTCCCTGTAGCGAGATTGCACATGAGGCTCTTTCAATGGCTCCTCCTTGCTCAGTGGTCTCTCCAAAAACTTCCTCTTTCCCACCCTATTTTGCTCACGGACAGATGCAAACAGGATCTCAGCTGGTGGCTTTCCACCAACAATCTGGACAGGGGAAAACCGTTCGTTCCACCAACCCCGGTTGCCACAGTGACCACGGATGCCTCCCAGATTGGGGGGGGGGGCATTATCTCAGCAGGACAGTCCAAGGCACGTGGCAAGATCACGATATACATCTGCATATCAACGTTCTAGAGATGAGGGCGGTGCTACTTGCGTTGCAATCACTTCAGAGCTTTCTACCTCTAGGGACTATTGCAATACACTCGGACAACATGTCAGTGGTGTGGTATCTGAACAAGTAGGGGGGAACCAGATCATGCCCCCTGTGCAGAGAGGCCATGCGAGTATGGCAGTGGGCAGTATCTTCCCAACGGTTTCTGGTGGCAACGCACATTCCGGGGAAGTCCAACATGATAGTGGACAGGCTAAGCGGAGCTATTCTGATGCCTTACGAGTGGTCCCTGAATCGTCTAATTGTAGAACGAATCATCAGCAGATGGGGTCAACCTTGCTGCGACCTTTTTGCCAGCTCCCTCAATGCCAAATGCAGCAGCTACTTCACACTGATCCCCCTACAGGGGGAGTCACCCAGGGACGCTCTAGTTCACTATTGGCCCTCCGGTCTGCTTTATGCTTTCCCTCCATTTCCCTTGCTATCAAAAGTGATTGAGAAAGCACAATCCTTGGGAAGCAGAATGATTCTGATTGCTCCACACTGGCCTCGTCAAGTCTGGTTCCCCTTTCTCCACCCCTACATTGTGGACACACCTTGGATTCTGGACCACAACCAGATTTACTGACACACATGTCGGGACAGTTCCACCCCTCTCTGAGGACCCTTGGGTTGACAGTCTGGCTACTCCACTTCTGTCGTTAGTTAGGCTTCATCACTTTTCACCTGAGGTAGTTCATATGTTATCTTCCTCTCATAAGCCCTTTACTAGGAAGATTTATTCTAGCAAATGGAAGAGGTTTTCTATTTGGGCTCATACCCAAGGAATTGACCCTTACACAACCCCAATTGCTTCAGTCTTGGAGTTTTTGTCCATGCTTTTCCATCAGAGCTCAGCGTCGGCTTCCATTAAAGTTCAATTGGCAGCGATTTCTAACTTTCATGTTGCTAATGAGCCTAGTCTCATGGCTCACAGACTCTGCAAGGCTTTCCTGAAGGGCACTCTATTACTCTGTCCTCCGGTCTCAGAACCTATCATGCCCTGGGATCTAAATTTTGTCCTGCAAGCCCTTACTTCATCACCATTAGAGCCTGCAGCTACCTGCGACTTAAAATTCTTGACCTGGAAAACTGCCTTTTTAATAGCCATCACTTCAGCCAGGCGAGGTTCAGAAATCCAAGCCCTTTCTATCAAACCTCCATACTTGATCTTTCATAAGGACAGGGTTTCTCTTAGATCAAACCCTTCCTTTCTTCCTAAAGTGGTGTCCATATCTAATCTTAATCAATCTATTGAGTTGCCACTATTTTTTCCCTATTTTTCAAACAAGGCAGAACTTAAATTTCATCAATTGGATATACACAGACAGTTAAGTTTCCATCTGCACCGAACTAAAGATCTCTGAAAATCTGATCAACTATTTGTCTCCTTTTCGGAAAACAAAATTGAGTCCCCTGTTTCCAAAATCACCCTATCCAGATGGATTTCCAGTTGCATCTCTTTTGCTTATTCCGCAGGAGGTAAAGACCTACCAATGTCCTTCAAGGATGCATCTGCAGTCATAACAAATGGGTTGTCCTGCCTCAGGCTGCCCTTCGGTCGGCCGGATTCCAAAGTCTGGGTCTGGCCTCGGCTGATGTCGCACTTCACCCGATGTCATAGCTGCTAGGGTATAAAGGCATCAGCCGACGCCATTTTCCTCAGTCTTTCTTGCCGTGCGGTGCCCGAAGCAGAAGCTGTTCGCAAGTGCCGGTCGGTCAGATCCAGAGATTTCAGCGTACCGAAGACTTCTAAAAAGCTAAGTACCCCGTTGGGGACTCTTTCTTGCCTCAGCCGATGTCAGACAAAGTAAATAATTGTTTAACTTGTGGGAAACAAATACCTCATAAGGATTTCCACTCTTACTGCCTTCCTTGCTTAGGCCCAGACCACGACGTGTCAGCTTGTTTAGCCTGTGCTTCCTTCAACCGACGGACTCTTAGACGTCGGTCGTAGTTTGCAGAAGAGTTTTTTGGCTCCACTTTTGCATATAAAATGCCGTCGGAGACTCCGACTACACATTTAGCTAAAAAACGCAAAGAAAAGGACCGACACTCGCGGCCCGCGGTTTCGGCTGAAACCACAGTTAAGCCTACCGCGAGTGTCTCGGTTTCGGCTGAAACCGAGACCTCGGTTCTCCCTTCGGCCGAAAGCATCCCTCCGATAACCGAGGCCACACAGGCCATCGCTGAGTTGGCTACAGATATTCCTGCTGAAGTAGCAGGCACACAAGAGTTGTCTGACACTATTCCGTTGGACATCTCTACTCCTGCACGTGGGGCAGCTAGACCCCCTGCTTCTATGTCTATCAAGGCCTTTTCCAGGGCTAAAGCAGCCAAACTTTCTAAGGCCTTACCTTCAAAAGCTCCCTCTCACAGGCCTACCTCTAGTTCCCAGATTCTCAGCCTTGCTGAGGACCTTATTTCTCTGATCAGGGGAACCCATCCTCACCCAGACAGGGCCCCACAACCCCTCCTGAAAAGAGGCCTAGGACTGAACCCCCTGAACCTCTGTCCTCTGACTACTCCTCGGATGGTTCAGATGTTTCGGACCATCAGGAAGGCCCGTACTCACCTTATGAGGATTCTGATGCAGAAGACTCCATTCCTTCTGCCTCACCTCCAGAAGAATTTTCTTTTGGGGAAACCCTACACTCAATGAGGCAACACTTCCAATGGCAGGGTCAGGATTTTTCTGATTCTAGGAAAAGGCTAAGGACTTTTTTACACTTACCACAGCATAGGCCTTTAGCCATTCCACCTGTACTTTCAGTTGTTGATGATGCATACAATGATCCCAGTACTGCCCCTGATTCTCTTCCACCGGCCCCTGCAAAGCCTGACAGATACTACAGGGTCCCGGATTCTCACTACCACTTGTATTAAGGCTCATGCTGCAGACCCAGAAACCATTTCTCAGGGCCCTAAAGGTGTTGCAGCTGCCACTGCCAAAAACCCACTACCATCTGAAAGAGAATCTAGAGCATTAGAGAGATGGGGTAAAAAGATTTATACATCTTCTACTCTTTCTGCCAGGGCTTTAAACTGTCAATTCCACATGATACAGTACCAGGAATTTTTGTTAGATCAGCTGAATAAAAAAACTGGCCTCTCCTGAACCCTTAGACCGTAAGTCCCTTCAGGATTTGGTACACAATTCTCAGCAGGTCAGTAATCATTTCTTAAAATGTGGCTATGATGCACTGGAGGCTTCATTTAGATCAGCTATGACTGGAGCAGTGATTCGAAGGCATGCCTGGTTAAAATAACAATCCTTACCAGACCATGTTAAGTCTAAACTCCTGGACGCCCCTATGGAGAAACAAAGTTTGTTTGGCTCCCCTGCACAGGAGGTTCTAAAGAAAGTGGAAGAAAAAGCAAAATCTGTCCAAACAGTCAAGGAATTTTTGCAGGTCCAACCTCCGAGGTTTAGCAGAAATTGGCCTTCAAAGCATTGGTCCTTTCCAGACACCTCCAGAGCACAGAGAGGCAGAAATAGACGCTCAAGAGGCAGAGGCCAATCTAGGGGTGCCTACAGGGGTCGTCAGTGGCAACCTGCCAACCAAAGAAGTGCCGCCACTGCTGCGACTGCAACCACTTCTACAGGACAGACACAATGACTTGGCTCTGATTCCGCCTACCAGGGAACAACTGGAAGCACCCTTGGGTGGAAAGCTAGCCTTATTCTCAAGAAATTGGCATTGTATAACAGGAGACAAATGGACTTTACAAACAATAGACAAGGGCTACAGGTTTCACTTCCATACTCTACCAAAAAAGAGAGGAATGCCAAACCTTCCACCAAGCCAGAAATCAGAGGCTCTAAAACAAATCATCAGTTTACTAAGGATGAGAGCAATAGAAAAGGTACCATCTATGGAACAAGGCCAAGGATTTTACTCCAGACTATTCCTTGTACCAAGAAAAGAAAATCAATGGAGGCCTATTCTCGATTTGTCCGCACTGAACACATACCTCATTTTTCCAAAATTCAAAATGCTGACCCTACAGCAACTTCTTCCCATGTTGGGCAAGGAGTCTTGGCTGGTGACTCTAGATCTCAAGGAGGCATACCTGCACGTCCCTATACGACCAGATTGCAGAAGACACCTCAGATTTCTTGCAGGATCAGAGCATTATCAATTCTCAGCATTGCCCTTTGGCTTATCTACTGCGCCCAGAGTATTCACGAAATGCCTGGCATCAGTAATTGCTCATTGCAGGCTTCAGGGAATTCAAATCTACCCATACCTGGACGACTGCCTAATACAAGCGGACAGCAAGACAAAATTAATAAAGGATTTGGCCAATGTCATGCAACTGCTGCAAGCCTTGGGATACACAGTCAACATACAAAAATCAAGACTAGTGCCATCTCAAAGGATAACTTTTTTGGGTGCAGTACTGGACACAATAACTCAGATGGCTTTTCTCACAGAGGAAAAACAAAAGCAACTACCAGTCTATTTCATGGCATTAACAAGACAAACTCAGCTTACTGCAAGGAAAGTCCTGCAGGCCCTGGGTTACATGGCATCCTGCATAATATTGATCCCACATGCCAGGCTGCATATGAGAATGTTACAATGGTACCTAAGGAATGTATGGTCTCAACACAGACACAGTCTAGAAGCCCAGTTACCAATCATTCCATGTCTGAAAAAAGAATTTCTGTGGTGGGCTCAGGCCTGTCAGATAAACAGAGGATTGCCTTTCCACAAACCACATCCAAGGCAGACCATCACCACGGATGCCTCAGACCTAGGCTGGGGGGCACACATGGAAGACAAGTGTATCCAAGGCCTATGGTCACAAGACCGGCTGAATCTACACATAAATCTAAAGGAGATGCTGGCAGTGAAACATGCAATCGAGGCATTCAGGCCATTCATCCAGCAAGGACACGGACAATACCACAGTCATGTGGTACATCAACAAACAGGGAGGTACGCATTCATACCCTCTATGCCGGACGGCAATGGACCTGTGGAACTTGGCCCTGAATCTCAACATCCAACTGCAGGCCAGATTTGTACCAGGAAAAGAGAATTCACTAGCAGACAGCTTAAGCAGGACTACCACGGATGCTCACGAATGGATGCTGCATCCAGATATTTTCAAAACCATAACAAAGAAATATGGGGAATGCCAGAGATAGACCTGTTTGCCTCCCCACACAACTACCAACTGAAGAAATTCTGCTCGAGCATACCACCCACTTGCCTGGAGGGTGGACTCCCTTTCTTTCAGCTGGAAGGACCTGACAGTATATGCCTTTCCACCTCTTCCTTTGATGTACAAAGTTCTACTGAAGATCAGAGAGGAACAGCCAAAGGTAATTCTGATAGCTCCAGACTGGCCGAGGCAACATTGGTACCCGCTACTGAGAAGCATGTCTCGGATGCATTCATGGCATCTACCTCTGTCCTTTACTTCTAACGCAGGACAATTACAAGACCCTGCATCCAAACTTAAAAACACTGCAGCTAACTGCTTGGAAAATTGCATAAAACAAAACCAACTTGATTTATCTCAGAGGGTTAAGGACATTATCCTGGAGGCTCGCAGACCCTCCACAAGGAAAACATATTCAGCCAAATGGAAAAGATTCCTCATTTGGAGTGCAGAAAAGGGAGAAAATGTCACTCTAGCAAACCTAGCACACATCCTGGAATACTTAGCAGAACTGTTCCACAATGGCTTGTCCTATTCTTCCATTAAGATACATGCATCAGCAATTTCAGCAGAGTACAATATGGATCCTCCTGTCTTCTCTCATCCTCTCCGCAGACAATTTTTGAGAGGGATCAAAAATGTAAAGCCTCCAAGGAAACCACCTTTGCCTGCATGGGATCTCAATTTTGTGCTAGAAAAATTAACACTTCCCCCTTTTGAACCAGCAGCAACAGCAGACTTACAGTTCTTATCTTGGAAAACTGCCTTCCTGCTAGCAATCACTTCAGCAAGAAGGGTATCTGAGTTACAGGCATTAATGGCAGTGCAGCCTTTCCTTATCTTCCATCAGGATTGAGTGTCTCTAAGAACCAATCCTACTTTTATGCCAAAGGTGGTATCCAGGGTATCCTTGAACCAAGCCATACATCTACCTACATTCTTCCCCAACCCACAGAATAGGGGGGAAAAACTACTACACACCTTGGATGTACACAGACAACTGCGCTACTATCTGGACAGAACCAAGGCCAGCAGAAAAACTGACTAGCTTCTGGTAGCATATGCAACAGGAGTGCAAGGAAAAGCTTTTTCAAAACAGACAATCTCAAAATGGGTAGGAAATTGCATTCGATTCTGCTACTCATTTCATGGAAAGACAACTCCTGAAAATATCAGGCCTCACTCCACAAGAGCTACAGCCACCACTACAGCTTTCCTACGAGGAGTGGCTACCAAAGACATTTTAGAAGCTGCTACTTGGATCTCCGTGCATACATTTGCCAAGCATTATAATCTTCCTTTATACTCCAGATCCCGATCAGGTTTTGCAACTGCTGTTTTACAAGGGATCTTAACTACACCAACATTATCTTAGTGCCTCCTCCCCCAGTTTGGTTATGGTATTCTACCCATTTGTTATGACTGCAGATGCACCCTTGAAGGACATAGTACAGTTTTGTACCTACCATAAATGTAGATGTCCGAGAGGTATGCATCTGCAGTCAGGATTACCCACCCTCCTTCCCCTCTGTGGTATTCCTAGGGTACTTACCCCTCCTTTAGCTAGCTGGGGGAATCTATTATGGTGTATTTGTTTGTATGTATATATGTATATATATATATATATATATATATATATATATATATTTGTTGCTTTCTACTGTTTGGATCTATTTGCATTTATCCAAATTTAGCCTTCCTAGAGGGCACCTGGCATCTGGGGCAAGAAACACTGAGGAAAATGGCATCGGCTGATGCCTTTATACCCCAGCAGCTATGACGTCGGGTGAAGTGCGACATCAGCTGAGGCCAGACCCAGACTTTGGAATCCGGCCGACCGAAGGGCTGCCTGAGGCAGGACAACCCATTTGTTATGACTGCAGATGCATACCTATCGGACATCTACATTTATGGTAGGTACAAAACTGTACTTTTCCGGTCAAGGCTCACTGTACTCGGGCTGTATCTACATCTACAGCCTATCAAGCCAGATTGTCTATGGATGATATTTGTGCGGCAGCTACTTGGGCTTCTCCTCACACATTTGTTACTCATTACAAGTTGGACGTGGTATCTAGGGGCAGGTCTTCCTTTGGTTCCACAGTACTCAGGAGTATCTTCCTATGTGCCTCCCAGGATGTAGGTGCTAGGGACGCTGTCCCACGGGTAAGAATGTAGGTGAGATTGGACTACATAACATCAAGAAGTTATGTACTCACCATAACGTCCGATGTATGTAGTCCATCTCGCCTCACATTCTTACTTACCCTCCCACCTTCCCCCTTCCTGGAGGATCTGGAGGTTAGGTTGTTATTTACAGAGTTCCCTTCACTTTTAGCTTATTCTTCTTTACCTGGATGTTCTTATGCATGGGGTATGAATGAGTGTTCGCGGCAAACTAGATCTGGGGATATGGAGCAGTGCAGCATGGGATACCTGCTTAGCCCAGCAAATAGAAGACTTCGAGCTAGAAAAGTTTGGCCGAGTCGGAGCAGATATTCGGCTCCGAACCCACAGGTAAGAATGTGAGGTGAGATGGACTACATACATCGAATGTTATGGTGAGTACATAACTTCTTGTTTTTGCCCTCTTCCAAGTTTCTGCCTTCTGATAAGGATAGCAGAGCAATGGAGAGAATTGGAAAGAAGGTCTGTACTGCTTCTACTTTGGTCTTTTGGTCCAACAATTGCCAGATCCACATGACCAGATATACTCTGGCCTTGGTTTATCAGGCTTGTAATGTTTTTTCTGATTTCCCTGATTCTGAAGGAAAGTCTTCTGCTTTACCTGTTTTGAGTTCTACCTCTTGGGCGGCTCACTACTCTATTAAGTGTGGCAGTGATGCTGCTGATGCCTGTTCCAGAGCTGTTGCCTTTGTTTGTGTCATGAGGTGTTACTCTTGACTTCGTTTGCAGTCATTGCCTGAAGACATTAAGACCAAGTTGCTGGATATTTCTTTGGATAATAAGAATCTCTTTAGGGCTGCTGCTGCAGCTGCTATGTTTAAGTCTCTTTAAGGAAAAGGTAAAGCTGTGCAGCTTAAAAATATTTTTGTGTTTCCTATCCTTAATTTCCAGAGGAACTGTACTACTAGGTCTGATTTTGTTTGCAGGCAGCCTCGTCAGGTCACTAAAGACAGAAAGGGTGGTGAGTGAGCTCCTCCTGTAATGTCTTTCCCAGGCTCCTGTGGCTCAGAAGACTTCTTTTCTGATAAGCCTGCTTCTGTTTGACATTTTACCCCCCCCCCCCAACCATCATCCAGGTTCCCTTGTCCCTTTGCCTCTCCTTCTGTATTCCAAACAGACAGCAAATTACCTCAGATTCTTAGGTTCTGTCCATCAACCATCAGGGTTACTTTATGGTGTGGAAGTCTATCCCTCCTTTTTTCATGAATTCCTCAACTTCCTTAAGAGCAGTGTCCTCTTTTCAGAGAGGTACTTTGGTCTCGTGTGAACCAGGGAACTATTCACCCTGTTCCTCCTTTCCAAGAGGGAAAGAGATTTTACTCCACAATGTTCCTGGTTTTCAAAATGATGGCATCTGTAAACATATTCTGGATCTCTCCTTGCTCAACACCTTTCTCAAGGTTCTTTCTTTGCAGATGATTTCTCTTCAGACTTTCTTTCCTGTGTTGCTGCAATAGGCTTTTCTGGTGTCCTTGGATCTGAAGGATGCTTACCGTCTTATTTCTATTTGCCGTCTTATCAGGAAGTTTTTACATTTCTGTTTCTTCCTCTCAATTTCAGTTGTCTGATTTGCCATTTGGCCTCTCTACTACCCCAAGGGTATTCACAAAATGCCTAATTCCTGTAATGGCCTTTTGCAGGCTCCAAGGCATTCAGATATTTCCATGTTTAGATGACCTGTTGATACAGGCACCTTCTCCCACTTGCCTGTTACAGGCTCTGGAGTTCATCATAACTCTCCGTCAAAGTTTGCGGTTTACTACCAACTTCCAAAAGTCTGTCCTGAGTCCCTCTGAGGATCATGTGTATCTGGGCTGCAAGATTCAGAAAGTGCCAGTGTTTGCCTCTCTTCCACCTCCAATGATTTTGTCCTTGACAGCTTTATTTTAGTCTCTTCCTCCTCTGCCTGTCATTCCAGCCAGAGTTTCTTCAGACCCAAGGACTCATAGCCTCTTTTATGCCAGCGCTCCCTCTTATCAGACTGTATATGCAGAAGCTTCAGTGGTACCTCAGGTCAGTTTGGCTTCAGCATTGCCACCCTCTGGATTTCAGAGTACCTCTCCTTCCTTCCCTCAAGTGGGAATTCAAGTGGTGGATTCAGCAAGTTAACCTCAACTCAGACCTGACCTTTCAGCCTCCGGTTCCTTCTCAAAAACTGTTCACTGATGCCTCAGACATGGGGAGGGTCTCCCTGTGGTCACCTGAAAGCTCACTGTCTCTGCTTCCCCATCAGGAGTCAGAGCTTATCAACATCAAAGAGGTGAGATCTCTGATTCTGGCCCTTCAAGCATTTTACTCCTTGTTCTCTCGGAGTCCCCTGAAGGTTTACACAGACAACGCCACAGTGATGTGGTATGTCAGCAAGTGGGAGGCACAAAGTTTTTTCTTCTTTGCAGGCTGGTAGTTCAAGACTGGGGATCTGGCTATCGGTTATCGTCTCACTCTTCGGGCAGTGTCTTTTCCTTCAGAACACAATCTAGTGGCAAACTCTATAAGCAGGTCCAAAACACAGGCTTTTATGAATGGATGGTTCACAGAGACGTGTTTCTGGACATAGTCCATAGGTGGAGTATTCCTCAGTTAGATCTTTTTGCTTCCCCTCTGAACCAACAGTTCTCTCTGTTCTGTTTCAGAATGTCATACCATCTGGAGTGGAAGTCGAGTGCCCCTTATTTTCCTTGGAAGGGGATTTTTCCTCTATGCCTTCCTCTACTTCCAAGAGTCCTGCAGAAAACTCAGCTGGACTCCCCAGAAATATTGCTAGGGACTCCCTTTTGACCAGGACAGCACTGCTTCACCCTCTGAATGCATTTGGCCTGGGGTAGTCACCACAAGTTACCTGCCTCACCAGTTGGAACTCCTCACACAGGACAAGGGGTCACTCAGCCATCCTCACTTGACCACTCATCAGCCAACACTAAGAGCGATATGGTTTTTGATCCCTTTTAGGCACCTTTTTCAGAGGACATGCTCAGGGTTTTACAAGAGGCAAGAAAACATGCAACCAGAAAGTCTTATTTGTCCAAATGGAAAAGATTTTAACGTGTGGTACCATGCTCATAGCCAGATTCCTTTTTCAGTGGGAGTCTGGTTCTCTCCTTTTTGTGTGAGTTGCCCCAGTCTGACTTGGCCTGTTCTTCTGTAAAGGCCCATTTGTCAGCTATTTCCGCCTGTCTGCCCTTGAATTCTCCTTTGGCTTCTTGGCTTGAGGTCAAACATTTTCTTAAAGACATCCTGCAACTTTGGCCCCAAGGAAGCCTATTCCTACTCCTTGGGACCTTAAATTTGCTGCGGAAAAATTGACCCAGGCTCTTTCTGAGCCTGCAGTTTCAGCTTCTCTGAAACACTGTACATGGAAGATTGTCTTGTCTTGTTGCATGCTCTTACTTCTGGCCCTTATGACCATTCCTTTTTTGTTTGTTTCACAGCGAAGGGTGTCTCTTCATTCTTATCCTTCTTTTATGCCCAAAGTTGTTAACAAGTGGTCCTTAAATCAGGTAGTGCAACTCCCTTCCTTCTTTCCTCTGCTAGTGAGAGGGTCCTGCATATCCTGGATTTGCACAAACAGCTGAGGTATTATTTGGATACAACTAAGACCATTTGTAAGCCTTTACGGCTTTTTGTTCCTTTTCATTACAGGACATAGGGTTTGGCTGTTTCTAAGCAAACCATCGCCTCCTGAATTTCTAAGGTCATTTCCTTTTGTTATCCCTTTCATGGCAAGCGTCTGTCTACTTCCATTAGAGCTCATTCCAGTAGGGCCGTTGCCACTTTTGTTGCTTTCCTCAAGCGGTTGGACATCAATTCCGTCCGTGAGGCTGCTACTTGGATATTGTTTCTAGGGCCAGAGCAGGTTTTGCCAGGGCCATTCTGGATGGGTTTGTTGAGGTCTATTCCAAGCTTTCCACCTCCCATTCCTTTTCTTGAGCTTTTGTAGTCTTCCCTAAGGTAAAGAATACTGCAACAGTGATATAAAAGGACATAGTACAGTTGTGTGAAATCTTACCATAACAGTAGATGTCCTTCTCTTCACTATTGCAGTATTTGGTCCCTCCCTCCACCACACCTTTTTCTTTTGGGCTTTGATTTCGTTACCTTCCTGGCTGAGGCTCCCCCATTTCCATCTGCAGTTTCTTCTTCTGGATGTGCATAGCATCCTTTGTCCTATGGAGAGTGTTCTGTACTAGGGCAATTCATTCTGGGTATCTGCATGTGTACATCACCTTTATGCTCTACATCCTGTATGGGGAGTTATACACATCTGACATTCTGGATAGATGTTGGGCTATACTTGGCAGGAGATCCCTAAAATGGAGAACACTACAGCAGTGAAGAGGACACCTAGTGTTATGGTAATATTTTACACAGCTGTACTTTCCTGTGTATTTTCACACTTTTCCTCCTTTGTGCGTGTCTTTGTCAGTCATGTAAAATGGTTTGTACATAGTTATTGTGTACACAGTCTTTGGCTTTTTTAGTATTTTACATGAATACATTTCTTGGTAGGATACCTAAAGATAGTGTGAGATAATATATATTTTATGTAGTGGGTCATGTCAGTGCAATGTTCAGGGAGTGCCAGTATGAGACATATACCATCTTGTGCTATGGGAAACCATAAGTCCTTCTTCAGTTACGTTAGGAACCTCCATGGCAAAGCCCAAGTTTGTTCTGAATTAGTATTTAATATTACCACTTACACTGATCCTGTTGACTTAGCCAACCTGCTAGCTGAAAGGTTCACCTCCCCTGTTGCCCTCCAGAGGCCCAGTAGACATCCCCAATACTTGTTCCCATCTCCGTAGAGCAAGTATTAAAGGCCCTATCCAAGGCAAAGAACACAGCTTCCGTGGGACCTGATAGTATCCCAGGCTTTATTCTGCACTAACTCCAGCAAGAACATTCTTCTGCATTGAGCACCCTATTCAACCAGGCTTCATTCCAGCAGAGAGAACTACAATTGTTAATCCCTATCTCATCAGATGGGTGGCCAACTGTCTCAGCAATAGGACCCACAAGGCCAAAATAGGCACCTCCACACCCAACAACAGACCTGTCACTAGCAGTGTTCGCCAGGGATCTGTCCTGGGACCCCTGCTGTTTGGCATCTACTTCTCTGAGGTCCAGGCAAAGACAAAGGACCTGTGGCTGACCAAGTTTGCGGATGACTGTAAGATGGGTTCTGTCATTGACTCCCCAAATGATGTTAACATGCTGCAAGAGGGTCTCACACCTGCAAATAACTGGTGCCAAAGTCATGGCCTTAAGTTAAACGCAAAAAAATGTATTATCATGCCATTCGGCAAAAACATGGCCCCTACGGATTACCACATCAAAGGCAACCCCGTAAGCACACAACCTGTGGTGAGAGACCTGGGTACTCAGGTTGAGGGATTGCATCCATAAAAAATGAGGTTATTACCTCTCTTTACTCCTTCCTCATTAGGCCTATAATTGAGTGTAATGGCCCGATGTTCTTCGTGTTTCACTGTTGCAGTCATCACATTTGGGTTGTCTGCTTGCAGTAGCCCTCAGATGGCCTGATTTAACAAAGTCTTGGGTCCTGCGTCGGTTGCTGTCCCTTCTTCCATGACGTCAGGTCGTCAGGGGTATAAAACATGCAGCCGACTTCATTACATCAGTCTTTCTTGCCATGCAGTGCCCAAAGCAGAAGCAGTTTGCAAGTGCCGGTCGGCCGACTCCTGAAATTTTCGTTTTCGAGTTTCACAACCAAAGTCTTCAACTAAAAGCTAAGTATCCCATTGGGGAAACTTTTTCTTGCTCTAAACCAATGTCAATAAAAGTAAATAATTGCATTACTTGTGGAAAGCAAATACCTCATAAAGATTTTCATTCGTACTGTATTCCTTGCCTAGGCCCTGACCACGATGTACGTCTGTCGGTTTTGTGCCTTATTTAAACCATGAACTATCCATCGTCGGTATATTTACACTTCTAAATATTTTGGCGTTCGGTTCAATTATCCCGATATGTCTTCGATAAGCCATCCGACTACCGATGTTCCGAAAAAGCGCAAAGATAAAGACAGAGACAGGCCGCTGAGTTCCAAAGCTGCTGAAGACCCTTCTCCTAAGCCAGTCGCCAGTTCACCTGTACTCAGTGAGGCGCTTTCGCAGCCTACTTCAGATTCGCAGGACTCTACTGAGACCCTTTCGGAGTCCAGTATGCTGCGAGATGCTTCATCTGTGGAACCTGCGGATGTCTCTACCTTGGATTAGTCCGGAGCCGCTGTGCAGGCACCGGCTTCTTAGGGTGTATTCAGGCCTACTGACTTGCGTATTAAACTGACGCCATCTTCTTCTTCAAGGCCTAAAACTCGAACCATGCCTAGAAAACTGATGCCCAGACCACATGGCCAGGCCTCTATGCCTAAAAAACAAATGATAAGAATGGCTGAAGACCTTATTACTTTAATCAGGGGAAGCCAACCTTCCCCCTCTAAGAGACCTAGGACTGAGTTTGCTTATGTTACTTCTGATCAGGATTCTGAATTTTATATTTCCTTTGATGACCAGGATTTACCCTTATCTACCTATGAGGATTCTGATGCTGAGGACTCTATTCCATCTGCATCCCCCCCAGAGGATTTTTCTTTTGGTGAAACCTTGCATACCCTCAGGGAGCATTTTCGTTCGGAAAGTCAGGATTTCTCTGATTCTAAAAAGAGGCTTAGGGATTTCTTACTCCTGCCCAGCACAGGCCTTTAGCCATACCTCCTGTACTAGACATTGTTGATGATGCCTTTTCGGAATCTAGCTTGGCCCCTGACTTTTTACCTCCTGCTCCCAGAAAACCTGATAGATATTACAGGGTCCTTGACTCTCACAAGTTCCTTTTTAAAAATCCTACTGCAGATGCACTGCGGTGGTGGTGGCACTGCGGTGGTGGTGCTGCGATAGAGTTGTCGCCTCTCAGTAAAACGTTGTCCTTTTCGATTCTCAGCTAGAGCATCTTCTGCGTGGAGACATGCGTGAATGGGCTTACCTTCGTTGAAGGTTGTGCATCAGGGCTGGCAACTCGGCACATAAAAATCTACTGCCAATCATTAGAGGACCGGAGTTCCGCTGTGGCGACCCTTAACCGGGAAAAGCTGAAAGACACAACAACAACAACTGTAGATCCTGAGACCATTTCTCAGGGACCCAAGGGCATTAAAGCTACTACCGACAAAAATCCTACCCCCTCTGATAGAGACTCCAGGGCGCTGGATAGATGGGGTAAGAAGGTGTACACTTCTGCAACTTTGGCCATTAGAGCCTTAAACTGCCAGTTTCATATGTTAAAGTATCAGCAGAATATTATTGGATTGCTTAAACAGAAAATGATGTTGATTCCTGATTGTGCTGAAAATAAGGATTTACAGGATTTACTGCAGTCAGCTGAATAAGTTGGAAAGCTTACTTTGCAATGTGGTTTTGATTCTCTAGAGACATCTTGCAGGGCTGCTGTAACTGGGTATGTACTTAAAAGGCATGCTTGGCTTAAGGAGCAATCCTTGCCAGATCATGTTAAAGCATAATTACTGGATGCTCCCTTAAACCAGGACCGCCTGTTTGGCAACAAGGCAGAAGAAGGTCTTAAAAAAAATGGAGGGAAAAGCTAAATCTATGCAAGCTGTTAAAGATTTTTTACAAGTACAACCTCCATGGTTTAGTAGGCATTGGCCTTCCAAGAACTGGTCCTTTCCTGCCTCTTCCAGACCTTCAGTCCAAACCCAGATCCAGCAGAGCATCCAGCCGTCAGTCCCAGGGGACGCACAGGACTAAGCAGTGGGGGGGCCTCCACTTCCAAATCTGGGAGTAATAAAACTCCCCCTATGGTAAACTGTCTCAATGACTTCTTTTAAAGCTGCCAAGCACTTCTCAACTGATTGCCCCTTTCGGGGGAAAGATTGTTCTTCATGCAAAGAACTGGGAACTCATTACCCAGGACAAATGGGTTTTAAATATAGTGTCCCAAGGATACAGATTTCACTTCCACACGTTACCAACACCAATTGGGTGGCCAGATCTACCCCGAAATCAGTGGGCAGAGGCCCAAAAGCAAGTATCTTCTCTCTTAAGCATGGGGGATATTCAGTTGGTACCAGAAGAGGAAAAGGGACAAGGTTTCTACTCGAGACTTTTCCTGGTACCCAGAAAAGACAATTTATGGCATCCTATCCTGGACCTGTCTACTTTAAACACCTTTCTGGTGATTCCAAAATTCAAGATGCTGACTCTTCACCAGTTGCTCCCTATGCTAGGCAAAGATGCCTGGTTGGCAACACTAGATTTAAAGGAAGCATACCTGCACATCCCAATCAGAGAATCTTGCAGAAGATACCTATGCTTCAAAGCGGGCTACATGCATTATCAGTTCTCTTCACTGCCCTTTGGCTTATCTACTGCACCCAGGGTATTCACAAAGTGCCTAGCTCCAGTCATTGCATTTTGCAGGCAAAGAAATATTCAAATATACCAATACCTGGACGATTGTCTAATTCAGGCAGAAAGCCAGGACATACTTTTGAAGCACCTGGCCTTTGTACAAAGGGTGCTAACTTGTCTCCGGTACACCATAAACGAAAAGAAATCACACCTGGTGCCCAGTCAACAAATTATATTCCTGGGAGCAAGCTTGAATACAACTCCCCAGATGGCTTTCCTTACGCCAGAGAAATAGAATTCATTTGACAACCTACTTCAAACAAGTGGCCACAAAAACCCTGCTATCTGCAAGGCAAATACTACAAGCCTTGGGGTTCATGGCCCCCTGCATTCTTCCAATTCCATATGCAAGACTGCATATGAGGAAACTACAATGGTATCTAAAAAGCCTATGGTGTCGGCACTCTCAGGATCAAGAAACAATGATTACTATCATACCTTGCCTACGCCTAGAGTTCCTTTGGTGGGCACTTCACACTACCCCCTGCGGCCCAAACCCTAACAGACACATCAGACTATACATGGGGGGCTCACCTGGCAGGGAGGTGCATTCAGGGCAAATGAAACTCAAGTCAAATGCACCTGCATATCAGTCAAAAAGAAATGTTAGTTTTACAGAATGCTCTGACAGCCTTCAAGGACCACATTCTTCCAGGACAATTAATGGTAAAGACGAGCAACACCACTGTTATGTGGTACATAAACAAGCGGGGGGGGGGGCACACATTCTTATCCCTTCTGCAGACTAGCCATGGCATTGTGGAACACAGCCCTGAGCTACCAAGTGCATCTACAAGCTCAATTCCTGCCATGAAAACTAAACACACTGGCAGACGAACTAAACAGAAACCTCATGGACCCACACGAGTGAAAACTGGAACCAAGGATTTTCAACATGTTGACAAGCAAATGGGGGAGCCCAGATATAGACCTGTTTGCCTCCCCCCAGAACTATCAATTGGACAAATTTTGCATGAGGACTCCCCACAAACAAGCTTGGAAAGTGGATGATCTGTCCTTCAGCTGGAAAAACCTATCAGTTGATACCTTTCCTCCTCTGCCTCTGCTCTCCAAAGTACTACTAAAGGTCAAACAAGACAAACCAAGGATGATTTTGATTGCACTGGACTGGCCACGCCAACACTGGTATACCCCCTCTTGCACAGTGTGTCACTGATGGCCCCATGGCACCTGCCTCAGACTCCTACCCTATTGCATCAGCAGGAGAACCAGATTCTGCACCCTCAGCTTCAAACACTGAATCTAGCAGCCAGGCTAATTACCTAATCTCTCCTTTACCATCCCTCAGTAAACCATTGATGGATATTATTTTAGAGGCAAGGAGGCCTAGTACTAGAAAATCTTATGCTGAAAAATGGAAACGATTCTGTGCCTGGAACCAAACTCAAGGAATGAGCACAGCAGTGCCCAATTTACCTCAGATTTTGCAATACTTAACTGAGATGCTTCACAAGGGCCTGTCTTTCTCCTCCATCAAAATTCACGCCTCAGCCATTTCAGCTCAGAACCTCCCCTCTTCTCTCATCCACTGCTCAAGCAGTTCCTCAGAGGGGCCAAAAATTTACAACCACCCAGGAGAGCTCCAACTCCAGCCTGGGACCTTAACTTTGCATTAGAAACGTACTCTTCCCCCTTTTGAGCCAGCTGCTACTGCAGTCTTAAAATTCCTTTCTTGGAAAACAGTTTTCTTTTTAGCAATCACTTCAGCAAGAAGGGTATCTGAATTATAGGCTCTTGTGACAGTGGAACCTTTCATCATCTTTCATGCGGACAGGGTGTCCCTCAGGACCAATCCCTCCTTCATGCCCAAGGTGGTATCCAGTGTGGCCCTTAATCAATCCATTCATTTGCCAACCTTCTTTCCTAATCCACAGAACAAAGGGGAAAGGATACTGCACTCATTAGATGTGCACAGACAACTTAGATTCTACTTAGGACTAAACCTCAAAGGAAGTCTGAACAACTGCTGGTGGCATTTGCTGCAGGGGCAGACGGGAAGGCTCTTTCAAAGCAAACCATTTGAAGATGGATAGGCCATTGCATTCATTTCTGCTAGAAGCACCATGGAAAACCTATCCCACAGGGGATCAGACCCCACTCAACCAGGGCTGCATCTTCCTCTACAGCCTTTCTCAGAGGCGTCCCTTCCAGGGACATCCTAGGAGCTGCTACCTGGAGTTCTGTGCCTACTTTCACCAAGCATTACCATCTGCCAATTTTCTCTAAATCTAGAGTTGGCTTTGCCACTGCAGTCTTGCAGGGCCTTATAGCTGGTCCTTATGCTATCTAATTTCCTCTTCCCATCCTTATCTTTGGGAATCTACCCAAATGTGATGACTGCAACAGTGAAACACGAAGAACATAGTACAGTTGTGTGCACTTACCATAAGTGTAGATGTTCGAGTGTATTCACTGTTGCAGTCCTTCTTACCCTCCCTCCGGCCCCCTTACTTTTTTTGGCTATACCTCTACTCTCCTTTACTATGCTCAAAAGCTTTTTGGTATATTTGCTTTTTTGTTGGCAGTGTAACCTTGTATATTTATAGATTTAATTGTTTCCCATTAGGGGGGCACCTGACATATGGGACAAGAAAAACTGATGTAATGGCATCGGCTGCATGTTTTATACCCCTGACGACCTGTCGTCATGGAAGAAGGGACAGCAACCGACGCAGGACCCAAGACTTTGTTAATCAGGCCGACTGAGGGCTACTGCAAGCAGATAACCCAAATGTGATGACTGCAACAGTGAATACACTTGAACATCTACATTTATGGTAAGTGTACACAACTGTACTTTTGGTATGTACCTCTCCAAACACCTGCACCAACTGGAAAGGCCACAGAAATACCTCACAAAGAGAATCCATGGCCTCCAACACCTGTCCTATGCAGAAAGGCTCAAATGTACTCAGTATCATGCAGATTGCTCAGAGTTGATCTGTGTCTTGCCTACAAGGCAGTATCGGATCCTGACCTACTAGAGATGCTCCATATCCTTAAGTCTACTCCTCATGCATTACCTGCTCGATGCGCATAAATTTAATATGCGACATCAACAAAAACTGCTGGAGAGAGAGGTTTGTCTCCCAGAGGTTGCCCTTTCTCAGGAATAGACTTCCCATACATGTCAGAGTACCTCGCTGACTGTCTTAAAGCGCAACCTTGATGAGTGGATGAGAAACCACAAATTTGTCCCAGGGTTCCACCTTTGTTCCTCATTGACAGGGGCGACAGGTGCTGACTGAGGTTTCTTTTTTGGGGATAAACTCATGTCTAGGCTTGTAAGGGCCCCAGGGCCATTAGCCTAGTAACCTCCTATGATCCTATGAGGGCATTTAATTTGTGGAAAAAACAGGCCAGAAAATGTCTGTTTCTTTGTAGAAGCCTTGTTGGTTCTAGCTCTGCAAAAGTTATTTATTTATTGTGTTTTCATCAAGGTTTTTGTGTGTATAGATGGTACTTTACACAACTCATCTATTTTAGGATTCTGCAGTTGTGCTCAAATCAGTCCATCTAGACATTAAATAGATGATGTCATGTAGTCCAATCTGGCCTACTTTCTTACCAGTGGGTTCAGAGCCGAATATCAGCTCCGACTCGGCCAACTTTTCTAGCTCGAAGTCTTCTATTGGCTGGGCTAAGCAGGTATCCCATGCTGCACTTCTCCATATCCCCAGATCTCGTTTGCCGCTCGTGTAGCTCGGACGTGGTCTTGCTCTTGGCTGTGGCTAAGTACCCTTTTTTCTTCCTTTTGGAGAAAATTTGTTATAAACAAAAAGCTATTTTCATAGCTAGTGTCTATTTAGTGTTGTTTTTGTTGTAGGTAGTGTGTTTGTGGTTTGTGGTATTCCAGCTTGCTGTTTCACGGGCTAGGCCCGTTTTAGTTAGAGGACCTAGTCCTATTGTCCTGTGTTGTTCGCGCTAAAACCATTTAAGTTACAGGTTTTAGAGCCGGTTTCCCCTGGCTTTCTAGTCAAAAACCGTTTTGGTTAGAGGTTTTTGGCCTTTTTTGTTTCAGTGCATCTGTGTGTGCAGCTTCTATCTTGTTCCTGCCTTTTGTGGTATTGCGTGTCTGTGTCCTTTCTTGTCAGACAAGTGATTTGTGCTGTGTTGGTTTTTGTTATTGCTTGTTGGAAGAATGTCCAGGGATTCCAAAGAGCATAAACCTTCGGGTTTTAAGAAGTGCTCCAAGTGTGGTTACAAGATGTCCATCACTGATGGGCATTCAATTTGTGTTTATTGCCTGGGAGCCATTCATCTGCAGGAGTCCTGCAGCTTCTGCCATGCTTTCAGTCCCAGAGTACTCCAGGAAAGAAAGAATAAGCTTATTTTAAAGGGACTCTTGAAACTCTCTTTCGAAGAGGCCATGGATTCTTCTCCCAGTGCTAAATCTAAGTCTAAATCAAAAAAGAGATCTCTGGCTCCTTCAGTTTCCTCTGAGCCTCCGGAGAAAGTCACAAAACTTGCTTCGGCCTCCTCGGCTCCACTGTCCTTGGGGCCGCAGGAAGTGTCGGTGTCGATGGATCAGGCGTCGGCTCCAATTATTTTGGAACCTCTTCGGAGCCAATCGCCTAGTCTTAGACCAGGTTCACCTGAGAGAAGATCTCGATCCCCATCCCTGTCCTCCAAATCCTCCAGGACCCTTTCTGATGTGGATGTTGACAGGGTGGTGCAGAGGCTCCTCCAGTCACCGGTTTTGGCGAAATTGTTTTAGTCTCCTGCCCAGTCGGCTCCAGAGCCCGTCCCGACCCCTTTGTCGATCATTCCTCCTCCGAGTGCATCTCTGTCTTCAGAGCCAGTGTGTTCTGTGCAGTGTGATGTTCTTGGGTCAGCTCCGACGTCGGCTCTGGCCCCGTCGGCTCATTCCACAGGGTTCGGGACTCGAGATTCTTCTGTCTAGCCCAAGGGGGACATCTCGGGACATGTTTCGGTTCCGAGTCTTCCACTCAGTGCCTCGGCTCGAGGGACCCTGACTCCTGTCTTGGTCTCGGAGGCTGGCCGGTCCTTGGACTCGGGGGGGGGGGGGGGGTCTGCCTTTGAGGCCATGTGGACTGCACTGGCCGGATCGTCAGCTACATCATGCGGGTCGGTCATTCTGTCCCCCACCACTCGGGTGAGAGCCTCTGATCACCACCTGTCTGTAGACAGCGGAGCGCCAAGGCCTAGGGATACCCCCACGAGTGGTCCCCAAGTTTCTGAGGGCCCTTCAGAGTTCGTGCCTGAGGAGCCCCCTAGACAGAAGACGTGCAAGAGGAAGCACATAGACTCCCAGGATGAGTCTCTCAGCTCTGATACTGACCTCGAGGAATCTGAGGGGTCCCCCAAGTCTTCCTCTGATGATGTTTCCTTCTCCGACATCCTGGAGATACTGAAACAAAGAGGTGACTGGCCGTCCAAAGCTCTCTCCGAGGAGGAGTCGGTTTTCCTTAAGGCCTTTGGTGCTAAGCCCTCCGCCTCCTGGGTGTCCCCACCCTTCGACGAGCTCCTAGATCTAATTTGTCGGAGGGTGTGGGAGAACCCTGATTCTGTGGAGCCCGTACCCTGGCATCCCAATAAGTTTCTTTCTGCTCCCCCGGGTAAGGAGTTTCTCTCTAAAGGGGTCCCTGTGGATGCCATAGTGGTGGCGGCGGCCACTCAGAAGGAAGTAGCAGAGACTTCTTCCTCCGTCCATCTGCCTAAGAAGGAGTCTAGGACCATGGACCGGTATGGGAAGTGTACCCTCTCGTCAGCAACCTTTACCTTACGATCGCTGAACTATCTGTCCTCAAGGAGCTAGGAGATACTCTTGCGGATAACGTCCCTGAGACAGTGGCCCAGACAGTTAACGCCCAGGTGTCTACCCTCAATTCCATCGTCAACTCCTCCATGCGGCTCATCTCTTATGCAGCCGATGGAGCAAGCAGGGAAGCTAGTTCAGGAGTCGCCCTTAGGAGGCAAGCCTGGCTGCGCCTTTGTCATTTTGCGGAGGCCTTCAAGTCTTCTTTCACTGACGTCCCCTTTGATGGTTCTTTCTTATTCGGAACCAAAGTGAACGACACCCTCACCAGGTGCGAACAAGAGGGAAAGACCCTCTCTGCCATAGGGGTCCGTTTTTCCCTTCCCACTAGGCCTTACCCCAAGGCCCAGCGGGGTGGGAAGATGTGGTTCAACAAATCACAGAGGTTTTTTCCTGCTGCACAAGGTGAGTCCCCCTCCAGAGGCAGAGGAGGGGGAGGTTATTCAGGGAGATGCCGCCCTAGAGGCAGAGGGGGCCCCTGCAATTCGGGAGACCGCGATTCCTTTCACGGCTCTCCCAACTCTCGTTCCTGAGGGAGTGCCCGGCTGTGGAGCCAGTCGGGGGTCGAATTTCGTTGTATCCAGAAGCCTGGCAAAACATCACCCAGGACCGATGGGTATTACGAATAATTTCTGGAGGTTATGTCATTCCGTTTGTCAGATCCCCCTTCAGTCAGAAAAATCCCGGACGTTCCACCCAGTCAAAGGGATCAAGCAGCTTCAGAGGTTTCAAAGCTGCTAGAAAAAGGAGCCATCCAGCGTGTCCCCTCAGACCACATCGGATTAGGGACTTACTCAAGATTCTTTTTGGTGCCAAAGAGAACAGGGGACCTGAGACCCATATTAGATCTCTGCCGACTGAACAACTACATACAGAAGTCCAAGTTCCATATGGTCACACTACAATCGATTCTCCCATTGTTGGGAGAGGAGGTATGGATGTGCTGCATCGACCTCAAGGATGCTTGCTACCATGTTAAAATGGACAGGGCATCCAGGAGTTACCTACGCTTCCGGCTGGGAGCCAGTCATTTGCAGTTGCCTTTGGTCTCACCACAGCCCCCAGGGTGTTCACCAAGTGTATGTTGGTGGTGACTGCTCACTTGAAGCGTCAAGGATTCCAAGTGTTTACGTATCTGGACGACTGGCTCCTTACCGCCCCCACCAGTCATCTACTAATCCAAACCAGGGACGCTGCCATCACTCTGTCAACAGTTGGGCATAACACTAAATTGGGAAAAATCTGCCTTGTTGCCCTCACAGCGTGTCACCTTTATAGGTGCAGAATTAGACACCGTTTGAATGCAAGCATTTTTACCGCAGGAAAGGATCAGAGTCTTACAGCAACAGATTCACACTCTGATGCCCTTGAAGAAAGCGAAGGCAAGATGGGTTCTTCAACTCCTCGGGACCATGGCAGCAACAATTATGTTGGTCCCTCTAGTGAGGTTGCACATGAGACTTCTCCAATGGCTCCTCTTTGTTCAATGGTCTCTCCAGAAATTTCCACTTTCTCACCCCATTTTGCTCACGGACAGATACAAACAGGATCTCAGCTGGTGGCTTTGCACCAACAATTTGGACAGGGGAAAACCCTTTGTCCCACCCATCCCGGTTGCCACAGTGACCACGTATGCCTCCCAGGTGGGGTGGGGGGCATTATCTTGGCAGGACGGTTCAAGGCACGTGGCAGGATCACGAGATACATCTGCATATCAACGTCCTAGAGATGAGAGCGGTGCTACTTGTGTTGCAGGCACTTCAGATCTTTCTGCCTCTGGGCACAATTGCAATACACTCGGACAACATGTCAGTAGTATGGTATCTAAACAAGCAAGGGGGAACCAGGTCTTACCCTCTGTGCAGAGAGGCCATGCGAGTGTGGCAGTGGGCAATAACTTCCCAACGGTTTCTGGTGGCAACTCACATTCCGGGGAAGTCCAACGTGATTGCGGACAGGCTAAGCAGAGCTATTCTGATGCCTTACGAGTGGTCCCTGAATCGCCTAGTTGCAGAGTGAATCTTCAGCAGATGGGGTCAGCCTTGCTGCAACCTTTTTGCCAGCCCCCTCAATGCAAAATGCAGCAGCTACTTCACGCTGATCTCCCCATAGGGGGCGTCACCCAGGGATGCTCTAGTTCACGATTGGCCCTCCGGTCTGCTTTATGCTTTCCCTGCGTTTCCTTTGCTGTCAAAGGTGATTCAGAAAGCGCAATCCTTGGGAAGCAGAATGATTCTGATTTCTCCACACTGGCCTCGCCAAGTCTGGTTCCCCTTTCTTCAGCCATACATTGTGGACACTCCTTGGATTTTGGACCCTCAACCAGATTTACTGACACACATGTCGGGACAGTTCCACCACTCCCTGATGACCCTCCGGTTGACAGCCTGGCTACTCCACTTCCATCGTTAGTTAGGCTTCATTTTTCGCCAGAGGTAGTTCACATTTTATCTTCCTCTCATAAGCCCTCTATGAGGAACATTTATTCTAGCAAATGGAAGAGGTTTTCTGTTTGGGCGCATACCCAAGGAATTGATCCTTACACAGCCCTGATTGCTTCAGTATTGGAGTTTTTGTCTATGCTTTTCCATCAGGGTTCTGCGGCAGCTACCATAAAAGTTCAGTTGGCAGTGATCTCTAATTTTCATGTTGCTAATGAGCCTAGTCTCATGGCTCACAGACTCTGTAAGGCCTTCCTGAAAGGTACTCTATTACTCCGTTCTCCGGTCTCTGAACCTATCATGCCCTGGGATCCCAAATTTGTTCTGCAAGCCCTTACTTCACCGCCTTTCGAGCCTGCAGCTACCTGTGAGTTAAAATTCTTGACCTGGAAAACAGCCTTTTTAATAGCAATCACTTCAGTCAGAAATTCAAGCCCTTTCCATCAAACCTCCATACTTGATCTTCCATAAGGATAGGGTTTCTCTTAGACCAAACCCTTCTTTCCTTCCTAAAGTGGTCTCCGTATCTAATCCTAATCAATCTATTGAGTTGCCTGTATTCTTTCCCCATTTTTCAAACAAGGCAGAATTTAAATTTCATCAATTGGATGTTCACTGACAGTTACGGTTTTATCTGCACCGAACAAAAGATATCCGGAAGTCTGATCAACTATTTGTCTCCTTTTCAGACAATAAATTTGGGTCCCCTGTCTCCAAAATCACCCTATCCAGATGGATATCCAGTTGCATCTCTTTTGCCTACTCCGCAGGAGGTAAAGACCTGCCGTTTCCAGTCAAGGCCCACTCTACTCGGGCTGTCTCTACATCTACAGCCTATCAAGCCAGATTATCGATGGTTGATATATGTGCAGCAGCTACTTGGGCTTCTCCTCACACATTTGTTTCTCATTACAAATTGGACGTGGTATCTAGGGGCAGGTCGTCCCTTGGTTCCACAGTACTCCGGAGTATTTTCCTATGAGCCACCCAAGATGTAGGTGCTAGGGACGCTGTCCCACAGGTAAGAATGTGGGCGAGTTTGGACTACATAACATCAAGAAGTTATGTACTCACCATAACGTTCGATGTATGTAGTCCATCTTGCCTCACATTCTTACTTACCCTCCCACCTTCCCCCTGCCTGGAGGATCTGGAGGTTAGGTTTCTATTTACAGAGTTCCCTTCACCTTTGGCTTATCCCTTTTTTACTTGGAAGTTGTGTATGCATGGGGTATGACTGAGTACTCGCAGCAAACTAGATCTGGGGATATGGAGCAGTGCAGCATGGGATACCTGCTTAGCCCAGCCAATAGAAGACTTTGAGCTAGAAAAGTTGGCCGAGTCGGAGCCGATATTCGGCTCCGAACCCACAGGTAAGAATGTGAGGCGAGATGGACTACATACATCGAACGTTATGGTGAGTACATAACTTCTTGTTTCTGACCTTGGCATATTTAATTTGTTAGATATCCCATGAAACTTATGGTCATCCTTTTCTTCTGGAATGGATGAAAAAATTGCTGCACTTTTATGTATAGTGCTTAACATTGCTGTGCACCCCTGTTATACTGTGATGATTTCTGTAAAAGCTGTATCCTTTCAGGTTTCTGACATTTACTCATTTTAATGACTAGCCATTGAGCAGACATTGACAAAACACCCACTGATTTTTTTTTTCCCCTGGATCAGATCTCATTGGTCACACTTGTTCTCTGTTTTATGTAGTTTGTTTGATGCTCCAGCTATGTGTACTCTCTCCCTGTGATCATATTCCATATCACCTCTGTATTAAATAATCTGATCCTTTACCTTTCATTTTTGTTTTGTGCTTCTTTATCCTGTTTGGTCACGCAATTATTAAAAACTCTGAGTCAGTTTAACAGAATTTTGAAAACTGAAATCAGAACATTTGATTAAGTATGTTACTCGTTTTATTCTTCTTTTAACAGAACAGAGTCGAAATAAGCGATGTTGATCCAGAAGTATTTAAGGAAATGATGAGATTTATTTATACAGGAAAAGCTTCAAACCTTGATAAAATGGCCGATAAGTTACTTGCAGCTGCAGATAAAGTAAGTAATAAGGAATTGAACAGCTAATAATTATGCCTTGTATTCTGTCTTGCATTTTGTGTAATATTTACAATATAAATAAAACCACAGATTTTTTTTTGTCATGATTGTTAGATGTTCTTCGTGTTTCACTGTTGCAGTCATCACATTTGGGTTATACTGCCAGGGGTAGCCCCTCAGTCGGCCTGAATACCAGAGGCTTAGTATTTCTGCATCGGTTGCTGTCACTCCAGGACTGACGTCAGGTAGTCAGTGGTATAAAATCAGGCAGCCTACGCCATTACATCAGTCTCTCTTGCCAAGGAGCCCAAAGCAGAAGCAGTTTGCACGAGTGCCGGTCGGCAATTACCTGAGTTTTCGTTTCCGAATTGAAGTTGAAGTCTTGTAAAGCTAAGTACCCCATTGGGGATCCTTTTTTCTTGCTCTAACCGATGTCAGAAAAAGTTAACATTTGTCTCGCCTATGGAAAGCAAATACCACACCGAGACCTCCATTCTTACTCTGTCATCTGTTTAGGCCCAGACCACGACGTCCCCCGCTGTTGCTTTTGTGCTTTGTTCAACGCCAGCACTATACATCGTCGGACCCTTATTGTAGCTAGATATTTTCGCTCTCAGTCCTCGAATTCTGATATGGCTTCAGTAAGCCATCCGACTACTGATCTTCAGAAAAAATGTAAGACAGAGAAAGACCGCACAGGTCCAAAATTGCCGAAGACGCTTCCATTAAGTTAGTTGTCATTTCTCCAGTCCTCAGTGAGGCACTTTCGCAGCCTCTGATGCCTGCTTCTAGGGATTCGCAGGCCACTACCGAGACCATTTTGGAGTTTGGTATGCCGCAAGACTCTTCCTCAACTAAGGATCCTGCGGATGTCTCCACCTTGGATGGGTCAGGAGCCGCTGAGCAGGCACTGGCTTTCGAGGAAGTGCTTAGCACTGCCGATACTCAACACAGACCGATGACTTCTTTCGTGTCTTCAGTTCTTTTAAAAACAACCGAGTTTCTAAGGCCCTGGGTATGAACCACACCCAAAAAACCGACAACCTAAGCTCAGGCACCTGCTTCCTTGCCTCAATCTCAAATGCTTAAAATGGCAGAAGACCTTATAATGCTTATTAGGGGAAGCCAGGCTTCCCCATTCCAAAAGAAAGAGACTTGTTCCCAGTAGTTTTATCTGAACAGTAGTTCGATGACTCTGATCCATCTGAATATGAAGATATGCAACCCCTCTCTGCTTATGAGGATTCTGATGCAGAGGAATCCATCCCTTCAGCCTCTCCACCCAAGGACTTTTCCTTTGGGGAAACCCTACATACTTTAAGGGAGCATTTCCAGTGGGAATGTCAGGACTGTCTTCAGTCAAAAAAGATACTCTGGGAATTCTTAGATCTACCACAGCACAGACCTCTGGCCATTCCTCCTGGATGTTGTGGATGATGTTTTTATGGAATCCAGTCTGACCCCCTGAGACCCTCCCTCCTGCTCCCAGGAAACCTGATAGGTATTATAGAGTCCCTGACTCTCACAAATTTCTTTTCAAAAATCCTACTGCTGACCCCAAGGTCATCTCTCAAGGACCTAAAGGAATCAAAGCAACTTCAGCTAAGAATCCTACCCCCCTCAGATAGGGATTCCCAAGCATTAGACAGATTAGGTAAAAAAGTATACACCTCTGCTACTCTTGATATTAGAGCAGTAAGTTGTCAGTTCCACATACTGAAATATCAGCAACATACCATGGAACTCCTCAAACAAAAAATATCTTCTTTTCCTGCTTGTGCAGAAAATAGAGTTACAAGAGTTAATGCATTCTGCAAGACAAGTAACTTAGCACACCTTACAATGTGGTTTTGTCTCCCTAGAAGCATCTTGCAGGGCAGCAGTCACTGGTTCTGTCCTTAGAATGCATGCTTGGCTTAAGGAACAGACCTTGCCAGATCATGTCAAATCCAAATTATTGGACGCACCCTTGAACAAAGGCAACTTATTTGGCAACAAGGCAGAAGAGGTCTTAAAAAAGATGGAAGAAAAAGCTAAATCTATGCAGACAGTTAAACACTTCTTACAGGTCAAGCCACCGAGGTTCAGTAGGCATTGCCCCTCCAAGCACTGGTCCTTTCCTGCCCCCTCCAGGCTAGCTCAGCCCAGAGCCAGGGGAAGCAGACCCCCCCCCCAGACAACTGCCCCAGGGAATGCAGAGATCTAAGCAATGGAGTTCCTCCTCTTCAAAAACAGGGAGTGCAAAGCCACCCCCTTATGGTAAGAACTCACAATGACTTTACACTTCCACCCCCTCCTTCTGCCCACCTGCTCATTCCCCTAGGAGGAAAACTCTCCTTCCACGCAAGCAACTGGATCACCATTACCAACGACCGCTGGGTCCTCAGCATAGTGTCCCAGGGATACAAATTTTATTTCCATGCTCTGCCAACCCCAAAAGGGTTCCCAGATCTTCCTCCAAACCAGTGATCAGAGGCCAAAAAGTAAGTCCTTTCCTTGCTCTCCTTGAGGGCAGTAGAACATGTTCCTGCAGAACATATAGGTCAATGTTTCTACTCCAGACTCTTCCTGGTACCCAGAAAAGAGGGCACATGGCGCCCTGTCCTTGATCTATCCATTCTAAACACCTTTCTTGCGATACCAAAATTCAAAATGGTCACCCTCCAGCAGCTTCTACCTATGCTTTCCAAGGATGCTTGGCTAGCCACTCTAGACCTAAAAGAGGCCTATCTGCACATCCCAGTCAGGGAATCATGCAGGAAATACCTATGTTTCAGGGCAGGATCTATGCACTTTCAGTTCTCTGCGCTTCCCTTTGGCTTATCTACTGCTCCCAGAGTTTTCACAAAATGTCTGGCTCCCGCCATTGCCTTTTGCAGACAAAGAAATATTCAAATTTACCCATACTTAGACGACTGCCTGATTCAAGCAGACAGTAGGGAAAAACTGCTACAGCACCTGACCTTTGTAAAGGGGTATACTATCAATGAAAAGAAATCAAAACTAGTCCCCACACAAAAAAATGTATTCCTGGGAGCAAGCCTGGACACAGCATCTCAGATGGCATTCCTTACTCCAGAAAAACAAGCCTACCTGACAGGCTACTTCTTTCAACTAGCCACCAGAACCCAGTTATCCGCAAGGAAAATCCTGCAAGCTCTAGGGTTCATGGCCTCTTGCATTCTACTCATTCCATATGCTGGACTGCATATGAGGAAACTACAATTGTACCTAAAAAGCCTTTGATGTCAGCACTCACAAGACCTGGAAACTCTTATACCAGTGATACCTTGTCTAATGAAAGATTTAATTTGGTGGACAACAGCATGCTGCCACAACACAGGACTTCCCTTCTCACAACCCTGTGCCGCCCAGACCATCACCACAGATGCACAGATGCATCAGACTATGCCTGGGGTGCTCACCTGGACGGCAGGTGCATTCAGGGCCAATGGAGCTCAAATCAAATACATCTGCACATCAACCAAAAAGAGATGTTAGCTGTTCAGCACTCCCTGACAGCTTTCAGACTCCTACTTTCCCTGGGACCTCTACTGATCAAAACGGACAACATCACAATGATGTGGTATATCAACATGCAGGGAGGGACTCACTCTTATCCTCTCTGCAGACTCACCATAACCCTTTGGCACACTGCCTCAGCCATGCAACTACACCTGTTGACACAATTCCTGCCAGTCTCTCTAAACTCTCTGGCAGACAACTTAAGCAGAAACCTGCTAGACCCACACGAGTAGCAACTAGACCACAGAACCTTCACCCTTGTAACCCAGAAATGGGGCACCCTGAAGGTCGACCTCTTTGCCTCCCACTCCAATCATTAGTGCAGCAAATTCTGCACCAGGGAACCTCACAGCAAGGCCTGGAAAGTGAATGCTCTATCCTTCCAGTGGGTAAACCTCTCGGTCTATGCATTCCCCCTCTACCACTCATTTCAAGGGTACTGCTCAAAAATAAGAGAGGAAAAACCTAGGGAATCCTGATTGCCCCAGACTGGCCATGCTAGCACTGGTACTCAATGCTGCACAGCCTGTCACCACTGCCACCACGGCACCTACCTCAGATCCCAACACTCCTGACCCAGAGGAATGGAGAAGTCATGCATCCCCAATTGCAGACCCTCAGCCTGGCTTATTCCCTGACCTCTCCTTAAGCTGCCAGCCTAAGCAAACAAGTTCTAGATGTTATACATGAAGCCAGATGCCCCAGCACTAGAAAATCCTATGCTGACAAGTGGAAAGGTTTTGGCACCTGGATCCAGGCTAAGGGAGTTGGTATGGCACAGCTCTCCCGACCTCTCATCCTGGATTACCTGGCAGACGTACTACACAGGGGTCTGTCCTTCTCTTCTATTAAAATTCATGCCTCATCCATATCTGCTCATTTCAGCACAGAGCCACCTCTCTTCTCACATCCTGTCATCAAACAGTTCCTAAGAGGGGATAACAACCTAAGGCTTCCCAGAAGAGCTCCTACTCCAGCTTAGGACCTTAGCTTTGTGTTGGAAAAGCTCACCCTGCTGCCCCCCTTTGAACCTGCAGCTTCAGCAGAGTTAAAATTTCTCTCTTGGAAGACAGCCCTTGCTTCTGGCCATCACTTCAGCTAGAAGAGTATCAGAGCTACAAGCACTTATGGCTGTAGAGCCCTTCATCATTTTCCATGCTGACAGGGTCTCCCTCAGGGCTTAACCCATCCTTCATGCCTAAAGTGGTGTCCAGTGTGGCTCTCAACAAATCCATTCATTTGCCCACCTTTTTCCCTAACCCACAAAACAAGGGGGAAAGGATTCTGCACTCTCTAGATGTGCACAGACAGCTCCGATTTTACCTGGATAGGACTAAATCTTTTAGAAAAACTGATCAATTGCTAGTCAGCTTCGCTGCAGAAGCAAAGGGCAAGGCCATATCCAAACAAACAATCTCCAAATGGATAGCACAGTGCATCCATTTCTACTACAAACGGCACAGGAAACCACCTCCAAATGGGGTCAGGACACATTCCACCAGAGCAACCTCCACCTCTGCAGCTTTTCTCAGAGGGGTCCCCACCAGGGACATTCTGGTGGCTGCAACATGGACATCTGTTCATACCTTCACCAAGCATTACCACCTGCCTATCTTCTCCAAATCCAGGGCAGGCTTTGCCACCATAGTCTTGCAGGGCATCCTAATCATCCCCCAGTCTTCTTGACTGCCTCCACCCTTTTCTTCAGCTTTGAGAATCAACCCAAATGTGATGACTGCAACAGTGAAACACGAATAACATAGTACAGTTGTGTACACTTACCATAACTATAGATGTTCAAGTGTATTCACTGTTGCAGTCCTGGTTTCCCTCCCTCCATCCCCCTTCTCTCTCTCTCTCTCTCTCTCCCCCTCCTTACAAGGAAATTTTGGTATTTACTTTCTACTGGTGGTGTTCTTCCACCATAACCTAGCTCCCTATTGGGGGTTCCTGACAGGGCAAGAAAAACTGATGTAATGGCGTTGGCTACCTGATTTTATACCACTGAAGACCTGACGTCAGTCCTGGAGTGACAGCAACCGACGCAGAAATACTAAGCCTCTGGTATTCGGGCTGACTGAGGGCTACCCCTGGCAGGATAACCCAAATGAGATGACTGCAACAGTGAATACACTCAAACATTTCCATTTATGGTAAGTGTACACAACTGTACTTTCCTCGTCCCTTAGATGAGACAGTAAACTGAGGTCCCATCTGTTTAAGTTGGTGGTAGTTCAGCCAAATTTAAAAGATCCCACTCCACCTGTCGAAAAGCTTATGGGTCATTAATTTATATACAAAGATGACTCTTATTTGCAAAATATTTATGTATTTATGAATGGAAAAGTATATAGATGTATAAATCTGTTTACACAATCATACTACATTTGCATTCCATATAACCCATGTAACACAAAACAAGTTTCCATTTATTCATTTAACATATTTTGTACATGTCCTTGCGTTTCACCTTTGCAGCATTCCTTACAAGTCAGAGATCCCTGCCAAGGGCGACGCACAATGTGCGGCCAATATACCAAAGCCTTTAGGTTACTAAGGGTATGCTGTACGCATACAGTGTTGAGCATAAAGGTGACGTTTGCATGTACCATCCGCAGAAATTCTTTGCCTCCAGTCCAAATGCCATCTTTGATCATCCTATCTGAACGTTTGCTTCATTTGCTGGATGTTCTTCGGGTTTCCCTGTTGCAGTCATTACATTTGGGTTATCTGTTTGCAGTAGCCCTCAGTCGGCCTGATTAACAAAGTCTTTGGTCCAGTGTCAGATGTTGTCCCTTCTTCCATGATGCCAGGTCATCAGGGGTATAAAACATGCAGCCGACGCCATTACATCAGTCGTTCTTGCCGTGCGGTGCCTGAAGCAGAAGCAGTTTGCAAGTGCTGGTCGGCCGACCCCTGAAATTTTCGTTTTCGAGTTTCAGAACCGAAGTCTTCAACTAAAGCTAAGTACCTCGTTGGGGAAACTTTTTCTTGCTCCATACCGATGTCAGTAAAAGTTAATAATTGCATTACTTGTGTAAAGCAAATACCTCACAAATATTTTCATTCGTACTGTATTCCTTGCCTGGGCCCTGATCACGATGTACCTTGCTGTTGGTTTTGTGCCTTATTTAATCAGCGCACTATCCGTTGTCAGTATATTTTCACCTCTAAATGTTTCGGTTCTCAGTTTAATTATCGAGAAATGTCGTCGGTTAGCCATCCGTCTACCGGAATTCTGAAAAAATGCAAAGATAGAGACAGGCTGCCTAGGTCCAAAGCTGCCGACGACTCTTCTCCTAAGCCAGTCGCCAGTTCGCCAGTACTCAGTGAGGCGCTTTCGCAGCCCCTGATACCTGCTACTTCTGATTTGCAGGCCTCTACTGAGACCCATTTGGAGTCCATTATGCCATGAGATGCTGCAATTGTGGAACCTGCGGATGTCTCTACCTTAGATGGGTCTGGAGCCACTGTGCAGGCACCGGCTTCTGAGGGTGTATTCAGGCCTACGGACTTGCATATTAAACCGACACCTCCGTCTTCATTTAGGCCTAAGTCTCGAACCATGACTAAGAAACCGTCGCCCAGGCCGCATGCTCAGGCTTCTATCCCTAAAAAACAAATGATAAGAATGGCTGAAGATCTTATAACTTTAATCAGGGGAAGCAAACCTCCCCCTTCTAAGAGACATAGGACTGAAGTTGTTTATGAATCTTCTGACCAGGATTCTGATTTTCTGATTCTTCTGATGATCTGGATTTGCCCTTATCTACTTACGAGGATTCTGATGCAGAGAATTCTATTCCCACTGCTTCCCCTCCAGAGGATTTTTCTTTTGGTGAAACCTTGCATACTCTAAGGGAGCGTTTCCACTGGGAAAGCCAGGATTTTTTCTGATTCAAAAAAGAGGCTTGGGGATTTCTTATTCCTGCCTCAACATAGACCTTTAGCTATGCCTCTTGTACTAGACATTGTTGATGATGCCTTTTTGGAATCTAGTTTGGCGCCTGATTCTTTGCCTCCTGCTCCCAGAAAACCTGACAGATATTACAGGCTTCCTGATTCACACAAGTTTCTGTTTAAAAATCTTATTGCGGATCCAGAGACCATTTCACAGGGCCCCAAGGGCATTAAGGCTTTAAGGCTTCTACTGCTAAAAATCCTACCCCTTCTGATAGAGACTCCAGGGCGCTGGATAGATGGGGTAAGAAGGTTTACACTTCTGCAAACTTGACCATTAGGGCTTTAAACTGCCAGTTTCATATGTTAAAGTATCAACATGTTATTGGGTTGCTTAAACAGAAAATTATGTTGGTAGGTACATAACTTCTTTTTACATCTCATTCATAGGCAGTGAGGAAACCCAGATTCAAATAAAGAAGTTATGTCTTACCATAACGTTCCATCTGAGTTGTACATCTTTATTCTTTCTTTACAGATAGGACCTCAGTTCTATCCTCAGAACCGAAATGGCTGTTTACCAGCTCATGCAAGACAAAAACTCTCAGCTAAGAACCTACCCACAATGCCCATCTCCTAGATACTCCAGATTAAGTTTGCCCACCCTAGGCAAAGATGTACTAATAGAAAAAGTAGGAGGCTCTGTCTGAGCAGGTACCCCAACCAGGAGTACCTGAGATCCACCAGGA
The DNA here is from genome assembly GCF_019279795.1 of Protopterus annectens. Classification (NCBI taxonomy): domain Eukaryota; kingdom Metazoa; phylum Chordata; order Ceratodontiformes; family Protopteridae; genus Protopterus; species Protopterus annectens. The sequence continues at coordinate 1,449,650,384 of NC_056737.1, forward strand.
GTCCAGGCAGGGGGAAGGAGGGCGGGAATCAAGAATGAATAAAGATCTACAACTCAGATGGAACGTTATGGTAAGACATAACTTCTTTATCTGAAGTTGTAAATCTTTATTCATACTTTACAGATAGGACCGAGCCCCCAGCTACTTGAGTCTTGGGTGGCCCTAAGGAAGGATTTTCCTGAGCACCATAGAACCAAATGATGCTCATCCCCTGGAGGCCAAATCCAATTTGTAATGAGATATGAAGGTATGAGGTCTTGCCCACGTGGCTGCTGTGCATATATCATCCATAGAGGCTCTGGAATGAAAAGCTACAGAGGTAGCCATAGATCTGGTAGAATGAGCTTTTATTCTGGAAGGTAAGGGTAGTTTATTCTGTTGGTATGTAAAGGTGATGGCGTTTCTAAGTGAAGAGGATAAGGTCACTTTGGAATACCCAATCTGGGTCCTGCAAAGGCCACAAACAATTGGTCTGTTTTCCTGAAAGATTTAGCCCTGTGCAAATAACAATGAAGCTGTTGGTGCACATCAAGGGTGTGCAAGAGATACTCCCCTCTATTAGAATGCCTTGGGAAGAAAACCGGCAGGTCAATAGATTGATTAATGGAAAAAACAGAAATGACTTTGGGCAAAAAGGAAGGGTCAGTACGAAGGGACACCCTGTCCTTGTGGAAGATCAAGTAAGGACTCTTGACACTCAAGGCTTGCAGCTCAGATACTCTTCTCGCTGAGGTGAGTGCTACTAGAAGTATGGTTTTTCCAAGACAAAAATTTTAAGTCACATGAATCAAAAGGCTCAAAGGGAGAGCCTGTAAGAGATTGAAGCACCATAGTCAAGTCCCAGGGATCTAAGGGAGGCTTGACTGGAGGTTTAACATGTAATACTCCCTTCAAAAAAGACTTGCATAGGCGGTGTGACATAATCGAAGAATTTTCCAGACAGCTATGAAAATTAGCGATAGCTGCTAAATGTACAGGATCGTTGAAGCTGAGACTCCTGCATGCAGGAGAGTAGTCAGGTATTGCAGAGTCTTTTGAATAGGCAAAGAGAAAGGGTCTAAGTTCTGATCTTTGGCCCAAATAGAGAACCTAGTCCATTTACTAGAATAAACCTTTCTAGTGGAAGGTTTGTGTGAGGCCAGAAGAATTTCACGAACAGGAGATGGGATGTCAGTTAGTCTGGCAATCACTGGAAGTGGAGGAACCATGTTTTGAGCTTGAGACTGTGCAGGTTCGGGTGGATCAATCCCCGAGGATGGGATAATGGGTCCTGGGAATGATCAAGGATCCACGGGCTGTGAATCAGATGAGGCCATAGAAAAGGGAACCAGACTTGACTTGGCCAGTAGGGAGCAATGAGGATCACTTTGCTTTTCAACCTCTGAGCTTTCTGGAGAAATTTTGGGATGAGGGGAAGCGGGAGAAAGGCTTGCAGAAGACCCTGGGGCCAATCATGTGTTAGAGCATCCCTCGGTGATTCCCCCTGAGGGGAAATCAAGGCAAAATAGCTCCTGCATTTGTAATTCAGGGGGGAAGCAAACAGGTCACAGCAAGGATTGCCCCAATGCTGGTAGATCCGAGATGGTATTACAGGATTGAGGGGCCATTCGTGAGGCATTAGGATGTTCCTGCTCAGATTGTCCACAATAAGGTTGGAGCTCCCGGGAATGTGCGTTGCTATAAGAAAGCGATTGGAAGCTATTGCCTAGTGCCAAATCCTCATGGCTTCCCGACACGGGGTAAAATCTGGTTCCGCCTTGCTTGTTGATATACCAGACAACTGACATGTCTGACTGAATTGCAATGGTCCCCGAAGGCAGGGATGCATGGAACGCTTGCAATGCTAAGAGAACTGCCCTCAGTTCCAGGACTTTTGTGTGCAAGTTGGCCTCGAGGGGGGGGGTCTAGGTGTCGTGGACAGTCTTTCCCTGGAAGTGCCCCCCCACCCCAAAAGAGAAGCGTCCGTGGTCACCGTGGCCATGGGTTGGGGAAGACAGAACGGTCGACACCAAAGATTTTTTTGTGACTCCATCCACCATAGCATTTCCTCCTTGCAACAGCTCGTAAGGTGTATCATGTGGTTGAGTGGGTGGGTTAACAATGACCATTGTGCGGAGAGGAGCCACTGCAGGATTCTCATGTGCAGTCTCGCCAGTGGTACCAAAGTAATGGCAGCTGCCATAGAGCCCAAGAGTTGCAGTACAAGACGCGCTGGTACAAATGTGTGAGGCAGAAGGACTTGAATTTGGTGCCTTATTTTAAAAGCTTGTGAGGGGGGAGAGAAGCTTGGCAGGATGTTGTGTTGAAGACCGCTCCAATAAACTCCAGTGTCTTTGTTGGAGACATCTGAGATTTGTCTTTGTTGATTGTAATCCATAAGCGGAGAGCGAGATCTTGAGTGTAAGAAAGGCTGCAAACTAGGAGATTTCCTGGTCGGAAGTGTAAGAAAGGCTGCAAACTAGGAGATTTCCTGGTCGGAGCAGTAAGGAGCCAGTCATCTAGCTAGGGAAACACCTGGAATCCTTGTAGTCGAAGATGAGCTTCCACAACTGCCATACATGTGGTGAACACTCAAGGGGGGGTGTTGAGAGACCGAAAATGGCAGTGCCCTGAACTGGTAGTGATTGGCTCCCAGCCGGAAGCGGAGAAACCTCCGGGAGCGGTGATCCATCTTTATATGGTAGTACGCATCCTGTAGGTCTATAGAACACATCCAATTGTCTCTCCCTGAGAAGGGAAGAATGGACTGTACTGTGACCATCCGGAATTTTTGAGGTTTGATAAATTTGTTGAGTAGGCTGAGATCCAGGATTGGTCTCCAGTTCCCTGTCTGTTTTTGGCACTAAAAAGAACCTAGAGTAAAACCCGGATCCTGTCTGTTCTAGTGGGACTGGTTGGATGACTCTTTTTCTTAGCAGCTTTTCTATTTCTAAGGCTGCTAATACCCTCTGATTGGGTGGTACATCGGGGATTCGTTTGACGGGTCTGGGAGTTAGGTCGAAGGGTATTTGGTAGCCTCTGGATATTATTCTCTGCACCCAAACATCGGTAGTAATAAGATGCCAGGCGCGTAGATGCAGAGAGAAACGACCCTCGACTGCTTCCAGAGGATAGCAGTCAGGCAGCTGCTCAGGAGCGCTGGTATGGTCTGCTGGAGAAACAATCTCTGGCTCCCTGGTTACGCGGACCCCCTCTACCCTGAAAAGGACGTCTTTCATATGAGTAGCCCCCTCTGCCTCGGGGGGATTGCTCACCACGAGTGTCACGAAAGGATCCTTGGGATTTTTTGAACCATCTCTTTCCCCCCTCCTGGTTCCTGGAGTAGGGTCTCTGGGGGTTGGAAAAACATATGCCCACAGCAGACAAGGTCTTTCCGTCTTTCTCACTACGTGCAAGTGTGTCACGTACCTTGGGACCAAAAAGTGCAGACTCGTCGACAGGTGCGTTAACGAAGGAAGATTTAAAAGGATCTGCGAAATCACACAACCGCATCCAAGCATTACATCTCATGACAACACCAGATGCGGCCACTCGGGCTGCCCCCTCGGCGGTGTGAGATATCAAACGCATCGAGGAGTTTGAGATGGATTCAAGAGTAGCTTGCTGTGAGGAGACAGTGTCATGCACCTCATCAGGCAGTACCCCTACCAAAGAAGAAGCCATTTCAGAAATTAAGTCTCTTTGGAGGCGAGTAAAGTGCGCCAGATAATTCAGCGACCGAATGGTGAAGGTCGCTGAAGCATAGTCCCTTTCCCCAGTCTGTCCATGATCCGGGATTCCCTATTTGGAGGATGAACAGTGGAACCATCTTCTGCCAATTCCCTCTTGGTGGCCGCCGCCACAACCATAGAGTCAACTGTCAACTGCTTGGACCAGTGGGGCTGATCTTCAGGTGTAGATAACATTTTGTCTGGCCTCCGGGGGACAGGTTCTACATTGTCTGGGGCCTTCCAGGCACGCTGCACAATTAATTTAACTAGATCATCTGCTGGTGGGGTCACCCAGGAAGTAGATGGCCGGGTACGGAAGGCCTGTCAAAACACTGATTCCTCAGAAGAAGGGTTAGAGGACTTCCATTCCCCCCGCTGTTTGAGGATTTTGAGAATGTCTCCGAATGAAATGTCATCTGGGAGAGAACGAGGGGACCCTTCCCCTTCATCACAATCAGTGTCTTCTGTGATAGATTCCTCCGGTGGGGGGGGGGGTCAAGGTGCTTCCTTTTGCACCGTTTCTTCCAGGGTAGCTCTCCAGTGGGATCTTCTGAAGTGGATTCTGGAGAAGGGGTTGTCTTCACAGGGGGTTCTGGTACTGGTGTCCTTGGGTCTGGCTGTGAGCCTTCGGAGTGAAGGGCCTTATCCATCACCTCTGCAGAAGGAGCACCCGAGACAAATTCTAGTTGAGGGGTGATGACTGGGAACAGTCGGAACCATGGACATAGATGGTGCCAACAAGAAAACAGGTGCCGGATTAGGTACCAAGGTGCAGACAGTCCAAGCACCATTCCGAGAAAGCATCGGCTCCATCATAGCTGATGCCGCAAGGGTGATGGGTGCCAACAGGGAAGGCACTGCTGTCGGAGCCGAGACCGTATGTACCGAAGTGGGAGCTAGGGGGGGTAAGCAGGGGAAGATGAGATAGAAGATTCCGAGCCAGGGGGGACAGGTCTAGCTGGAATGGGCAATCTCCTAGCTACCAGAAGCTGGTCTACAACCCACACTAGGTCTAATTCAGAAATACTCCTAGTGGATCTAAAAGAGGCTGCAGAAGGGGAATCAGGTCTTTCTAGAAAAATTTTGGAGCCAGTGGAGCCGAAGAAACTGTCGGCACCGTGGTCAGGGATGGTGCCAAGGAATGTACAGTCATCGGAGCCCATGGAGCTGAGGAGGCTGTCGGCACCGTGGACCGGGATGGAGCAGAGGCATGAACAGTCATCAGAGCCAATGTAGGAGCCAAAGACGGCACCGAAGTCAGTGGTGCTGTGTTTGGAACCGAGATAGGAGTGAATGCCATGGTCGGCACCGAGGGAGAGGACACGGATCCTGGTGCCAAAGAGGTCTGCGCCGAAGGTGCCGGTGAAGCATGGGACGGACTCTGTTCCCTAACTGACGGAGTTGCAGGGACTGTGTGACTCTGTTTTTCCTTATATTTTTTGGTCTTAGGAGGGGGTGAGACCTCCAACCTAGATAGAGCCTCCAAGAAAGGTATCTTGAGTAAACCTTTTAAAATAAGTTTATTCTTACTTTCTGCTAGTGTCCGATTAGAAAAAACAGCACAAATGTCACAAACAGCTTTCACATGATCCATGCCCATACAGTAGACACAACAGATATGTGTATCTGAGTTAGGCATCTTACATCCACACTTTTGACGCTGTTTAAAACCCAATTTAACTTTGTCTGACATGGTAAAAGAAACAATACTATCCTGTAGAGAAAAAAAAAATTTTTTTAAGGAATACCACCAGTAAAGAAAGCCTGTCAAATACAGGAGAGAGTGACAGTCAAAAAAGATAAAATTTTAAATTACCAAAAAAAAAAGGGTAGGAAATAGGCCTAGGTTATAGGCGACAGTGAAAAACACTAAGTTGACTAACATTTTTGAAATTCAGAAGGCAACCTGTCATAAAAACAACAAATTACTACTTAGCTTGAGAGAGATGGCTAAACACGTCTGACCAGGAATGCGGCAAACGAGATCTGGCGTATCTAGGAGAGGGGCATTGTGGGTAGGTTCTTAGCTGAGAGTTTTTGGCTTGCACAAGCTGGGAAACGGCCGTTTTGGTTCCGAGGATGGAACCGAGGTCCTATCTGTAAAGTATGAATAAAGATTTACAACTTCAGATGCTATCTTTCACTGTAGTATAATTAGTTATATGTAAAGGAAGAACAGAGACAACATATACACAAATGTTTTTTCTCATCTCCCTTTTTATTAGTAGTATATTTAGTTCACCTCTTTGTTGCATAATAGGAACTGAAAATTTTTAATCAGTTTCTGTGGTTTACTGATTTCATTACACTTCAAATTCCCATTTTAAAAGTAACATAGATATCCATATTTTTTATGTGTAAAAAAGAGTCACTATAGAGTTCCGTTCTTGGGTTCTGACAAGGCTGTTATTTGAAACATTCTTGTGCACTAGTTAGAGCTTCCGTTGTCTGCTATGAAAGATTTAAGGTGGAAATAGTCAGTTAAGGAATCCCCTGCTTGTCTGTTGTTAAGGTAGCGCTTGTAGTGTGATTATCAGTTGCACAAGCAGTATATTTTAAGCTCATTAAACATGGTCTTTGGATTATTAAAATCTACAAACCCTGACTTCTTTTAAATAAATAAAAAGAATAGATGTGAATTCAGTGACAGAGTAGCTGCTTTTCATGTAGGTAACACAAAAAAGAAGAATTTATAGTAACACTGAATAACATCCAGTTGAAAAAGTAATAGAAGTATTACAGACTACATTGTTACACTTGAAGTAAACACAGTCCTTTTTTTACTTCTGAATTATTCCTACTTAGGCTATAAGATACACTATGCTATGGTGATATAAAATGACATGTCTGATAGTTTTGTAAGCATCTGTTACAGTGTTGCAAGTGTAAATAGGAAAATATGTGTGTGAGATGCACACATCATCTGCAGTTGTGACATATTTCTGTGCACATAATAAGTAAAATTAAGACAGGCTTTTAGACATATTATACTGAATACTTCATTAACTTGGTAACAGAAATCATCTAATTTCAGAAGCCATAAAGGGACTTATTACCTTGTACTTATGATTCCTGCTTATTTGAATATAATGTGCACATTGCTTTATTAGATTACATAGTAAACCCTATACTGTGCAGTGTTCAATCGAATTGATTAAGTAGTAACCAAATAAATAGTGAATACAGTAGATAGTAAATGACTGATTATTCTCCTCACCCTTTAGTGCTTTCTAATCTTTGGTAAGTGGGGTCCAACTTTCAATAAAGTGGCAAAGATGCTGGTAATTAGCCAAAATTCTTATACCAACATACAAGTAGCTGTTTAACTGCACTACTAAATTGTGTGGGCATGTGTATTTATTTTCTGTGATGAACAGTTGATTTATTCCCAGCAAAACTTTAAGCCATTTTTCTATAACTCATAAAATTGGCATCTCAGACAGTCTTGCGAGTGCCTGTTAATTTATAGTGGGAGTTGCCTTGATGACGGGGAAGTACTGGGAAACCTATAGTAAAATTGCACATAAATTAGCATAATAAAGTAGTTCACATGTCATTCATTCTACCAAGAATTGTTTGAATTACACATTTACAGACATAGGTTCCTAAGAAACGCAAATCCTAAATGATATTCTGTATGCTACACATCTGGCTAAGGCAGGGATTTATAACATAAACTACCTTTAATCATTCAAACAGTTGTATAGCTGACTATTATGCAGGTGATAGTTTTACTGACTACTGACAACTGTTTAAATAATAAGGTTATCAGTTTCTTAGTGAGATGGTTGGTAAAATGAGCTCACCTTGGAATTTCATCTTTATTTCTTTAAAGTAAAGGGCCCATGAGAAAATGTCTTCATGGTCTGCTTCTGCTACTGCTTCAAGTAGTAAAATAAGACAGGTTTGTAAATTGTAATTCTTGATGAGAAATTCAAGTGGAACACTAATTAAATAGATATGAGATAGAAAGATTTCTTAAGGCACTGTTCAGCGTAATAGGTTTTGTATTTTTAGTGTCATTACTTTTAACAATTTAATAACAAAGAAGGGAGTCTGCCTACTCTTGTATCTTGCTGCATGACACAGTCTTTGATAAACACTCTATTATAAAGGTTCTAAGGAACTGTGGCTGTGCAGAACAGCTTCAGTAATGCTGTTTTGACTAGCATTTGGTCAATATTCTGTGATATTCTCATAATATGAATTGATATTATAACTATGCATTAGTATTAAGAAGCAAATTGCTTCTGTTTCATAATCAGTGAGTGATCACTATGGTCTAATGTTGTCTTTCTTCATTTTTTCTTTTAATTTGTCACAACTATATTCATGGGTGGACATAAACTGAATCTGGTTATGCTTTCATTTGTCTCTAATTGAAAGCATGTGAGTGATACATAGAGATTTATGACATGTATTGTTCACTGAAACATATTTACATTATCATCTCTAGTGAACACAACTCTAAGGGTTCATTCTATGGACTACATACTTTTTGTAGTATGATTCAAGTGTTCTGAGTAGACTTGTCCATATTTCTCTTCACTTATTGATACATTTCTAAATCTACTTCACTCAGTTATAATATATTTCTAGTATGTAGGAGAGTGTTTATCTGACATAATCATTAGTATACTGGTCATATCAGAATATTGGAGACTATTAATATGTGTGTATATATATATATATATATATATATATATATATATATATATATATATATATATATATACACACACTACTCTCAGGCTAAAGAGAACTAATGTTAAGCAACATTTACTGTGTTATAAATGAGATTTTACTTTATGAATGTTTAGTAGTGCATGATAGGATGATTATATTCTGAAAAAGAAGTCTAATCTAAAATTAAATTGTATTACCAAATCAATACTCATTTCCATACATTGTTAATTTATTATTAATAGTTATATAGGGAAAATAATAACTAATATTGTTAAATCTCCAAGATAAGAGAAAAGGTGCACTGGAGCTCGAAAAGGGTTAGTTTTTTTTGCTTTCTTTTTTCATGAGGGAAGTTATGGTAGGCAATCTGTTAGATTTTTTTCTCATCTAGCAGATTGGAAGTGTATTTCACTTCATGTACATTAGAGGGTTTACAAAAATATTTATATACTTGTTTTTATACAAGTAATTTTGGCATTTTTCTTTTTTCTTTTTTTTATTGGCCTGAACTAAACTCTATTTTAAGTTATTTGACCAAAATTAAAATATTGACTACAATGAGAATTATTAACACAGTAGTTACATATTTTATATTTGGTATGGTATTACAAAATATAATATAAAACAAATATGATGTAAAGTTAAATACTCAGAATGGACTTGACTATTTTATCCTTAAACACTAACGGTTTAAACAATCCAAGGAAAATACCTAATTTATTAAGATATATGAAATTAAACAAAGTACAAGTAGTATTTCTTCGAGACTCGCTTCAAAACAAATGATACCTTTAGCTGGAATCCTAATAAATTTATGATTTTTATCTCACTCTTCATACAAGAAAAAGACTAGGGGAACTTTAATTTTATGGAAAAAAATGTCACTATGCCTCAAATCATTTACAAATATGAAGATAAAGAAGGACTCCTAACCATAGTAATAGTAAAATATAACAAAAGACTCGGGACATTAGTAAATATATATTGCTTTCCGTGTATTGGGATTGGGACAGTAAGAAAACACATGGATCTAATAACTAGAGTATATAAAGGAAATTTGATTTTGGGAGGTGACTTTAATTGTGTATTGGATAAATCAGAGACCACAAGCAAAAGAAATTTACATGTAAGTTCTATAGGGAAGCTACTTAAGAAATGGGAATAAAGTTTAAATGTAATTGATACATTTAGTTATAAGGAGAACAATTCATTATTATTTTCACACCAAGACCACAGATTTGGAACACATACAAGAATTGATAAAATATTCATATCTCAAGAGCTAAATTCAAAAATAATAAAATTTTCCATAATCCATTGTCCCTTTTCAGACCATAATTCATTAATTCTCAAAATACATACAGACTATAAGAAATAAATTTTTATGTCAAGAATTCCAGCCTACATTACAGAATTAAAACAATTTAAACCTTGGTTAGATTCAGAAGTGCAATTCTTTTTAGATATAAACTACACTACTGAAATAAATGTAATTAATCTTTGGGCCTATCTAAATGGAAAAATTCTTTCATGGTATAAAAACAAAATAAACACAAAAATGAAAAATGAACACCCAATCACAATGTTTTGTTAGCGCTTTCATTTACTTCTCATAGGTAAACTTCATCAGACAAATTCATTTTAAAAAATGCTTCACTTGTATACAATTTTAAACAATGACATCACCAAATCACTTGAAAATTTTAAAGGCACATCACATTAAAGATACTGATACATAAATATTCACTCAACAGGAACATTCTATTGGTAAACATAAGTTCATAATGACCCTAAACATAAAAAATATATATGTATATATATTTATAAAATTTAAAATATAAAGTAATATATGTATATATATATATCTAATTTAAGTGAAGTGGGTCCACCCCTCTTATTTTCACATACACTGTCAATAATCATAAACTCGAATTTATGACTTGGATTGTAATGTATGTGTTTTGCTAAAGCATTATTCAAATTAGCCTTCCCAACAGCATAAAGATGTTCGTAAATTCGGTTTTTCAGGGGTCGATCTGTTTTTCCAGCATAAAAAGCGTTGCAAAATTTACAAACACCAATATATACGACCCCTTTAGAATTACAATTAAATTTACCCAGTATATCATATTTATTATTTAGGATATGTGTAGACTTACCTATTTTAATATATTTACACCATTTACAGCATTCACATTTGTACATGCCATTATAAGGTTATTAGAAGAAAAAGAACTTTTATGGCAGTTAAAATTGAATGCCATGGTCCATCCAGGTTTAAATGATTCTATTTCTATAGGCAGTATTCTAAAAATGAAAGCACTTATGAGATAATGGGCTTATATTTGCCCATTTAAAATAAATAAATATTATACAGAATTTGCACTTGCATGTGAGATTTACATATATATACATATATTACTTTATATTTTAAATTATACATATATATATATATATATATATATATATATATACATATATATTTTTTATGTTTAGGGTCATTATGGAGTTTGAATAGCAACTTAAGATTAGATTTAATGGTGGGTACCTTAGGGTGGCGGAGGGTAAGATGCACTATTTTGGAGCCTAGGGTATAAGCAGGGTAGAGAGAAGGTGAGATAGGGTTAGAGGGAAGGTTTGAATGCGTGGTAGTGTGACTCTTGGGGAAGGGAATTCTCAAAAGTGCTTGATTTTCATATCTAGTTAAAAAATAAGGAATAAGAAGGAGTAGTACTGTAAGGGGGATGATAGAATATGGGTTTTTGCCCATGGTATAGAGAGAGAAAGGCTAGTGGGTTGGGAGGACTAGGAGAATTTCCTTGGTAATGAAGGAATGCCAAGAGTGTGGGAGGGGAAGTGGTAAATTGAGGGGCGGTTGTGATTGGTAGAGAGCAAGTGGGATGGGCTAGTCAACCTAATAAATGTAGAGGTAGTGGGGGCGGGTGGGATATGGGGGCAGGGAGGAGCGCGGAGCGAGCCCGAGCGAAGCAAGGGCGAAGTGGAGCGGGGAATACACCGCCAGGAGTTTGCAGGGTCTCAAAGGTAACTGGTTGTAAGTTCTGCAGACTGTTTTTAAAGAAAATACTTTTCCTGTAAAAGGGTCACAATTCTTGGCTATATAGTTTATGCAGCCAGTTATGGTAAAGGTACTGTCTGGTTCCTGCCAGCGGGACACTTTCCTGGCTAACAAAATTAAAACAAGGATGTTGATTTTACCCAAAATCTCTTTAAATGATATACTTGTTTTTTCTCTTAATTATTGAGAACTGGTCTGTGCATTCGCACTAGGTTGGAGTCCTTTAGTTCAGCGTATATAACCTGGGAGCCACGCGGTGAACAGTTAGCATGGGGGGCTTCCTAGGATGAGATAAGGGAAAGAGACAGCATTTTAATGTTGCAGTATTTGGCGTACAGGGCATAGGAGAGACTATATCAACGCAATCAATTCACACAATCAATTCACAAGGCTAGAGCCCATTACATAAAGTAGTTAGCATGTAAAAGAAATATGTACAGAGCACACTCAGTCCACAGTTAACTGTACAGCAAAATTATTTAAAACACCAGTAGTGCGTATTAGGAATCGAAGGCACCTTCCAATCTATCACTAAATAGCGTAATAACAGGCTTAACGCTAGCTTTACAGTAGCTGAAATATAGTTTATGTAGTAGTAACGCTAGTTATACATTTATGCAGTCCTCAGACCTGACACAAGCTGTAACAGACCTGTACAACCTTCATTCAATAAAATGGTTTGTAGCTAGTGAAGAATGTATGCATTTACATGCAGGCATAGACAAGCGTAATATAGTTTGTTCAAGCTACAATAATGCTGTGATAAAATAACGCCATACAAACGGCAACAACACATACAAACACTTGCTGTATCTCCTTAAAAGTCAAATAAGCAGTCACGCTGCTTAAACACTTGGTAACTTGCAGAGAAAAACAATTTTTACAGGTTAAAACGTACCTTAAGGCAAGGAGATGCGACCGGGCAGGAGGACAGAACAGTACCTGTTGTTTTCAGTTATTTAAAAAATGGCAGAAAACTGATAGGGTTTAAGATAACTCGCTGATGTCAGGGTAAGCCCGCCAGGAGTTTGCAGGGTCTCAAAGGTAACTGGTTGTAAGTTCTGCAGACTGTTTTTAAAGAAAGTACTTTTCCTGTAAAAGGGTCACAATTCTTGGCTATATAGTTTATGCAGCCAGCTATGGTAAAGGTACTGTCTGGTTCCTGCCAGCGGGACACTTTCCTGGCTAACAAAATTAAAACAAGGATGTTGATTTTACCCTACATCTCTTTAAATGATATACTTGTTTTTTCTCTTAATTATTGAGAACTGGTCTGTGCATTCGCACTAGGTTGGAGTCTTTTAGTTCAGCGTATATAACCTGGGAGCCACGCGGTGAACAGTTAGCATGGGGGGCTTCCTAGGATGAGATAAGGGAAAGAGACAGCATTTTAATGTTGCAGTATTTGGCGTACAGGGCATAGGAGAGACTATATCAGCACAATCAATTCACACAATCAATTCACAAGGCTAGAGCCCATTACATAAAGTAGTTAGCATGTAAAAGAAATATGTACAGAGCACACTCAGTCCACAGTTAACTGTACAGCAAAATTATTTAAAACACTTGTTTTTTCTCTTAATTATTGAGAACTGGTCTGTGCATTCGCACTAGGTTGGAGTCCTTTAGTTCAGCGTATATAACCTGGGAGCCACGTGGTGAACAGTTAGCATGGGGGGGGGCTTCCCTAAATCTCTTTAAATGATATACTTGTTTTTTCTCTTAATTATTAGTATTTACTTTTTACCGGTGGTGTTTTCCCCACCATAACTTTGCTCCCTCTGTGGGGGGCTCCTGACATTTGGGGCAAGAAAAACTGATGTAATGGCGTCGACTGCCTGTTTTTATACCCCTGATGTCAGTCCTGGAGCGACAACACCTGACACAGAAATACTAAGTCTCTAGTATTCGGGCCAACTGAGGGCTACCTGCAGGTAGATAACCCCAAGTGTGAAGACTGCAACAGTGAATACACTCAAACATCTACATTTATGGTAAGTGTACACAACTGTACTTTCTTTGTGTTTCACTGTTACAGTCATCACATTTGGGTTATCCCTGCCAGGGTAGCCCTCGGCCAGCCCAAATACCAGAGGCTTAGTATTTCTGCATCGGTTGCTTCAGGATTGACATCAGGTCGTCAGTAGTATAAAGTAAGGCAGCCGACGCCATTACATCAATCTTTCTTGCCATGGAGCCCGAAGCAGAAGCTGTTGTACGAGTGCTGGTTGGCCACTACCTGAGTTTTCATCTACCAAACTGAAGTTGAAGTCTTCTAAACCTAAGTATCCCATTGGGGATCCTTTTTTCGTGCACTAACCGATGTCAGAAAAAAGTTAATAATTGTCTTGCCCGTGGAAAGCAAATACCACACCGAGACTTCCATTCTTACTGCATCACTTGTTTAGACCCAGACCACGATGTCCCCCGTTGTCGCTTCTGTGCTTTGTTCAACGCCAGAACTATCCGTCGTCGGGTCTTTATTGTAGCCAGATATTTTCGCTTACAGTCCTCGAATTCCAATATGGCTTTGGTAAGCCATCCGACAGCAGATCTTCCAAAAAAAGTATAAAGACAAAAACAGACTGCACAGGTCCAGACCTACCGACGATACTTCTGTTAAGTTAGTAGTCATTTCTCTGGTCCTGATTGAGGTGATTTTTCACCCCCTGATGCCTGCTTCTGTGGATTTGCAGGCCGCTACCGACACCCTTTCGGAGTCCATTATGCCACAAAACTCTTCTTCGACTAAGGATCCTGCTGTTGTCTCTACCTTGGATGGGTCCGGAGCCGTTGAGCAGGCACCGACCTCCGTGGAAGTCATTTGCACTACCGATCCTCAACACAAACCAACGTCTTCTTTCGCGACTACCGTTCTTTCAAAAACTACCGAGTTTCTAAGGCCTGGGGTACGAACCACACCCAAGAAACCGATGACCCACTCTCAAATGCCTGCTTCCTTGCCTTAGTCTCAAATACTTAAAATGGCAGAAGACCTTATGTTGATCAGAGAAAGTCAAGCTGCCCCATCCAAAAGGAAAGGAGATCTGCCCCCTGTAGTTTTGTCTGAACAAGAATCAGATGAATCTGATGCATCTAAATATGAAGACATGCAACCCCTCTCTACTTATGAGGATTCTGATGCAGAGGATTCCATTCCTTCAGCCTCTCCACTAGAGGATTTTTCCTTTGTGTAAACCCTGTAAACCTTAAGGGAGCATTTCCAATGGGTAAGTCAAGACTACGCTCAGTCAAAAAAGAGACTCAGGGAATTCCTAGATCTTCCACAGCACAGACCCTTGGCCATCCCCCCAGTCCTGGATGTTGTGGAGGATGTCTTCATGGAATCCAGCTTGACTCCTGACACCCTCCCTCCTGCACCCAGAAAACCAGACAGGTACTACAAAGTCCCTGACTCACACAAATTTCTTTTAAAAAATCCTACTGCTAACCCTGAGGTAATTTCTCAGGGACCTAAAGGGATTAAAGCAACCACTGCTAAGAATCCCACCCCCCTCAGATAGGGATTCCCGAGCACTGGACAGATGGAGTAAAAAAAGTATATACCTCCGCTACTCTTGCTGTCAGGGCACTAAATTGTCAGATGTTCTTCGTGTTTCACTGTTGCAGTCATCACATTTGGGTTATCCCTGCCAGGGTAGCCCTCAGTCAGCCCGAATACCAGAGGCGTAGTATTTCTGCATCGGTTGCAGTCGCTCCAGGAGTGACGTCAGGTCATTAGTGGTATAAAATAAGCCAGCTGAAGCCATTATATCAGTCTTTCTTACCGAGGAGCCCGAAGCAGAAGCAGTTTGCACGAGTGCCGGTCGGCCACTACCCGAGTTTTCTGTTTCTGAATTGAAGTTGAAGTCTTCTAACGCTGAGTACCCTGTTGGGGATCCTTTTTTCTTGCTCTAACCAATGTCAGAAAAAATTAACAATTGTCTCGCCTGTGGAAAGCAAATACCACACCGAGACTTTCATTCTTACTGCGTCACTTGCTTAGGCCCAGACCACGATGTCCCCAACTGTTGCTTTTGTGCTTTGTTCAACACAAGAACTATACATCGTCAGGCCCTTATTGTAGCTAGATATTTTCCGTCAGTCCTCAAATTCCGATATGGTTTCGGTAAGCCATCCGACAACAGGTCTTCCGGAAAAACGTAAGGATAAAGACAGAGACCACACAGGTCCAAAACTGCTGAAGACGCTTCCGTTAAGCTAGTCGTCAGTTCTCCGGTCCTCAGTGAGGCGCTTTCGCAGCCCCTGATGCCCGCTTCTGTGGATTCGCAGGCCGCTACCAAGACCCTTCATCAATTAAGGATCCTGCAGATGTCTCTACCTTGGATGGGTCTGGAGCTGCTGAGCAGGCACCGGCTTCCGAGGAAGTACTTCGCACTACCGATTCTTGACACAGACCGACGACTTCTTTCACGTCTACCATTCTTTCGAAAGCTACTGAGTTTCTAAGGCCCAGGGTATGAACCACACACAAAAAAACGATGACCCAAGCTCAGGCACCTGCTTCCTTGCCTCAGTCTCAAATGGCGGAAGACCTTGTAATGCTTATCAAGGGAAGCCAGGCTACCCCTTCCAAAAGAAAAAGATTTGTCCCCAGTAGTTTTATCTGTGCAGAAGTCTGATACCTCTGATGCATCTGAATAAAAAGATATGCAACCCCTCTCTGCATATGAGGATTCTGATGCAGAGGAATCCATCCCTTCAGCCTCTCCACCCGAGGAATTTTCCTGTGGGAAACCCTGCATAACTTAAGGGAGCATTTCCAGTGGGAATGTTAGGACTAGCCTCAGTCAAAAAGAGACTCTGGGAATTCTTAAATCTTCCACAGCACAGACCTCTGGCCACTCCTCCTCTCCTGGATGTTGTGGATGATGTTTTTATGGAATCCAGTTTGACCCTTGACACCCTCCCTCCTGCTCCCAGAAAACCTGACTGGTACTGTAGAGTCCCTGACTCTCACAAATTTCTTTTCAAAAATCTTACTGCTGACCCCAAGATTCTCTTTCAAGGACTTAAAGGAATTAAAGCAACTTCTGCTAAGAATCCCACCCCCTTAGATAGGGATTCCCGAGCATTAGACAGATGGGGTAAAAAAGTATACACCTCTGCTACTCTTGCTATTAGAGCACTAAATTGTCAGTTCCATATGCTGAAATATCAGTAACATACCATGAAACTCCTAAAACAAAAAATATCTTCTTTTCCTGCTTGTGCAGAAAATAGAGTTACAAGAGTTAATGCATTCTGCAAGTCAAGTAACTAAGCACATCTTACAATGTGGTTTTGACGCCCTAGAAGCATCTTGCAGGGCAGCAGTCACTGGTTCTGTCCTTAGAAGGCATGCTTGGCTTAAGGAACAGCCCTTGCCAGACCATGTCATATCCAAATTATTGGACGCACCCTTGCACAAAGACAACTTATTTGGCACCAAGGCAGAAGAGGTCTTAAAAAAGATGGAAGAAAAATCTAAATCTATGCAGACAGTTAAAGACTTCTTGCAGGTCCAGCCACCAAGGTTCAGTAGGCATTGCCCCTCCAAGCACTGGCCCTTTCCTGCACCCTTCAGGTCAGCTCAGCCCAGACCCCGGGGAAGCAGGCCCCCCAGACAGCAGCCCCAGGGAATGCAAATATCTAAGCAATGGAGTTCCTCCTCTTCAAAACCAGGGAGTGCTAAGCCATCCCCTCATGGTAAGAACTCACAATGACTTTACACTTCCACCCCCTCCCTCTGCCCACCTGCTCTTGCCCCTAGAAGGAAAACTCTCCTTCCATGCAAGCACCTGGGCCACCATTAACAACGACCGCTGGGTCCTCAACATAGTGTCCCAGGGATACAAATTTTACCTGCCAACCCCAAGAGGGTTCCCAGATCTTCCCCCAAGCCAGTGGGCAGAGGCCAAAGAGCTAGTCCTTTCACTGCTTTCTATGAGGGCAGTAGAGCATGTTCCTGCAGAACAGATAAGCCAAGGTTTCTACTCCAGACTCTTCCTGGTACCCAGAAAAGAGAGCACATGGTGCCCCATCTTCGATGTATCCATTCTAAACACCTTTCTGATGATACCAAAATTCAAAATGCTCACCATCCAACAACTCCTGCCTATTCTCTCCAAGAATGCTTGGTCAGCCACCCTAGACCTAAAAGAGGCCTACCTACACATCCCCATCAGGGAATCATGCAGAAAATACCTACGTTTCAGGGCAGGATCACTCCACTTTCAGTTCGCTGCACTTCCCTTTGGCTTATCCACTACTCCCATTGCTTTTTACAGACAAAGAAATATTCAAATTTACCCATACATAGACAACTGCCTGATTCAGGCAGACAGTCAGGAAAAGCTGCTAAAGCACCTGACCTTTGTAAAGGACCTACTGACCTCCCTGGGGTATACTATCAATGGAAAGAAATCCAAATTAGTACCCACACAAAAAATTGTATTCCTGTGAGCAAGCCTGGACACAGCATCCCAAATGGCATTCCTTACACTAGAAAAACAAAGCTACCTGACAGCCTACTTCTCTCAACTAGCCGCCAGACCCCAGTTATCCACAAGGAAAAAAATCCTGCAAACTCTGGGGTTCATGGTTTCTTGCATTCTACTCATTCCATATGCCAGACTGCATATGCGGAGACTACAGTGGTACCTAAAAAGCCTTTGGTGTCAGCACTCCCATGACCTGGAAATTCTTATACCAATGATACCTTGTTTAAGGAAATATTTTCTTTGGTGGGCAGCAGCATGCTGCCACAACAAGGGACTTCCTTTTTCACAACCCCAAGCTGCTTAGACCCTCTCCACAGATGCATCAGACTATGCCTGGGGTGCATACCTGGACAGCAGGTGCATTCTGGGCCAATGGAGTCCAAATCAAATGCATCTGCACATCAACCAAAAAGAGATGATGTTATGTGATCCTATCTCGCCTACATTCTGAATGATGGGTTCGGAGCCGATCCCTCGGCTCCGACTCGGCACGCTTATGCCAAAGAGCGAAGTCTCTTACTGGCTGAGCTTACTATATCCCAGGATGCACCACCACCAGTCCCCCAGATCTCGTTTGCCGCTTCCCTGCGAAGACGTGGTCTCGAGCTGGCTGGGCTGAGTAGCTTTTACTAACTACTTTTCTGTCAGTTTTTTGCTCTTTTATATCACAAAAGCTGTTTTAACGGCTATCGCTCCTTTGTGTACGTTTGAATTGTGAAAATTGTTGTGTGTGATTGGGTTGAGTTTGTTTCGGCCCCCCTTACAATCCAGGGCCTTTCCGGTCAACCTTTGTAAACTTTCCAGGGTCTCAAGCCTTAGTGGTTTAGAGTTCCCTGTCATTACAGCTAAGGTTTGTGTTTTAAACTATTACTGTAAGCCTTGGTTTTTTTTTCACAAGCGAATCTATATCTATATAGTTGTTAAATTTCCTGTCAGAAGTTGTTTAACATCATGTCTCAAACCCCTAGGCCTTCGGGCTTTAAAAAATGTTCGAAATGTGCTTTTAAGATGTCTGTTACTGATGATCATTTGCTCTGTGTATATTGTCTAGGGGCAAAGCACTTGCAGGAGTCATGCAGCGTATGTCACGCTTTTTCCTCAAGGGTCCTCCAGGAGAGGAAAAATAAATTGATTCTTAAGGGGTTAATTAAACCCTCTTTTGAAGAAGCCTTGGCATCCTCTCCGGCTCCTGCCAAAAAGAAAAGGGCTTCGGTTCCGACCAGTCCGTCGGATCCGACTGCCAAGAGACCTAGGCAGGCCTCTCCTTCGGCTCCAAAGACTTCGGAGCCGAGGTCGGAACGGTCTGCCTCGATGCCACCAGTATCGACTCCTCTGGCTTCGGAGCCGATGGCTGGGGCATCGAGAGGCGGGTCACCTTCGTCGGCTCCACTGCTCTCGGAGCCGACAAGGGTCGCCCGCTCAGACACTTCCTCCTCGGCGAAGTCTACCTCGGCACCGATGGAATCTGGTGTGAGTATTCCCTCGGCGCCGATTCTCATCGAGTCGCCTCGGAGCCGGTCCCCTAGTCCCTTGGGGCCGAGGGAGAGGTCTTCTCGAACCCGTTCTGTTTCCTCTCGGTCTTCGAGAATGTCGGATTCTGATATAGACAGGGTGCTCCAAAGACTGTTCCAGTCCCCAGTCTTCCAAAAATTTGGTTCGTTCCGACCCTGTTGGCTTCGAGCCGATGACCATGACCCACCCCATTGCCATTCCTCCTCCGACTGCTTGGCTCCGTGAGCAGGTGCTCTTGGAGCCGGTGGAGATCTCAGGGTCGGCTCCGACCCTTACTCCAACCCGGGCCCTCGGGTCCGAGTTTGGTACGGACTTCTTCGGCTGGACCCGAGGGTGATGTTTCGGGACCTATGCTTTCGGTTCCGAGCCTCCCTCTCGGTGCTTCGGCTGCGGGACTTCCGTCTACTATCATGGCTCCGGAGACCGGACACTCCCAGGATTCTGGGGGTCCGGCTTTCAGGGCCATGAGGAGTGCCTTGGCCAAGTCCTCTTCGGCCATCTCTCCGGTTTTACCAGCACCTTCCTGGGCGTGGAGACTGGGTCTTTGGCAGTTCCCCTGTCCGTAGCCAGCGGAGCCCCGAGGCCTGAGGTTACCCCAGTGGGGTTCCCTCCTCCTGAGGGTTCTTCGGAGTTGTCTTCAGAGGAACCCCAAGGAAGAGATCGTGCAAGAGGAAGCACGTGGACTCCCGAGTCTATTACATCGGACACTGATATGGATGATGCGGAGGGGTCCCCAAGTCGTCCTCGGATGGTGTCTCATTTGCAGACATCTTAGAGATCCTCAAACAACGAGGCGGCTGGATATCCAAACCCCCCTCTGCTGACGAATCAGTGCTCCTCAAGGCCTTTGGGGCTCAGCCCTCCGCCTCCTGGGTGTCTCTGCCTCGACGAGCTTCTGGATTTAGTTTGTCGGCGGGAACATCCAGATACCGTGGAACCAGTCCTTCTCGTCCAAATAAATTCTTATCTGCTCCTCCCGAGAAGGAGTTCCTTACTAAAGGCGTGGCTGTAGATGCCATGGTGGTGGCATCTGCTACACAACAGGACGTGGCAGAGGCTTCAACGTCTATCCATCCTCCTAATAAGGAGTCTAGGAGTATGGATAGGTACGGAAGCGCACCCTGACTTCAGCGGCCTTTACCTTAAGGTCTCTGAATTATTTGGCACATTTTACAAGGCTTCAGAGGGATCTGGTCAAGGAGTTGTCAGATTCCCTCTCGGTAACCTACCTGAGCAGCTAGCCCAGTCCGTTAGCTCTCAGTTGGCTATCCTTACGTCAATTTCTAACTCGTCCATGAGGCTCATTTCCTATGCGGCCGAAGGCGGGTAGAGCG
Source organism: Protopterus annectens (assembly GCF_019279795.1). Lineage (NCBI taxonomy): Eukaryota > Metazoa > Chordata > Ceratodontiformes > Protopteridae > Protopterus > Protopterus annectens. The sequence continues at coordinate 1,449,671,205 of NC_056737.1, forward strand.
GCAGGCACAGGCGTGGCTCTACGTGACAAGCCTGGCTCCGCTTGTGTCAGTTCATGGAGGCCTTCAAGTCTTCCTTCGCCGACGCTCCCTTTGATGGGTCCTCATTGTTTGGACCCAAGGTGAAAGACACCCTTACCCGCTGTGAGCAAGAGGGAAAAACTTTATCTGCCGTAGGTGCCCGTTATTCCACTCCTTCGGCCTTACCCCAAGGCTAAAGGAGGGAAAATGTGGTTCGAAAATCTCGCAAGTTTTTCTCCCAACAGCAGGAAGATTCCCGTCCAGAGGCAGAGGGCGGGAAATTTTTCAGGGAGACGCCGTCCCAGAGGCGGCAGAGGGCCCGCAATTCTGGAGACCGCGAGTCCTTTCGTGGCTCTTCAGCCTCCCACACGTCATGAGGGATTGCCCGGCTGTGCTGCTCGAGCCAGTCGGGTGTCGTTCGCCAAGCACCTAAATGCCTGGGAGTCAATCACTCAGGACAGATGGGTGCTTCGGATCATTGCCGGAGGTTACTCCATCCCATTCAAATACTCACCCCCCCCGTCCAAGAGAATCCCGGACCCACCACCCAGTCAAAGGGAAATAGCAGCCGCAGAAGCTTTAAAGCTGCTAGAAAAAGGAGTCATCCAACCAGTCCCCACAGACCAGATCGGATCAGGAAATTACTCCAGGTTCTTTTTAGTGCCAAAAAAGACAGGGGACCTGAGACCAATATTGGATCTCAGCAGACTGAACCAATCCGTCACGAAATCCAAATTCCGAATGGTCACGTTACAATCCATTCTCCCGTTGTTGGAGAAGGATGTTTGGATGTGCTCCATAGACCTCAAGGACGCCTATTATCACATACCGATACATCAGGCGTCCAGAAGGTATCTGCGCTTCAGCCTGGGAGTCAGTCATTACCAATTTTGTGCTCTGCCCTTTGGTCTCACGACAGCCCCCAGGGTGTTCACCAAGTGTTTGGCAGTAGTGACGGCTCACCTGAGAAGTCTTGGATTCCAAGTGTTTCCCTATCTCGACGACTGGCTCCTGACTGCCACCACCAGGCATCTACTAATGGACAACCTCAAAGCCACCATCTCCTGGGTGTTTCCCTAGGGATTACATTCAATTGGTCAAAGTCTGTCTTGCTGCCCTCTCAACGCATAAAGTTTATAGGAGCAGAGATAGACTCAAGATTGATGCGCGTATTTCTTCCTGCCGAAAGGATCCGAACTTTACAGAGCCAAGTTCAAGCTCTAATCTCGAGATCCAAAGCCCCAGCCAGGATGGTCCTACAGGTTTTAGGCTCAATGTCTGCCACGGTTCTTTTAGTTCCTCTAGCAAGATTACACATGAGGATTCTTCAGTGGCTCTTGTCAACTCAATGGTCCTTTCAGGATCTTCCCCTCAATCATCACATCATGATTACGGAAATATGCAAAAGGGACCTTCGCTGGTGGCTTCAGACATCCAACTTGGATCAGGGAAAACCCTTTGTTCTCCCCCCTCCAGTGGTTACCCTGACGACAGATGCCTCCCAGATAGGGTGGGGGGGGCATTGTCTGGGCAGGCTAGTTCAGGGCTCCTGGCTTCCGGACAGAGCTCTTCTCCACATCAACGTGTTGGAGATGAGGGCTGTACTTCTGTCCCTACAGGCCTTACACAAGTTTCTTCCTCAGGGCATCATCGCCATCCACACAGACAACATGTCGGTGGTTTGGTATCTGAACAAACAAGGTGGGACCAGATCGCACCCCTTTGCAGAGAGGCCATGAGAGTGTGGGAATGGGCGGTAGCTACCAACCGCTTCTTGGTAGCGACCCACATCCCGGGAAAGTCAAATATATTGGCGGACAAATTAAGCAGGACAATTCTCTCTCCTCACGAATGGTCTCTAAACTGCACAGTAGCAGCCCAGGTTTTCAAGAGATGGGGGACGCCGTGCTGCGACCTATTTGCAACTCCACAAAACACCAAGTGCCAGAGGTTCTTCTCCTTGATTCCACATCAGGGAGGACCAGCCATGGATGCTCTAGCACAACCTTGGCCAACAGGGCTACTTTATGCCTTTCCTCCAATTCCACTCCTTCCAAAAGTTATTCAAAAAGCTTCTCAACTGGGGTCTTCAATGATTCTGATTGCCCCATACTGGCCTCGTCAGATATGGTTTCCTTACCTGAAAAAGCATGCAGTGGACGATCCGTGGACCTTAGACCTGATCCCGGATTTGCTAATCCATCAGTCGGGACATTGGCATCAGTCCCTTCAATCTCTAAGATTGACAGCTTGGTTCCTCCACTTCCAACTTTAGTTAGAAGGCACACACTAGACCCGGAAGTTGTTCACATTTTATCTTCGGCCCACAAACCCACCACTAACAAATTGTACCTCAGTAAGTGGAAGAGGTTTGCTATCTGGGCTCAACTCAAGGGCTTAGACCCTATCACTGCTCCTGTCCCAGAGGTTTTGAAATTCTTAACATCCCTGTTTAATCAGGGATCTTCTGTCTCAACTATTAAAGTTCAATTAGCGGCTATCTCTAAATTCCATGAATCCACGGATCCTCCTTTGATGAGCAGCAGACTATGCAAAACGTTCATTAAAGGTGCCAGTTTAAGACCACCAGTTTTTCATCCTGCACCTCCGTGGGATCTTGATTTGGTGCTTCGTGCATTAACATCTCCCCCTTTTGAACCGGCTGCTACATGCGAATTAAAATATCTGTCTTGGAAAACGGCATTCTTAGTGGCTATTACCTCTGCAAGAAGAGTCTCAGAGCTTCAAGCCCTGTCTATTAAACCACCGTACTTGATTTTCCACAAGGATAGAGTATCACTTAGGCCTAATCCATCCTTTGTCCCAAAAGTCTGTTCTAGTTTCTGTCTTCAACAATCTCTAGAGCTATCAGTTTTCTTTCCAAAATTCTCTAATGAAGCAGAATACACTCTCCATAAATTGGATGTTCACAGGCAATTACGCTTCTATTTAGACAGGACTCAGCAACTTCGTAAGTCAGACCAGTTGTTTGTGTCCTTCTCAGATAATAAATTGGGCCAAACCATCACAAAAGCTACAATCTCAAAATGGATCAGAGATTGCATAACTCAGGCCTACTCTTCTTCGAATAAACAACTTACATCATCTATCAAAGCTCATTCTACCAGAGCTATGGCTACTTCTATAGCTTTTCATTCCAAGCTCGCTATATCGGAAATTTGTGCTGCGGCTACTTGGTCTAACCCGCACACTTTCATTTCCCACTACAAATTGGATGTGGCATCTAAAGGACGAGCATCATTTGGTTCCACGGTACTCAGGAGTGTTTTCCAGTGAGCCACCCAGGATTCAGGTGCTAGGACGCTGTCCCATCATTCAGAATGTAGGCGAGATAGGATCACATAACATCTTTTAGTTATGTACTCACCATAACTTCAGATGTTTGGGATCCATCTCGCCTACATTCCTGATACCCACCCTCCTTCCCCCTGCCTTGCAGATCAGAAGAGATTGAACGGTTTTGAGCTCCACTGTTTTTATCTTGTTTCATCTGACGATGTTATATAAGCAGGGTATGCATGTGTGCATGTATGCGGACAAACTAGATCTGGGGGACTGGTGGTGGTGCATCCTGGGATATAGTAAGCTCAGCCAATAAGAGACTTCGCTCTTTGGCATAAGCGTGCCGAGTCGGAGCCGAGGGATCGGCTCCGAACCCATCATTCAGAATGTAGGCGAGATGGATCCCAAACATCTGAAGTTATGGTGAGTACATAACTAAAAGTTAGCTGTTCAGCATGCTTTGACAGCCTTCAGACCCCTTCTTTCCCCCAGGGCCTCTACTGATCAAAACAGACAACACCATAGTGGTGTGGTATATCAACAAGCAGGGAGGTACTCACTCGTACCCTCTTTGCAGGCTCGCCATGACCCTTTGGCACACAGCCTCAGCCATGCAACTGCACCTGTTAGCACAATTCCTGCCAGGCTCTCTAAACTCTCTGGCAGACAACTTAAGCAGAAATCTTCTGGACCCACATGAGTGGCAGCTAGACCAAAGAACTTTCACCCTTGGGGCACCCCGAAGTTCGACCTCTTTGGCTTCCTCTCCAACCATCAGCTTAGCAAATTCTGCACCAGGGAACCTCACAGCAACGCCTGGAAAGTGGATGCTCTATCCTTCCAGTGGGTCAACCTCTCGGTCTATGTATTTCCCCCTCTACCGCTCATTTCAAGGGTAGAGATCAAAATAAGGGAGGAAAAAATGAGGACAATCCTGATTGCCCCAGACTGGCCACTCCAGCACTGGTACCCATTGCTGCTCAACCTGTCACCCCTGCCACCATGGCATCTACCTCAGATCCCAACACTCCTGACCCAGAGGAATGGAGAATTCATGCAGCCCCAATTGCAGACCCTCAGCTTTACAGCCTGGCTTATTCCCTTACCACTTCACAAGCTGCCAATCTAAGCAAACAAGTTCTAGATGTGATACATGAGGCCAGACGCCTTAGCACTAGAAAGTCTTATGCTGACAAGTGGAAAAGGTTTTGCACCTGGATCCAGGCTAAGGGAGCTAGAACGGCACAGCCCTCCCTACGTCTCATCCTGGACTACCTGGCTAACCTACTACACAGGGATCTATCCTTCTCTTCTATTAAAATTCATGCCTCTGCCATCTCTGCACATTTCAGCACAGAGCCACCTCTTTTCTCCCACCCTCTAGCCACCTTTTTCCCTAACCCACAAAACAAGGGGGAAAGGATTCGGCACACTCTAGATGTGCACAGACAGCACAGATTCTACCTAGACAGGGCTAAATCATTTAGAAACACTGATCAATTGTTAGTCGGCTTTGCTGCAGGAGCAGAGGGCAAGGTCATTTCCAAACAAACCATTTCCAAATGGATAGCACACTGCATCCATTTCTGCTACAAGCAGCATGGGAAACCTCCCCCCAAGGGGGGTCAGGACAATTCTACCAGAGCAACCTCCAGCTCTGCAGCTTTCCTCAGACGGTCTCCACCAGGGACATCCTGGAGGCTGCAACATGGACATCTGTTCATACCTCACCAAGCATTACCACCTGCCTATCTTCTCCAAATCCAAGGCAGGCTTTGCCACCGCAGTCTTGCAGGGCATCCTAACCAGCCCACAGTCTTCTTGACTGCCTCCACCCTTTTCTTCAGCTTTGGGAATCAACCCAAATGTGATGACTGCAACAGTGAAACACAAAGAATATTGTACAGTTGTGTACATTTACCATAAATGTAGATGTTCAAGTGTATTCACTGTTGCAGTCCTGGTTTCCTTCCCTCCATCCCCCTTGTCTCTCTCTCTTTCCTCACAAGGAATGTTTGGTATTTACTTTCTACTGATGGTGTTCTTCCACCATAACCTAGCACCCTCTTGGGGGCTCCTGACAGGGTAAGAAAAACTGATGTAATGGTGTCGACTGCCTTATTTTATACCACTGATGACCTGACATCAGTCCTGGAGCGATGGCAACCAACACAGAAATACTAAGCCTCTGGTATTCGAGCCGACTGAGTGTGCTACTCTGGCAGGGATAACACAAATGTGATGACTGTAACAATGAATACACTCGAACATCTACATTTATGGCAAGTGTTCACAACTGTACTTTCCATATGCTGAAATTTCAGCAATATACCCTTGAACTCCTTAAACAAAACATGTCTTCCTTTCCTGCTTGGGCAGAATCTAAAGAATTACTAGAGTTAATGCATTCTGCAAGTCAAGTAATTAAACACACCTTGCACTATGGTTTTGATGCCACAGAAGCTTCTTGCAGGGCAGCAGCCACTGGATCTGTCATTAGAAGACATGCAAGGCTTAAGGAACAGCCCCTGCCAGACCATGTCAAATCTAAATTGCTGGATGCCCCCTTGCACAAAGATAACTTATTTGGCACTAAGGCAGAAGAGGTCTTAAAAAAGATGGAGGAAAAAGCAAAATGTATACAAACAGTTAAGGATTTCTTGCAGGTACAGCCACCTAGGTTCAACAGACATTGTCCCACAAAACACTGGTCCTTTCCTGCTCCTAGTAAGCCACTCCAGCCTAGGCCCTGGGGATCCAGACCCCCCCAGACTGCAGCCACATGGAATGCAGAGATCTAAGCAGTGGACTACCTCCACTTCAAAACCAGGGAGTTCTAAGCCACCCCCTTATGATAACTGTCGGTGACTCACCTCCTCCACCCCATCCCTCAGCCCATCTTCACTTACCCCTAGGAGGAAAACTCTCCTTTCACACAATCATCTGGGCCACCATTACCAGCGACCACTGGGTTCTTAACATGTTGTACCAGGGATACAAATTTTCCTTCCACATCCTTCCAACCCCAAAATGATTCCCAGATCTACCACCAAACCAGTGGGCAGAGGCTCAAAAGCAAATCCTTTCCCTGCTCTCTCTGAGGGCAGTAGAGCATGTTCCTGCAGAACAGATAGGCCAAGGTTTCTACTCCAGACTTTTTCTGGTACCCAGAAAAGAAGGCACCTGGAGCCACATCCTCAATCTACCCATTCTAAACACCTTCCTGGTTATCCCAAAATTCAGAATGCCCACCCTCCAGCAGCTGCTACCCATGCTCTCCAAGGACGCTTGGCTAGCCACCCTAGATCTAAAAGAGGCCTACCTCCACATTCCTATCAGGGAATCATGCTGGAAATATCTCCGTTTCAGGGCAGGCTGTCAACACTTTCAGATCTCTGTGCTTCCCTTTGGCTTATCTACTGCTCCCAGAGTTTTCACAAAATGTCTGGTTCCAGCCATTAACTTTTGCAGACAAAGAAATATTCAGATTTACCCATACTTAGACGACTGCCTTATTCAGGCAGACAGCCAGGAAAAGCTGCTCAAGCATCTAGCCTTTGTAAAGACCTTACTAACCCCCCTAGGGTACACAATCAACAAAAAGACATCCAAACAGGTGCCCACCCAAAGGATTATCTTCCTGGGAGCAAGTCTGGACACAGCATCCCAGATGGCATTCCTTACACCATTGAAACAAATTTTCCTGACAGTCTACTTCTGTCAACTAGCCACCAGGCTCCAGCTATCTGCAAGGAAGATCCTGCAAGCTCTGGGGTTCATGGCATCTTGCATACTACTCATTCCATATGCCAGACTGCATATGAGGAAACTTCAGTGGTACCTAAAAACCCTTTGGTGTCAACACTGTCAAGACATGGAAACTCTTCTACCTATAATTCCTTGCCTCAGAAAACATTTTCTTTGGTGGGTAAGGCAACAGCTTGCTCCCACAACAAGGGACTGCCTTTCTCACCACCGCCCGCCACCCAGACCCTCACCACAGGCGCATCAGATTATGCTTGGGGTGCACACCTGGATGTCAGGTGCATACAGGGCCAATGGATCCTGCAGCAAATCCCTCCGCACATCAATCAAAAAGAGGTGATGGCTATGCAGCACGCCTTGATAGCTTTCAAGCCCCTTCTCTGTGCAAAGGTTCTCGTGATCAAAGCAGACAACACCACTGTGGTGTGGTAGATCAACAAGCAGGGAGGGACTCACTCCTGCCCTCTATGCAGGCTGGCCATGACCCTTTGGCGCACAGCCTCTGCCATGCAACTCACCTGTTAGCACAATTCCTACCAGGCTCTCTCAACTCTCTGGCAGACCAGTTAAGCAGAAATCTTCTGTATCCGTACGAGTGGCAGCTCAACAGAAGAACCTTCACCCTAATAACTCAGAAATGGGGCACTCCAAAGGTCGACCTCTTTGCCTCCCACACCAACCATCAGTTCAGCAAGTTCTGCACCAGGGAGCATCACTGCATGGCCTGGAAAGTGGAAGCCCTGTCCTTCCACTGGGTCAATCTAGTGGTCTTTGCCTTTCCTCCACTACCTCTCATCCCCAGTGTGCTGCTCAAAATAAAGGAGAAAAAAACAAGGACCATTCTTATAGCTCCAGACTGGCCCTGGCAGCACTGGTACCCCTTGCTGTGCAGCCTGTCCCCACTGCCTCCATGGCATCTTCCTTAGATTCCAAACCTCCTGACCCAGAGGGAAGGGGAATTCATGCATCCCAAATTGCAGGCACTTAGTTTGGCAGCATGACGTATTCCCTAACCCCGAACCAATCTGCCAACCTCAGTAAGTAGGTTCTAGATGTTATCAGTGAGGCGCCAGATGCCCTAGCACCAGAAAGTCTTATGCTGACAAATGGAAAAAGTTCTGCACCTGGATGCAGGCTGAGGGAGCCAGTATGGCACAGCCCTTCCATCCCCTCATCCTTGATTACTTAGCTGACCTACTACACAATGGTCTGTCTTTCTCCTCTATAAAAATTCATGCCTCTGCTATTTCTGCTCATTTTCCCACTGAGCACCCCCTTTTCTCACACCCTTTGATCAAATAGTTCCTAAGAGGGGCTAGCAACTTGAGGCCACCCACAAGGGCACCAACACCAGCTTGGGACCTTAACTTTGTATTGGAAAAGCTCACCCTTTCTCCTTTCAAACCAACTTCTTCTGCAGAGCTAAAATTTCTCTCCTGGAAGGCAGCATTACTTCTGGCCATCACTTCAGCCACAAGAGTCTCTGAGCTACAAGCGCTCATGGCTGTGGAACCCTTCATCATCTTCCATGCTGACAGGGTATCCCTCAGAACTAACCCATCCTTCATGCCCAAGGTGGTGTCCAGTGTGGCTGTCAACCAATCCATTCATTTGCCCACCTTTTTTCCTAATCCCCAGAACAAGGGGGAAAGGATTCTGCACTCTCTAGCTGTGCACAGACAGCTTAGATCCTATCTAGACAGGACTAAATCCTTCAGAAAGTCTGATCAATTGCTGGTTAGCTTTGCTACAGGGGCAGAAGGCAAAGCCATCTCCAAACAAACCATCTCCAAATGGATAGCACACTGCATCCATTTCTGCTACAAACAACATGTAAAGCTTCCCCCCAAGGGGGTCAGGACACACTCCACCAGAGCAGCCTCCACCAGGGACATCCTGGAGGCTGCCACCTGGACATCTGTTCACACCTTTATCAAGCATTACCACTTGCGTCTCTTCTAGAAATCCAGGGCAGGGTTTGCCTCTGCAGTCTTGCAGGGCATCGTAGCCAGCCCCTAGTTTCCTCGACTGCCTCCACCCTTTTCCTCAGCTTTGGGAATCAACCCAAATGTGATGACTGCAACAGTGAAACATGAAAAACATAGTACAGTTGTGTACACTTACCATAAATGTAGATGTTCAAGTGTATTCACTGTTGCAGTCCTGCTTTCCCTCCCTCCCTCCATCTCCCTTTCTTATTTTTCCTTACAAGGGACATATTGGTATTTATTTTCCACTGGTGGGGTTCTTCCACCAGAACCTGGCTCCTACTTGGGAGCTCTTGACAGGTTAGGGCAAGAAAAACTGATGTAATGTTGTCGGCTGCCTTACTTTTTACTACTGACAACCTGAAGTCAATCCTGAACCAACAGCAACCGGCACAGAAATACTAAGTCTCTGGTATTCGGACCACCGAAGGCTACCTTGGCAGGGATAACCCAAATGTGATGACTGCAACAGTGAATACACTTGAACATCTAAATTTATGGCAATTGTACACAGCTGTACTTTTCTGTTCCGGGCTCTCATCCCTCTATGGGGAGGCAGGCCTTCCGAATCATAGAGAAGACCTTGTTCATTGGGGACTCGGACTCTGCCATCCCTGTCGGGACAGATTTCCACATCCCCTTGAGCGTAGCTTCCATCGGTTTCATTCCCAGGACATAGGGCAGAAATCCTCCAGGACAAAGCCACCTTGGTGGTTTCCTCTTCAGACACTTACCAAGAGTATCCCCCCGAGGAGGTACCCATGAAGAAAAAGTGCAAGAGAAAGCACTTAGAATCCCAGGAGGAGTCTTAAACCGAAGATACCAACTTTGATGAGGTGGAAAATTCCCCCAGGTCACGGCCTGATGATGTTTCCTCCAGGGACATCCTAAAACAGGGGGGTGTCTGTTCTTCCCTCCAGCCTTCTTCCAAGCGTTTGGTATACCTGGAGGCTTTTCATGCCCAACTGTCTACTTCTTGGATCTCTCTGGCTGCTGGCAATCTCATTAAACTGATCGCACAGCGGGTGTGGAAGATGCCCGACTTCATCGAGCTGATCCCCAAGAGATCTGATCAGATCCTCTCAGCCCCTAAGGGTGAGTAACAGTGGTCTAAAGGCATGCCCGTTGATGCAATGGTGATAGCGGCAGCCACTAAGAAGGAACTTGCTGCAGGAAGTCCGACTATCCATCCTGCTAACATGGAATCTAGGACTATGGATAGGTTTGGGAAGCACGTTTACACTTCATCGACCTTTGGTGTCAGGTCCCAGAATTACATGGCATATTTCACGAGATTGCCACGGGATCTGATCAAAGAGATCTCGGATCCCCTCTGTGCAGCAGTAGCTGAAGAAGAACAGGACAAAGTTACTTCTCAGCTTACCACCCTCAAAGCAATTTCTGACTTGTCCATGAGGCTGATTGCCCACACAGCTGAAAGGATGACAAAAGTGGCAGGTTCAGGCATAGCCATGGCACACTTGGATGCGCTTGTGTGATTTTGCGGAGCCATTTTAAAGTGTCATTCATCAGCGCTGCATTTGACGGGTCATCCAGTTTGGCCCCAAAGTTAGAAACATGCTTGCCAGATGTGAAAAAGATGGGAAGACCCTATCTGCCATAGGCATACGTTTCTCAACTCCTCAGCAGCTGTATTCTAGGAAGCAGAGAAGTGGGAGACTATGGTTTAAGAAATCCCAAGGGCCTTTCCAAGATTCATGTGGCAAAGACTTTCCCCGGGACAGAGGGGGGAAATAATGGAAGACGTCACCCTAGGGGCAGAAGTGGCCCACAGAACCAGGGGTCCAGAGGTTCCCTCTGTGGGACTTCTACCAGCACTCCTGAAGGGGAGGCCCAGTTGCCCTTCTCTGGAAGCAGTTAGGGGATGACTTTCTCTGCACCAACCCGCCTGGCAACTGATAACTATGGACAAATGGGTGCAGGGAATAATATCCAGAGGTTACAAAATTCCACTGTCTTTACTTCCAAAAGCCCAGAAAAGACTCCTGGACATTCTACTGAGTCACAGGGAAGCAGCAGTCCTAGAAATTCAAAGACTGCTCGACAAAAGAGTTATCCAAAGTGTCTTACTAGACGAAATAGGATCTGGGTTTTACTCCAGGTTCTTTTTAGTGCCCAAAAAAAATAGGGGAATGGAGACCCATCTTGGATCTCAGCCAGCTCAACAAGGCAGTTCAGCAAACCAAAGTTTGGATGGTCTTGGTACAGTCGATACTTCCATTCTTGGAAAAAGATGATTGGATGTGCTCTATAGACCTCCAGGATGCGTATTACCACATTAAAATGGACAAGCTCTCCAGGAGGTTCCTGCGCTTCTGGCTGGGAGCTAGTCATTTCCAGTTCAGAGCACTGCCCTTTGGACTCACCTCAGCCCCCAGGGTGTTCACCAAATGCATGGCAGTGGTTGCGGCTCATCTCAGACTGCAAGGATTTCGAGTTTTTCCATGTTTTGATGATAGGCTCCTCACTGTTACCACCAGACTGATTGGAATGGGCAAGAGATTACACTCTGCATCTCTGTGCATCTCTAGGCATAACAATAAATTATGAAAAGTCAAATCTACAACCTTCTCAACAATTAGAATTCATCAGAGCTCACTTAAACACCGTTACAGAAATTGCTTCACTTCCACTAGAAAGACTGCAAAGGATGAGATCCCACCTCAGTCAAATTATCCAAAACAGAAGGGTTCCAGCCAGATTAGTCCTTCAAGCAATAGGCTCGATGGCACCCTCAATCACTCTTGTTCCCTTACCAGGATATCATATGCGAGTCTTACAATGGTTACTTGCTTCCCAATGGTCTCTGATACATCAACCGTTGTCTCCTCTAATCACGATTACCAATCGCTGCAAAAAGGATCTCTTGTGGTGGCTCCATTCTGACCAGATTGTCGTGGGGCTACCATTCATTCTTCTACAACCCCAAGCCAAAGTCACCACGGATGCTTCCCAGGTAGAGTGGGGGGACACATTATCTGGGAAGGACAGTCCAAGGCACGTGGTCCCAATTAGAGGCCAATGTGCACATCAGTGTTCTGGAGATGAGGGCAGTTCTGTTAGGGATGCAAGCATTCCAGGATGTCCTTCTTGTGGGAGCAGTAGCAGTTCAAACAGACATTATATCGGTAGTTTGGTATATCAACAAACAAGGGGGAACCAAATCTTGCCCATTATGTTGAGAAGCCCTAAGAGTTTGGCAATGAGTGATTTCTCCCAACCACTTTCCCACAGCAACACACATTCCAGGGAGCTCCAATGTGATAGCTGACAAACTGAGCAGAAGCATTCTCATGCCTCGTGAGTGGTCTCTCTATCCTGTGGTGGCGAAATAGACTTCATCACTGGGGCCAACCTTGCTGCAACCTTTTTGCATCCCCCCTAAATGACAAGTGCAGCAGTTACTTTGCCCTAATCCCCCCTCCAGGGGGAGTCGCACAGAGATGCTGATGTTCTTCGTGTTTCACTGGTGCAGTCGTCACACTTGGGTTATCTGCCTGCAGGTAGCTCTCAGTCTGCCCAAATACCAGAGTCTTAGTATTTCTGCGTTGGATGCTGTCGCTTCTTCCATGACATCAGGTCGTTAGGGGTATAAAAACAGGAAGCCAATGCCATTACATCAGTCTTTCTTGCTGAGGAGGAGCCCAAAGCAGAAGCAGTTTGTAAGTGCCGGTTGGCCGCTACCTGAATTTTTCATTTTTCGAGTTGATAATCCTGAAGTCTTCTAAAGCGAAGTTCCCCGTTGGGGATCTTTTCTTGCTCTAATCGATGTCAGAAAAAGTTAACAATTGTCTTGCCTGTGGAAAGCAAATACCTCACAGAGATTTTCAATCTTATTGTGTCACCTGTTTAGGCTCAGACCACGACGTCCCTCACTATCGGCAACTCAAGCGTAGAATATACAAACACATGAATTGTATAAGCAATAAGAATCATCACAATGCTTTATATAGACATTCTTTGTCATGCCCCAATGCAAGTTATTGCTTTTTCGTAATTGAAACAGTACAAAAAGATCCCAGGGGTGGACCTTGGCATACAGAGAAGCCTATTGGCAAATCTTCCTGGAGGCTAACAAACCTCCAGGTCTAAATGACAGCATTTCCCTTACATCATTATTAAAACTTAGATTAGCCAAATTGTAACAACTGCAATTGGTTATATTATTTGTCCAGCAATTGTTTTCTATATTATGTTTTTAACCTTATGTTTTTTAATCAAATGTTTTCAAATCAAATGTTTTTTGTAGTATTATAACAATTCGTTTAACAAGTCAATGACTGTATTTCTATAGAATTTTTTATTTTATTGTTATTCAGCATACTGGTTGTCAGGATCCACTATCAAGGCATTCTTCCAATTATCAAGTTAATTGTTTAATTATAGGAGGGACATCTTATAATCAGTGTGAAAATACATATATATATATATATATATATATATATATATATATATATATATATATATATATATAGGTCAATTATCCAGTATAGATGTATGTGAAGAAGTCTAATTTGTATTCAGACGAAAACGCTGTGATTTTACTTTGTTTGCGTTAATACTATTAAAGCCAGGAGTTTGTTTTTACATCCACGAGCAGTTTGGTTTTCCTTCTTTCCTTGTCCAGCACTGGGTTTCAGTTTTTTATTCTGGACTTGCTCCTCATTTTTGTTGATGTCAGAAAAAGTTAACAGTTGTCTTGCCTGTGGAAAGCAAATACCTCACAGAGATTTTCATTCTTACTGCGTCACCTGTTTAGGCTCAGACCAGAACGTCCCTCGTTGTCAGTTTTGTGCCTTGTTTAATGCCCAACCCATTCGTCGTCAAGTTTTTTTTGTTGCTAAATTCTTTCACTATCGATCTCCGTATTCTAAAATAACTTCGGTAAGCCAAACGACTACCGATCTTCCGATAAAACGTAAGGATAAAGACAGAAACAGACCGCATAGGTCCAAAATTGCTGACGACGCTTCCGTTAAGTTAGTCACCAGTCCACCTTTACTCAGTGAGGCACCTTTGCAGCCCCTGATGCCCACTTTTATGGATTCGCAGGCCTCTGCTGAGACCCATTAGGAGTCTGGTATGCCGCAAGATGCTTCTTCGACTATGGAACCAGCGGATGTCTCTACCTTGGATGGGTCCGGAGCTGCTGTGCAGGCACTGGCTTCTGAGGGTGTTTTCTGACCTACTGATGTTCGAATCAAACCAACGACTTCTTTGTTTAGCCAAAACTACCGAGTTTCTTAGGCCCAGAGTACACACTACGCGTAGAAAACCGATGACCAAAGCGCATGCTCAGGCCCCCATGCCACAAAAACAAATGCTTAGAATGGCTAAAGACCTTATAATGATAATTAGGGGAAGCCAGCCTTCCCCTGCTAAGAGACAAATAATTCAGTTGCCTTCAGATTCTACAGACCAGGAGTCCAATGACTCTGACCTTTCTGATTATCAGGACATGTCCTTATCAGCCTATGAGGATTCAGATGCAGAGAATCCATTCCCTCTGCCTCCCCTCCAGAGGATTTCTCTTTTGGTGAAACCTTGCATACTTAGACCGCATTTCCATTGGGAATGCCAAGACTATCCTCAGTCCAAAAAGAGACTCAGAGAACTTTTAGAGCTACCTCAGCACAGGCCTTTGGCTATTCTCCCTGTCCTAGATATGGATGATGTTTTCTTGGAATCCAGTCTTACTCCCACAAATTTCTTTTCAAGAATCCTACTGCTGATCCAGAGATCATTTCCCAGGGACCTAAAGGTATTATGGCTACTACAGCTAAAAAAACCCTACCCCTTCAGACAAGGATTCCATAGCTTTAGACAGATGGGGCAAGAAGGTATATACCTCTGCAACTCTTGTTATCAGGGCACTGAATTGCCAGTTTCACATGCTGAGGTACCAGCAACATATTATGGATCTCATTAAACAATAAATGGTAATATTTCCAGATTGTGCAGAAAATAAAGATTTGCAAGAGCTTATGCATTCCGCTAACCAAGTTAGTAAGCATAACTCTGCAGTGTGGTTTTGATTCCCTAGAAGCATCTCGCAGGGCTGCAGTCACTGGCTTTGTACTGAGAAGACATGCTTGGCTGAAGGAGCAGACCTTGCCAGATCATGTCAAATCCAAATTACTAGACGCTCCTTTAAATAAGGACGTTTTGTTTGACACCAAAGCAGAAGTTCTTAAAAAGATAAATCTATGCAAACTGTTAAAGAATTCTTACAAGTACAACCACCTCGATTCAGTAGGCACTGCCTTTCAAAACACTGGTCCTTTCCAGCCCCCTCCAGGCCTTTCCAAACAAGACCCAGGGGAAACAGACCACCCAGACTACAGTCTCAGGGTATGTAGAGATCTAAGCAATGGAGTGCTCCCACCCCTAAAACAGGGAGTGGTGAGCCACTTCACTATGGAAAAAGTTCACAATGACTTCTCAACTCTACCTCCCAGCCCTGCCCAATTGCTTGAGCCCCTAGGAGGAAAACTTGCCCTTCATGCAAAAAACTATATTCCCATTCACTGCCAACTCCAAGCGAGTTTCCAGACCTTCCTCCAAACCAGAGGGCAGCGGCTCAAAACCAAGTTCTTTCCCTGCTCAACATCAGAGCTATTCAGCTAGTTCCAGTAGAACAAAGGGATCAGGGTTTCTACTCCAGACTATTCCTGGTACCCAGGAAAGAGGGATATTGGCGCCCAGTCCTGGATCTTTCAATTCTCAACACCTTCCTGGTGATCCCAAAATTCAAGATGCTTACCCTGCAACATCTTCTCCCTATGGTAGCCATGGATGCCTGGTTAGTCACTCTGGACATAAAAGAAACTTATCTGCACATCCCCATCAGGGAATCATGCAGGAAATATATACGTTTCAGGGCAGGATCTATGCATTATCAGTTCTCTGCACTTCCCTTTGGCTTATCTACTGTACCCAGGGTATTCACAGTCCTGGCTCCAGCAATTGCATACTGCAGGCAGAGAATTATCCAAATTTACCCGTACATGGACGACTGCCTGATTCAGGCAGACAGCCAGGAATTGCTGCTTCAGCACCTGGCATTTGTAAAAAGCCTTCTCACTTCTTTGGGGTACACCATCAATGAAAAGAAATCACAACTGGTGCCTAGTCAAAAGATTGTATTCCTGGGAACAAGCTTGGACACAACTTCCCAGATGGCATTCCCAAAGCAAGTCCATCTGACTGACTACTTCAAGCAAATGGCCACCAGAACCCAGCTAACTGCAAGAAAAATACTGCAAACCCTAGGTTTCATGGCCTCATGTGTTCTTCTAATTCCATATGCAAGACTGCATATGAGTAAACGTCAATGGTACTTAAAAAGTCGTTGGTGCCAACATTCTCAGGACCTGGAAACAGTCATTCCTGTCATACCTTGTCTGAGGGCAGAGTTCCTTTGGTGGGCATAAGCATGCAACCACAACAAGGAACTGCATTTTACTCTACCCCATGTCGCCCAAACCCTAACCACAGACTCATCATCACCCTTAAGGCCAAACACAATGCCAGACACACTAGTCATTGGTGACTCCATAGTCAGACACACTGACGTCCCGCTCACCAGACTGAGTAAGGAGAAGGTCACAGTAAGCTGCCTGTCGGGCGCTAGAATCCGCCACATAACGCAAGCACTCAGGTCTCTCAACAGCAGGTACAAATATGACTCAGTCATTGTCCACGCTGGTGTAAACGACCTGAGACGTACCTCCTTGGACTACATGAAAAGAGACATTGAGGAGCTCTCTGATTATGTAGCCCAGGCAGGTATGACCCTGACCTTGAGCAGTATCCTACCTTCACCAAGAATGATGCCACAATACAGAGATAAGATGATCAGCTTTAACAATTGGCTTAAACACTGGTGTCATTCAAAGGGGATCCAGTGTCTGTCTGCCTGGGATGACATGCTGGACAAGCCACGCTGCTTCGCAAGGGACGGCTTGCACCTGTCACCCTGGGATTCGGATATTGGAAAAGGCTCTTGCCACCCCATAGTGCCTTTTTTAGGCAAGGCTCAAATTCTAAACCTACCACCCTAGAACACAAAAAAGGAAAAAAACTAAGGGTAATGCTGCTCAATGCCAGAAGTCTAAATCTCAAAATGCATGCACTCGAGGCCCTTCTCAGTATGGAGAACATCGATGTCTGTGCTGTGACAGAAACCTGGTTCAAGGCTCCTGAGAGCACCCCAGCGCTACCAGGTTTTACCTCATATCATGCATTCCGGCCCCAAAATCCAGACAATACCAAGAAAGGAGGGGGGGTATCCATATTCATCAAGGACACCCACACCTCAAGACTGGTGGCAACGCACGATGCATCGGAGACCATCCAGGTGCAATTAACCATAGGCAAGACTGCTCTGCAAATTGTAGCATGTTACAGGCCACCCTCACAAACTCAGGAACCTCACATGGCCTTCCTGAAAACACTAGAGGGGATAAATGTATCACCAAACACCATCATACTAGGTGACTTCAATTACCCTAATATTGACTGGGAACACTACTCAAGCCCAAACACCCTAGCCCAAAAGTTCCTGGAATTCATAAACTCAAATGCCATGGAACAACTAGTCACCATCCCCACAAGAGGAGATAACATACTTGATCTCATCATCACGAACATGGGAGCACAATGTTCAACACCGGAGGTGTACCCCTCACTGGTGAGATCAGACCACAAACTAATCTCGCTGGAGGTCCTCATCCCACCCCCACCTGAAATAAAACAGACCACAGTAAAGAACTTCTCAAAAGCCGACTTCACAGTTCTAAAGACTAGTGTGGTCTCCTTTAAGGCCCCCGAGCCGGCGGAAAACAGTACTCAAGCCGCTGAATCACTTACAAATGCCTTTTACCAGCACCTGCAGGACTGCATGGATAAGGCAATCCCAAGCAAAACAAAGACTCTTTGTACCAAAGGCAAGCGTCCAGTCTAGTGGACCCCAGCCATAAACAAACTCTACAACAAAAGGAGGAAGCTACTACAAGATAGAGCAAAATCCTTAAAAGGTAAGACACCCTTGATCACTATAAGTAAAAAACTAAGAGCTCTCATAAAATCATCCAAAGCAAATTTCGAGAGAAAAATAGCTAAAGACTCAAAAGACAATCATAAGGCCTTCTTTAGCTATGTTAGAAACCTGGGAGGAAACTCCCAGATATGCTCAGAGCTAGTTCAAAATGATGTGAAGATTACTGATCCTACAGACATTGCCAACATACTGGCTGACAGGTTCAGTGCAAACTTCTCCCTCCCCAAAAGGAGAGATATCTATACCAAACGATTGCAGCCCCCAAACATCTCCAGCCCAAGTGAGAACTGCTCTCTCGAAAGCGAAAAACACAGCATCCATGGGACCTGATGGTGTCCCCGGCTGTGTGCTCCATGAACGCAATGAGGAATTAAACCCACAGCTAGGACAGCTGTTTAATCAAAGTCTTACCTCTGGATACGTACCCAGGAGTGGCACTGCAACTGTGGTACCACTTCACAAAGGCGGTGCCTCCACTGACCCTGGAAATTACCGCCCATTAGCTTGACAAGCCTTATCTGCAAAGCCATGGAGAGGATCATAATGGACCTCATAAATAAAGACATAGGAATTTGCAGACTTTGGATCCAACCCAGTTTGGCTTTGTCAAAGGCAGATCATGCCTTTTAAACTTGGTTGACTTTTCAAACAGTCACCAAAGCCATTGATGAGGAAAGGCAGTCCATACAGCCTACCTCGATCTGGCTAAGGCCTTCGATACAATACCCCACTCGGGTATCATTGAAAAACTCATCAGCTTAAATGTCAACCCATACATCACAAGATGGGTTGCAAACTGGCTGAGTGACAGAACCCACAGGGTCAGAGTTGCTGGCGCCATGTCAGACTCAAAGCCTGTCACAAGTGGTGTCCCACAGAGCTCAGTCCTGGCCCACTCTTGTTTGGCATCTACTTTTCCAAGTACAAGCAAACACAGGAGGGTTATGGCTGACAAAGTTTGCAGATGACTGCAAACTGGCCATAGTAGAAAACACATCTGACACAGATACCCTACAGAGGGGTCTCAGAGAAACGGATAACTGGTGCCAGACCCACGCCAAAAGTAAAATGCCAAAAATGCATAGTCATACCCTTCGAAAAACAAGGTTACCCTAGCTACCAAATAGGTGGCAATCTACTGAGCACAGAAGAAGTTATCAGGGACCTGGGGACCCAGGTTGATAGTAGTCTGTCATTCGACACCCATGTAGCTAAAGTAGTTAGGAAGACCTTCTACATTGCCCACCTTATCATGAAGGGATTCTCATCTAGATCAAGGGAGGTCATAGTCTCCCTTTACTCATCACTCATCAGACCAATGATTGAGTACAATGCCCCATTCGGAATGTATCTGACCTGACACTTGCAGCAGCTGGAGAGGCCACAAAGTTCCTCACCAAAAGGATAAAGGGTCTCAAAATCTGTCCTATGCTGCCCGACTGAAAGAACTCCAGCTCTATTCAGTCGCCACCGCTTGCTCAGAGGTGACCTTTGCCTAACATACAAGGCCATGTCAAACCCAGATTTGATGAATATGCTTCACCTCAAAAATCTAGATCCATCAGAGCCACAAGGGCGGAGACTTAAACCTTGACACGGCTATTAATAGGACGTGCTGGAGGGATAGATTCATCACCCAAAGACTCCCTATGCTGTGGAACAAAATCCCGGTACATGTGAGGCAGAGCACCTCGCTGGCCTTGTTCAAGAGAAATCTTGACCAATGGATGGGAGATCGCAGATATACCCCAGGGATTACCTCAGTGTCACTGCTCGACAGAGGCACAGCAAAATAATGGGTATAGTTCCCCATACTAAAGGGGTGGCGTAAGCCACAAAACGATGGGCTAGGCTTGTAAATGCCCTCGGGCAGATAGCCTAGTATGAACCTATGAACCTATGAACCTATCAGACTATGCATGGCAGACCCACGTGGCTGGCAAATGCATTCAGGGCCACTGGAGCCCAAGCCAAATTCTCCTACACATCAATCAAAAGGAGATGCTAGCTGTACAGAATGCTCTGACAGCTTTCAGATACCTAATCTTTCCAGGGTAACTGCTGATAAAAACAGACAACACCACAGTTATGCGGTACATAAACAAGCAGGGGAGAACCCATTCTTACCCATTATGCAGGTTAGCCATGACTCTGTGGAGCACAGCTTTGAACAACCAAGTCCATCTACAAGCTCAGTTCCTGCCAGGCAAACAGAATTCACTGGCAGATGACTTGAGCAGAAATCTCCTTGACCCACACGAGTGAAAATTGGAACTTAGCACCTTCAACCTTCTGATCCAGAGGTGGGGGACCCCAGAGGTGGATCTCTTTGCCTCCCCCCACAACCACCAGTTAAGCAAATTCTGCAACAGGAATCCTCACAGCAGGGCCTGGAAAGTGGATGCCTTATCTTTTCAATGGGAAAACCTCTCAATCTATGCCTTTCTCTCTTACTCAAGATAAAAGAAGGCAGTCCAAGGACAATTCTGATTGCCCCAGACTGGCCACGCTAGCACTGGTACCCACTCCTGAGTAGCCTGACAACGGTGCCACCCTGGCACCTACACCAGACCCCTACCCTGCTGTCACAGCAGGAGGGACAGATTTTGCATCCCCAATTACAAACCCTAAATGTTGCAGCCTGGCTTATTCTTTGAATACTCCACCAGCATCCATAACTAAACAGGTGCTGGATGTCATTCTTGAAGCCAGAAGGCCTAGTACTAGGAAATCCTGTGTGGAAAAGTGGAAAAGATATTTTTCTTGGATTCAGTCTAAAGGAAAGGACACAGCTGTGCCCTCCTTACCTCTAATCCTGGATTACCTAGCAGAGCTACTCCACAGAGGCCTATCCTTCTCCTCCATTAAGATTCATGCCTCTGCCATTTCGGCTCATTACAATACTGAGCCACCTCTATTTTCTCACCCTCTCATCAAACAGTTCCTGAGAGGGGCTAACAACATAAGGCCCCCAAGGAGAGCACCCACCCCTTAACTTTGTACTGGAAAAGCTCACACTTCCCCCTTCTCCCTTTTGAACCTGCTGCTTCAGCAGAGTTAACATTCCTCTCTTGGAAAACAACCTTGCTTCTAGCCATCACTTCAGCTAGAAGAGTGTCTGAGCTACAGGCACTGATGGCTGTGGAACCCTTTATTATCTTCCATGCTGACAGGGTTTCCCTCAGGACCGCAACAGTGAATGCAATCGAACATCTACACTTATGGTAAGTGTACACAACTGTACTTTCTCCACAATTGCCCCCCCCCCCCGGTCTCCTCCAAGCTCTTCCCCCAACTCCCTTGATATCCCACTTTCTAAAGAAAGCCAAGAGGTCAGAGAACTTAATAATCCTCATTTCCCCCTTTTGGCCTTGACAAGTTTGGTTTTACTTCCTTTGGCCTCATCTTCTTCAGGAACCATGGATATTGGACCCAGCTCCAGACCTGCTGTCCTATCCGGAGAGCATGGTTCATCCAAACCTCCATCATCTCAAGCTCACAGCATGGCTTCTCTAGTTCCCATGAATCCCTTTTTAACCACCCTCGATCAATCTGGTTCTTCTACCTCAACAATTAAAGTTCAGCTAGGAGCAATTTCAAACTTCCATATAGGGTTTGATGGGTCATACCTTATGTCACACAAGCTTTGTAAAGCCTTTTTAAGGAAGTTTTAATTTTAAGACCCCCATTTAAAGAACCCTTTACCCCTTGGGATCTAATGCTAGTTCTTCAGTCCCTTACCTTTTCTCATTTTAAACCATCATCTACTTGTGTTTTAAAGTTTGACTTGGAAAGCTTTATTTTTAATGACTATCACATCTGCAAGAAGGGTATCACATCTGCAGGAAGGCTATTGGAACTTCATGCCCTCTCCTCTAAACCACCCTATATAATATTTCACAAAGATAGGGTTCCCTTAGGACTAATCCATCCTTCCTACCAAAAGTAGTCTCGTCTCAGAATCTAATATCAATCACACTTCAACTTCCAGTCTTTTTCCCTAATTTTTCCAACAAAGGGGAGTACTCCCTTCATTTGTTAGACGTGCACAGTTACGTTTTTATCTTCACGGAACAAAGAACTTCCGAAAAGCTGGTCAATTGTTTGTTTCCTTTTCTTCCCTTTCTTTAGGTAATCCAGTTTCAAAGGTCACCTTAGTAAGATGGCTTAGAGACTGTATTACATTTATATGTCAATCCAACGGGCGTCATCCTTCACGTCCTGTCAAAGCCCATTCAACTAGAGCTGTGGCAACTTCTAAAGCTTTTCTTGTCAGAGCTTTTCTAGATGACATTTGTGCAGCAGCTACTTGGGCTTCTCCTCATACCTTTATCACTCATTACAAACTGGATCAGGTCTCCAGGGGTCGAGCTTCATTCAGTTCGAGGGTGCTCAGGAATATTCTTCCATGAAACCTCCCAAGATTTAGGTAGCTGGTGACTTTGTCCCACAGTCAAGGATTACGTGAAGATTGACAACATCAGGGAAAGACGTTATGTGTTACCATAACGTTTCATCAGTGTTGTCAATCTTCACTAGTCCTTGACATTCCTTCCCTCCATCCCCCAGCCTGAGACTTTACAGGACTGGTTTCTTGTTACAAATACATAACTGGCTTCTTCTTATTGCATACCATTTGTCTGCCACTAATTTAGGTAAACTCGATTTGAGTTAATTTTGAGAGGAGCATTATGGGTAAAAGCCTGGCTCGAGAGTTTGGGAGGCACGAGCTGAAATAAATGGCCGAGTCAGTTCCGAGGCTGGGATCTGAGCCCCACAGTCAAGGATTAGTGAAGATTGACAACACAGATGAAATGTTATGGTAAGACATGACTTTTTTTTTTTGCTTTGAAAGAAAACAAACAACTAAACAGTTTCTACTCAACAAATCAGCAGAGATAAAGAAGATCAAATGCCTTCTCCTTCAAGTGGACAGGTATCTTCCTTTATGCCTTTCTACCAATGCCCCTGATTCCCAGGATATTGCAAAAGGTGAGGTTAGACAGGTCAAGAATGATTTCCATAGGGCCATACTCACCCAGGTAGCACTAGTTCTCCCTTCATCTAGTGCACTGCAGGGGGAAAATCTGGACTCTCTCTCTTTACCCTTGATGTTCTTCGTTCCCCATTGCTGCAGTCCTTACTATTGGGTATAGTCCGCGTCCAGTCGGCCCGAATACCAGAGTATAAGGCTGACGTCAGTCAGGGCGCATTAGACTGACGTCAGTACGTCAGGGTACTAATGCGCATGACCGACGTCATATCCTCAGTCTTTTTTGCCGCATGGTCCGATGCAGAAGCAGTTTTGCGAGTGCAGGTTGGCGTTCTGAAATATTTCCGAAACCGGAGTTTCAGACCGAAACAGAGTTGGCTAAGTACCCGTTGGGGAACATTTTGGTTTTTCTTGCCTCAGTATTTAACCGGATGTCAGAAAAAGTGAATAACTGTATTTCTTGTGGGAAACAGATACCTCATAGGGATTACCATACCTTGTGTATACCTTGTTTAGGGCCTGAGCACGACGTTGTTGGTTGCCGCTCTTGTGCTAGGTTTAACAAACGCACTATTAAGAGGAGGTTAGACTGTGCCAGGTTAGTGTTTGGGAAGCGTTGCAATTATAAAATGCCGCCGGATGCTCCGGCGCCGCTTCCTAAGAAGCGCAAGGACAAAACAGCGAAGCCTAGGGTTGATGAACCGCAGTCCCGGACGCCGGTTCTTTAGAAGGCTCAGTGGAGCCAGAGGTTTTGCCAGGAGTTTCCATGGAGTCTCAGGCAGAAACTTTACTGTTACAGGATGTGCCTTCTCAGGAGGTAGGCCAGGCTGAGGGGGCTTCTCAGGTCACTGTTCTTCCCTCTCTTCCCAAGGTAGTTAGGGCCTCTCCTTCTGTTGCCAAAACTTCTTTGAGAGGTAGGCCTAGTTCAGTTTCAGTGGGGGCTTCTCCTAGCATTTCGGGTTCTGTACCTAAGAAACATATGCTTAAAATGGCAGAAGATTTGATTACTATGATTAGAGGTTCTATGCCCCCGCCTGATAAGAGGCCTAGGGTGGAACCGGAGTTTGACAGTTTTGAACAGTGTTCAGAGGCTTCAGAGTCTTCTGCGGAAGACTTGCAGGAGTATCCTACTTATTCTGATTCTGATGTGGATGATTCCACTCCTACAGCTTCTCCTCCTGAGGATTTCTCATTTTCAGAGACTCTGCATTCCATGAGGGAGCACTTTAAATGGGAAGGCCAGGATTACTCTGATTCCAGGAAAAGGCTTAGGGAATTCTTGTTATTACCCCAGCATAGGCCCTTAGCTATTCCTCCTGTGTTGAATGTGGTGGAAGATGTTTTTGCAGAGGCTTCCCTGAACCCTGACTCTTTGCCTCCTGCTCCTGTTAAGCCTGATAGGTATTATAGGGTGCCCAAGCTCATAAGTATTTGTTTAAGAGTCCTAGGGCGACCCAGAAACTATTTCTCAAGGGCCTAAAGGTGTTAAAGCTTCTGTGGTTAAAAATCCTGTTCCCACTGATAAAGAGGCAAGGGCTTTGGATAGGTGGGGAAAGAAAGTGTATACTTCTTCCACTCTAGCCATGAGAGCGTTGAATTGTCAGTTTCACATGCTAAAATATCAGAATTATCTCCTTTCACAATTAAAATCTAAGGTGGATGCGTTGGCGGAAGGTATTGAGTGTAAAGAGTTGCTGGATTTGGTTCATGTGTCTGAACAAGTGGGTAAGCATTCTTTGCAATGTGGTTTTGATGCTGTACAGGCCTCCTCCAGGGTGGCTGCTACTAGTTCTGTTTTTCGCAGGCATGCCTGGTTGAAGGATCAGAATTTAGCTGAGCATGTTAAGACAAGGATTTTGGATGCTCCTTTACAGTCTGATGTGTTGTTTGGATCGCCTGTGGAAGCAGTTTTAAAGAAAATGGAGGACAAAGCTAAGTCTATGCAAACTGTTAAAGATTTTTTGCAGGTGCAGCCACCGAAGTTTAGTAGAAATTGGCCTGCTAAGGGGTGGACATATCCTGCTTATGATTCCCAGTCTAGGGGTAGGTCTAGACGTGGTAGGGGCAGGGCTCAAGGTTCTTTTAGGCCTAGAACAGGGAGTTCACCTGCTCAGACTTCTGGTGAGGGCAGGGGTCAGTCCTTTCGTAAACAGACCCAATGACCTGTCTTTTCAGCTGCCAGTAGATTCTCGTCTGGCAGCTCCTTTGGGAGGAAGACTGTCTCTTTTCAGAGAAAATTGGGATTTAATTACTCAAGACAAATGGGTGTTGGATATTATTCACCACGGTTACAGATTTTATTTCCATACAATGCCCCCTTTCAAAGGCATGCCAGACGTTCCTCCTCCACAAAGAAAAGAGGCTCACAAGCAAGTTTCACAGTTACTCCAGATGGGGGCCATTCAGCCAGTCCCTGTTTCAGAAAGGGGCCTAGGATTTTATTCTCGCCTGTTCCTAGTACCAAAGAAGGGGAACACGTGGAGACCAATTTTGGATTTATCTCTCCTCAACACTTTTCTGGACATTCCCAAGTTCAAAATGTTGACGTTACAACAGCTTTTACCTCTGCTGGGCAAAGATCACTGGATGGTAACTTTAGATCTCAAGGAAGCTTACCTTCATGTGCCTATAAGGCTAAGTTGCAGGAAGTATCTGCGTTTCGAGCTGGAAATTCTCATTATCAGTTCTCTGCATTGCCCTTTGGCTTATCTACTGCCCAGAGTATTCACAAAGGTTCTGGCTCCAGTGATAGCTTACTTCAGGCTTCAAGGAATTCAAATCTATCCTTACTTGGACGACTGCCTGATTCTGGCTCAAGAAAAGGAAGACCTTCTACAGCATCTGGAATATGTTATAGCAGTGCTAAGATGCCTAGGGTATTCTGTGAACGAAATAAAGTCCAGTCTAGTACCCTCTCGAGACATGTGCTTTCTGGGTGTGAGACTGAATACAGCAGCCCAGATGGCCTTTTTAACCCCGGACAAACAAAAGAGTCTATCATTTTACTTCCATCAACTATCTCATCAGTCCGTGCTGACTGCAAGGACAGTCCTTCAAGCATTAGGGTTCATGGCATCTTGTATTCTGGTGCTTCCCAATGCCAAACTGCATATGAGGAAGCTACAATGGTATCTCAAAAATGTATGGACACAGCACTGCCAGGATTTGGACACTGTCATTCAAATAATACCTTGCCTTCAAAAAGAATTTTTGTGGTGGGCTCAGGAATGTCACCTAAACAAGGGACTCTCTGTGACCCGGCCAGAGGCGAGTCAGATTTTAACGACAGATGCCTCAGACATTGCTTGGGGAGCTCATCTAAATGGAAAGTGGATACAAGACAAGTGGCCTGCCAGACTACAGCATCTACATATCAATATGAAGGAGATGTTAGCAGTTCAGTTTGCATTAATGGCTTTCAAGGAGTTACTTCTTCCAGGGCAGGTGTTGATTCTAACAGACAACACAACTGTCATGTGGTACATCAACAAGCAAGGGGGAACACATTCTTATCCTCTATGCAGGCAAGCAATGATTTTATGGGAGACTGCGCTAAGCTTGCAACTAACTCTTCAGGCAAGGTTTCTGCCGGGAGCACAGAACTCCTTAGCAGATGTGTTAAGCAGACAAATCATGGATCCCCACGAGTGGAAACTGGATCTTCATGTATTTCAAAAATTGACAGTGTCATGGGGAACTCCAGACATCGATCTGTTCGCTTCTCCACTAAACCACCAGCTGCCACAGTATTGCACAAAGGGGTTTCATCACACAGCTTGGAAAGTGGATGCTCTGTCTTTCAGTTGGAAAAACCTTCATGTGTATGCCTTTCCTCCTCTGCCTCTTCTTCCAAAGGTACTATTAAAGGTCAGACAGGACAGGCCAAGGATGATTTTAATAGCTCCAGATTGGCCTCGGCAACACTGGTACCCACTACTACGGAGTCTGGTAAGGAAGCCTCCATGGCCTTTACCTCTGATTCCTCATCTGTTATCTCAGCAGGATGGTCATCTGCTCAATGTCAAGCTTCACTCTCTTCATCTAACAGCCTGGCATATTCTGTGTTGAAACACAGCAGGTCTCAACTTCCTCAACAAGTTTTAAATGTGATTATGGAAGCTAGAAGACCTAGTACAAGGAAAGTGTACGCAGAAAAATGGAAGAGGTTTTTATTTTGGAGTACAGCAAAGAATTTGCAGGTTTCTGAGCCTAATTTGAGTGTGGCTCTTCAATATCTTACTGAGTTATTGGACAAAGGTTTGTCCTTCTCTTCCATTAAGATTCATGCTGCAGCAATTTCAGCTCATTATGATTGTGACCCACCATTGTTTTCGCATCCTTTGTTCAAGCAGTTTCTTAGAGGGGCTAAGAATATAAGACCCCCACGTAGAGCTCCTACTCCTGCTTGGGATCTCAATTTTGTGTTGGAAAAACTTACTCTACAACCTTTTGAGCCTGCGGCTACTGCTGAATTGAAATACTTGTCATGGAAGACTGCTTTTCTGTTGGCTATTACTTCTGCAAGAAGGGTGTCTGAGTTGCAGGCCCTTATGGCAGTAGAGCCATTTTGATTTTCCATAAGGATAGGGTATCATTACGTACTAATCCTTCCTTTATGCCTAAGGTGGTTTCTAGTGTGGCTTTAAACCAAACTATTCATTTGCCTACTTTTTATGCAGACCCCAAAATAAAGGGGAAAAGATTTTGCACACTTTAGATGTACACAGGCAACTGCGTTATTATTTAAGCAGGACTAAGGATTTCAGGCAGTCTCAGCAGTTGTTTGTTTCTTTTGCTTTGAGTTCACAGGGCAAGCCTGTGTCAAAACAAACTATTTCTAGGTGGATTGGCTTTTGCATTGCATTTTGTTATTCCCATCATGGCAAGGAGATTCCAGCTGGGATTAGGCCTCATTCCACTAGGGCTACTGCCACTTCAACAGCATTTCTAAGGGGTGGCAACTAAGGATATTTTGGAAGCAGCTACTTGGAGTTCAGTGCATACTTTCTCTAAGCATTATCACCTTCCTATCTACTCTAAGTCTAGGGCTGGTTTTGCCACAGCTGTTTTGCAAGGCATGTTGTCAGCTCCTGCTTCTTTATGATTTGCCAGCCTCCCTTACCTCTGCTTTGGGATTCTACCCAATAGTAAGGACTGCAGCAATGGGGAACGAAGAACATAGTACAGTTTTGTACCTACCATAAATGTAGATGTTCGAGGATCCCCATTGCTGCAGTCCAATTTACCTCCCTCCTTCCCTCTGTGTTTAGGGGTGGTTGTGTAGGTGAGGTTACATGCTTATGTTTTTGTATATATTCCTGTATATATTGTACATATTTTTGGTGCAGGTATTTTGGGCCTTGTCTTTTTAGGGTCTTCTGGCATCTGGGGCAAGAAAAGACTGAGGATATGACGTCGGTCATGCGCATTAGTACCCTGACGTACTGGCGTCAGTCTAATGCGCCCTGACCGACGTCAGCCTTATACTCTGGTATTCGGGCCGACTGGACGCGGACTATACCCAATAGTAAGGACTGCAGCAATGGGGATCCTCGAACATCTACATTTATGGTAGGTACAAAACTGTACTTTCTGCGTTAGCAGAGATCCATGTGATAAGTCATCCTTCCCAGTCTGAGGACTATCAACCTGACTCCTTGGAGAACTGGATTATAATTTCAGCCAGGGTGTCTTTACCATAAGATATGCTGTCTATACTGAAAGGGGCTAGAAAAACAGTCACCAGAACGGTCCTATCTAGCTGAGTGGAAAAGATTTTGTGTCTGGTGCCACAAAAATGTTATCCTGCCCATGCAAGCTATGTTGGCACAGGTACTAGAATACCTGCATGTGTTATGTAAGTAAGGGATATCCATCTCCACTCTGAAAGTGTACGCCTCAGCAATCTCAGCATGGCCCCCACTTTTATGCTCATCCACAAATTAAGCAATTTTTGAAGGGGGTGCTTTGCCATAGACCTCCCAGATGAGATTCTGCCCCATCATCATATTTAAACTATATGCTTGAAAATCTGGCACTGCCTTCCTTAACTCCTCTAGTTATATATACAGATTTGTTAACTAGGCAAGTAGGCTAGCACATGGACCCTTTTCAGCCACAACTTTAGCCAAAATGTTATGAAAGAGAATCCGCTTGGTATACAGCTGAAACTTCACGTGCTATGTAAGGTAATGTAACTTAACATAATATAGGGTACCCATTTACAGAATTTAAAGTGTAACAAGAAGTGATATTGACAGATTACAGTCAGGCAAAGTAAAATGAGTATGGTACGTAAACTGAAAGGCCTGATATAATTAATGTAATATTGGTTTACACATTTCAAAATCTTTGGAGAGAAGAACCTTATTATACTGAACATTGGAACATTACAAGGGAGGTGATCACAAGGAACCATAAGATGTGCCTAGCCATATACATCTTTAAGAAGGTGCACTTAAAGTTCTTGCCACCCTTTACAAGCACTTAATAGTGCTCACTTCCCAAAGTAATTGGAACTGTACAAGATAGCCCTGGTGTAAATATGTGTCTTCCTATGCGGTCATGAATATCAGCCGTAAAAATAGACAAAGTAGTACTTTGAGTGTAGTGGCAAATTATCCCATATGCAGGGAATACATTGAATATTGTTTATTTGTTAGTTATAGAGTTAGGTCTGTAGTATAGATACTTTGTAGAGCCACTGGTTTTGTGAAGAAATAGGAGGTTAAATAGGATTTATTTATTTATTTGCATTTGTTAACCGGGTTGGTCCAGCTGGGTAAGAATTACCCTTTTTCAGTGGAGACCCGAGGGGAAAAGCCCCAAACAGACATACAAATACATATGAATAGAGACAAATTAACAATATTACAGAGGAAAACAATATTATGGGTACAATGGATAAGAAAAACAAACAATGAAAGTTTGAGAATGAGTAAGGTAGGCCAGAGGCATGCATGCAAAAGATTTATGAAAAGGTGTTCTGAGCAAGATCTCTGAATTAAGTTAAAGTAGGCAAAGAAATTATGATTTAGGTGTGGAGTTAGTAGTGTGGGAGTTTTAGGTGGGAGCATGTGAAGGACATTCCCATTTGGAGGAGAGATGGGAGAGAAGCATGGATTTGAAATTGTTGTGGTTAGGTATATTACGTAGTGGTGTGGGGAGATTGTTCCATAGTTTGGCTATAGTGTGGGATAGTAGTAGTTTACCAGTTGGGTGGATGGGTTTGTGTACATGCAGGAGGTTTTGGCCTGTGGATCTCAGGGTACGGGTAGGTGTGTAGGGTGTTGGAGATTTAGCAAGAGAGGGACATTCTGCTGGTTTAAAGATGAGTTTGTAGGCTGTTGTAAGTTCTAGGTACTTTAGGTGGTTGTGGAGTTCTAGCCAGTTTAGGGTGTGTAGGGAGTGACAGTGATGGGAAGAGTTCTTAGAATTGGTTGCAAATTTGCAGATTTTGTTGTAACAGGCCTCAAGTTTAGCACGGAGTCCGAGTTGTAGGTTGGAGAATAGGGGAGCACCGTACAAGAGAGAGGGGAGAAGGAAGGTAGATGCAAGGGTATGACGGGAAGATGGAGTAAGGTAGTAGTTGTGTCTGTAGAGGAGGCCGATTTTCTGGTGGTTTTTTTTGATTGCTGAGAGGATGTAAGAGTGAATTTTAGGTTTTCATCGATGGTAATGCCAAGTAGTTTGGTACTAGGAACAATTTCAAGAGTGGTGTTATTGTGGCTTTTGATGGAAAATTGGACTTTGTGGAACTGGGAAGTTTTAGTGGGAGTAAATATCATTAGCTTTGTTTTGTTGGCATTTAGGGCCAAGTGATGCGATTGCATTCATTATTCAATTTTGGAGAAGGCTGTTTGGGTATTAAGTAGAAGTTTGGAGGGGCAGGAGGCTGAGCAGATGATAGTGGAGTCATCTGCGTATTGGATGACTGAGGCTTCAGGGATGGAGAGGTGAAAGTTGTTAATGAATAAGTTGAAGAGCAGAGGGCCAAGTACTGATCCTTGGGGAACTCCTGTGGGTGTAGGTAAGAAAGGGGAGGTTGACTCTTTCCATTGTACAGCCTGCTGGCGCGTGGAAAGGTAGCTGGAGAACCAGTCTAGGGTTGAGGGAGATAGATGCAAGTATGAGAGCTGGGACAGGAGGAGGGAATGGGAAATAGTGTTGAATGCCTTTGAGAGGTCAAGAAAAAGAGAAGATACGTATTTGCTGCTCTCACGTGCTAGGTTGACTGTTTCGAGGAAAGAAATGAGGACTGTCATGGTGCTGTGGCCTGGGCGGAAGCCGTGCTGGGTGGGAGAGAGGAGTTTGTGCTGGATTAGGTAGAGCATGAGCTGGGAGTGGATGGCTTTCTCTAGAATTTTAGAGAGAGGAGAGAGTATAGCTATGGGTCTGAAGTTGGTAGTGTCTGTGTTCTTACCACCTTTGTGGAGAGGAATTATGTATGCATAATGCCAGATGGTTGGTACTTAGGATTCCTGAATGGATCTATTAATGAGGATGGATATGGGATAGGCTATAGATTCGGCTGATATTTGAAGAAAATTTGCTGGAAGGTTATCAGGGGCATTGAGGCATGGTTTTAGCTTTTGCAGTAGTCTTTTTATAGTATAGGTGGAGACAGGTTTAAGTGAGAATAGCGGTGGAGGAGGGGGGTGAGAGAGAGGGTTTGGGGTGCAGGGTGAGGGGTTAGTATTGATGGATGGATTGGGGAAAGTGGAGGATAATTTAGCTATACAATCAATGAAAAATGTGTTGAAGTTAGTGGCCGTTTCAAGACTTGAGAGATTGGGATTGGGGCAGTGGTTGGAAGTATTACCAGGATTGAGTATTGAAGAGATGGATGTCCAGAATTTCTTTGGATTGTTTGAGTATTTGTATTGCAGACTGCTGTAGTAGTTTTTGCGATCATTATTATTGATTTTTTGGCCAGGTTACGAAGATGGATTGGGTTTTTTATGGCTCAAAAAAAAGACACAGGTCACCTTTGAACAGCCAGTAGGTTACTTGGATATAAGGAGTGCTGTGCTACTCTTTTGGGATAGTTGAAAGATTTAAGGCCTTGAAAGATCATATGACTTTTAATCATTAAAGTTGAACAACATGATTGGTTTTGTACATACCTACGTGGGCACTGTGTTTGAGGATGTGTCTGGTGACTGCTTCTGAGGTTCACCTTGTAAGTAGCTTGCTTTATGGAATGTCTAGGTACAGTGTACTGGGGTCATATTCTTATGAAGTTATGTTCATAAAAAGGTGTATATTAGGATAACAATCACTAGTGCCCTTATAAGTTTAGCCATGTAACTCAGATGTGACCCACAAATTTGATTTGTGTAGGGGGTGGTGTATTGACTCCCACTGTCCGTCAGACAGACATAGGCACCAGACCAGATATGAATTCTAATTACCCATCTCTTGGTCCCAGTTGTGCCTAATTAGGGTTTGGGAGGAACTCTGCTCCACATGGATGTTCTGTAGAATGGGAATTCTGTGAGAAACATACCTGTGTCTCCGACATGTCCTGTTTATGTCACAACCAAAATTTAGGTCTTTTGATCTAGTAGTTCTGATGCTGTTTGTTTTGTGGATGTGCAAACGGTTCATCAGAACAGGATCCAGGGATGCTTTGTATGCCAGGCAAAGATTGCCTGTCAGTAATCTGTATGATACATAGTAAGAGACAGGGCTTTGAGGTGATCAGCATAGGACATTTTGTTTGCTCTCTGTATTCTTTTTATGGAGTCATAGGTAAGTACTAGGCTATCTGCCCTTGCCGGACATTTTAAGTCTAGCCAGTTTCACTTTTTTTGCTTAAAGTAACCTTTCCTATTTGGTTATAGACTGACCTTACACATCCCATGGTTGATAGTTCTATAGTACCCCTATTGAGAATAACTGGCATCATAACATAGATAATTGGAGGGGACCCATGCATGGGATAAAGCATTTAGGAGCTGCCTGTGTCCATTAGTAGTACAGGAGACAGTCCTGAAGTATTTTTTTTGTTTCCCATCCAGCACCTGACATACATGTTTATTCCCAGTTTATGTACCTTTTCTACTATGTCTGAGTGGGGAATTGTGTCAAAAGCTTTGGCCAGGTTGAGGTGTGTGGTGTGTACCATTTTCTTTCATCCATTGCTTTGGTGACCTTTTCAAAAAAATCCACCAGGTTGTGTAAGCATGACCTGCCTTGATGAATCCAAACTGTGATAGTTCCAGTGTTTGGAGGTTCCCAATGTCCTTATTGATTAGTTCCATAATGTGTTCTTCCATGGCTTTGCATATGAGGTTGGTCAGACTTACAGGTCTGTAATTGCCTGGGTCTGTGGAAGGTACTTCCTTTTGCAGGAGGAGTGACTATCTGTTCTCCATTCACTTGGTACAAAACCTGTATGGAGGCTAAGATTGAGCAGTATTAGGGGTGTGGCTAAATCATCCTTCATGCTATTTAAGATGCATCCAGGGATATTGTCAGGACCCATGGATGCAGTATTTTCAGCTTATGATAGCACTTTTAGGATTTTGTCTTGTGTGAAAGGTGGAGGTGACCCAGTTTCAGATCTTCAGCCTCAATGTACGTAACATAATTCACAGTCAGTTCAACACGTTGCTGTGTTGTGCCTTTGAAATTATAAACATAACTAAAAAATGCCTTGTGATTGTCTTTGGCTTAGGTAGCTATTTTAGCCTCATACTTAACTTAAGTGGATTTTATTAAGCTCCTTAGTTATTTATAAGGAACCTTTGTGAACGTTCTAGTTGCTGCATGGTTCTGGTCAGATACATACTAAAGGGGGCATTATACTCCATGATGGGTCTGATGAGGGCCAAGTACAGTGGTACTATAACCTGTCTGAACCTGGATGACATACTCTTACTTATAAATTGAGCAAAATAGAAGAATTTTCTAACTACTTTAGGCACATGTTGGTTGAAGGCTAGGTTATCACTACACGAGTCCCCCAGGTCCCTGACTAGTGAATCAGCTTTTAGGGTTATTTTATTGTTAGCTAGTGTGGCTGACTTCCCAAAAGCTACTGTAATGCATTTCTTGGCATTGAGTTTTTAGCCACGGCTTTGGCACCAGGCATTTGTCTGTGTTAGACCTTCCTGAAAGGTGTTCTCTTCTCTGGGGGATTCAGTGACTGCTCCCAGTTTGCAGTCATCTGTGAACTTGGTCAGCCAGAGGCTTTTGACATTGGCTTTGACCTCTGAGAAGTAGATGCCAAAGAGAAGCAGGCCCACCACAGAGCCCTGAAGAACTCCACTGGTGACTGGCCTCTATGTGGAAGTGGACTCGCTGATCCTAAGCTCTTGGGTCTTATCCATGAGGCAGCTTAGCTATACAGCGTGCTGTAAAGGGATTTATGCAAAGTTCCATAAGTTTGTTGGCAATGCTTGGGTGGAGTAATGCATCATATCCTTTAGCCAGATCTACGTAGGCAGTATGCACCACATTCCCCTTATTCATTGCCTTCGTGACATTCTCAAAGAAGTGCACCAGGTTCAGTAAGCATGACCATCCTATAACAAAGCTAAACTAGGATGGATCCAGTGTGTGGAGGCCTCCTGTGTCCTTGTTGATAATTTCCATGATAATGCTTTCCATGGCTTTGCAAATAAGATTAGTCAGACTGAGTCTGGTATAATTTGATCAAATGGTTAAGGTGTTTACCTCACATGGTTAAGTTGTTTACTTCACAGACACAAGGTACAGGGTTTGATTCTTGCCTTTGAAAGGGAAGTTGGCTACGTTTAAAATGTCCCACAAGGGCAGCTAGCCTAGTGCTTACCTATGAACCTTTATTAAAGAAAGTAGTAAAGATGATGTAATTTATATATGCAATGACAATAATTACCCATTCTATGTAACAATTTTAGTTGATCATAACGTTTAACCATCTATAGAAGTCTTTTATGTAATTAACTAGTTTGATTTGAAAATTGTTATTGTTTAGCACATTTTTTGGTTCACATCAAGAGGTACCTTTGGATTGGCAGTGCTTTTAAAAAGGCTTTTTGTCCTAAAGCAAGATTATAAGTGAGTTGTATAAATAATAGTAGTAATAGTAATAATAATAATAATCCTGCTTGTTAACCAGGTATGCTCACTGGACAGAAAGTCTCTTTTCATGGGTGACTCAAGAGCAATGTGTAGTTAAAGTAACTTGTTCAAGGTCACACAGGGTGCAAATGACAGCTGAGGGAATCAAACACTGAACCCCAGGAACTGCAGCTTGCAGCTTTAACATCTGTGCCAACTGCCAGATAATACTGCCTACAGATTAATATCAAGTATTCCTGTCTCTGTGATGTGTGTTGGTATTTCATTACTTTTCTTTTTTTTTGGCTGGTGGGATAACTAAACACAGTGCACAAGTGTAAACCTGAGTAAAGATAGTAGTATAGTATTTCTGGCTCTGATAGACATCCAGTTTGCTCTTGTAAGAGACGAGCAATAATAATGTTCATCATGTTGATCACTGTTGCAATGGCCTTAGCTATATGGGTTAAATCCCGCCAGGAATATAACAGCTGGCCATCTTCCGAAGCTTAAGGACACCTTCCATGTGCCCAAACTGGCAGGTAGCTCGAACAGAACTGATTAAAAGACAAGTTTGGGTACTAAGCCTTTCACCACTTTACTGCTGCCAAAGAGTCTGCTCATCTGAGCCTTTTGAGGATCAATGGTCAGATTGTGCTGTTCCTTTGCTGGGCAGATAAGTTCCCTTTGGGGGAAAAAAAACTTGCATTTAATAATTTTGCTTATTTATATTTTCCTTTTCAGGAATTTTATTTTAAAGCTAGGAGTGGGTGTTTTGATGGACTGTGATGAGACTGTACTGTATTTTTAACCAGAAGCACTCTTTTTCCCTCTTAGTTTAAAAGTCATTTAAAGTAACTGAAAACTATTTTTTTCTGTTGAGAAATTGTTTATTTTACTTTATGGTGCTGACATAGTATTTTAAAGTGCTTTTTACTGTGTCTGTTTGGGGGGAAAGTGACTTTTGAAAGACTTTTTATTTTTACCAGCATTTGCTGCTTGTTTTCCTTGGAAAAGAAGCACCATTTTTGGCTTGGCCATGGGACAAATGGGCATTCCCACAATTGGTCCTTCTACAAGCCAGAAAAATAAAAAGTTAAGTAAACAGCCTTTGCCACCACAGCAGGTTAGTGACTTCCCTCAGCTGCAGGCATGTAACTCTGCTGTAGCCATTTGTTGTACCTCAGACCACTCATCTTTACCCTGAATCCCTCTGGTGTAGTACCCGCATCCAGCATGGACCAGGGATTAGCCACGTCCTTTGCAGTTGTTGGGATTCCCTCACTGGTCAAGGGAAAGCCAGTGTTTGTTGCTCCAGGGAGAGAGAACAGGGAAGGCTTCCCTGTTTTATGAGAATGTTATGCCTATCTCTAGGAAAGTTGCTGCTGCCACTAATAACACTGTGGCAACATTTTTACTGTCAAAAAGAAGTAGAAAACTAAGCATGTATCTACGCCTCCTCAAATTTCCTTAGGAGTGGTTTACTGGTTCTGACTCCAGGTTTAATTCAGACTGTTGATCTTTCTTGTGAGGTAGTTTGTGGTAAAATAGAGTTAGCACTTCCTTTCCTAAAAAAATTCAATATTTTGAATATGGACAGGTGGAGGAAGTGACAGACAGGGAGTTCTCAGATTTCTGATTCTTGTGTCCTTGTGATAGCTACTCAACTTAACTCAATTTAATTTAATATTACTTTGTTTATCAATGATCTTAAGACTTTTAATGTGATTTTAGTATTTTAATATTTTAGGATTTTCTTGCATTTGTCTTATGTGTGTTTCATTTCCGTTGGAATGGATATTTACAGAAGTAGAGTTTCTCTTTAAATTACTTGGACTATGTTTTTAGGCGCAGTTTCTAATGATGTTTTAGGGTATTTAAGTGTTGCTTTTGGGTACAAGTTTTATTCCTAAGAAGTCTTGATTACAGCAGGATGAAACCGCTTAATTATTATTGTTTTGGACAGTAAATATCTTGATTTTATTACATTAAACTGTGGATTTCTCCAAGGTGTTTGCAGTGCTGTTAACTGCTTTGCATTTCCCAGTTATTTGTTTTACTGGTGGTTTTCTTCCTATTGGATTATTTTTTATTTTTTTCCTTTTACACTTTGTGTAATTCTTGATACTGTCATTGGTATCTCTGTCTCCCTCTCTCTTTCTTCCTGACTGCACTTATTATTCAAATTTTTTTTTTTGTTATAGTGTGTCAGGATATCAGAAAAAGGCCCTTCAGGTTTTAAGAAGCACCAAAAGTGTGGGCAACACAAGTTGCCCTTGTCTGATGCTCATACTTTGCGTGTATTGTCTGGGCCAGGACCATCTTCAAGTCGGTTGTACTATTTGCAAAAACTTTAATCCGCGTGCCATTGCAGATAGAAAAAATAAACTTATTTTGAAAGGATTACTTCCTACTTTTTTCTCAGAAGCTATTGTTGGGGCTCAGTCCCCCAAACATTAATCAAAGGAGCCTTCCACTAAGGCTCCTAAACCTTTAGGATCCTCAAATCCATCATCCACGAAGCCACCAAAGAAAAAACATAAATTGAATCTGAAGGCCACTGTAGTTCTGTTGGCATTGGATCCAACAAAACCCTCCTTGGATCCAAGCACTTTGATCTGAGACTCTTGCACAGAACCAGATTCTCACCAAGTTGAGTATCTTCTCCCTTTTTGGAATGCTGGTACTCCCAAGTCCCCATCCCTAGCTTCCTCTCGTTTTTCCAGAAGTTTGACCAAAGCTGACATGGACAAAATGATGTGCAAATACAGATGGGAGTTCTCCTGGTTTCTACCCCTTTGGGTCAAGAAGTCCATCTTTCTTCCTCTCTGCCAATTTCAGTTCCTTATCTGATCCGATCGATCATTTTGGAATCTTGGATCTGAGCCTTTTGGGTCCATCTGGTTTGAATCCAAAGATATTTTTATTTTTGGATCTGATACTATCTCTGCGTGCACTGGCTCCGATGTTTTCGGAGTGGGATGACTGTTGGAGCCGAAGCACCCCTGTTGGATCCAAGGTGTTTGAGTAGACTTGGAAGGTTTCAAAGCCATCTCTACCCCTTGGAGCCTTGGCATTGGACAGCTCAGCTCTGACTTCCACCTCAGATAGATTACCTTTGGAGTAGGGGAACCAGTGGGCCTGAAGCCTGGCTTCTTGGCTCCTCCAAACTCTGGATCCCACCACATTCAGGTTCATAGGTTCGTACTAGGCTATCTGCCCTAGGGCATTTATAAGCCTAGCCAGAGTGTGTTTGGCTTTCGCCACCCATTTTAAATTAATTTTGCTATGCCCTTTTTCGAGGTTAGTATGCTGTGTCTCTGTCTAACAGTGACACAGAAGTGATACCCGGGGTAAACCTATGATCTCCCATCCACTCATCAAGATTCCTCTTGAAGAGAGTCAGTGAGGGACTCTGCCTAACCTGGACTGGGATTTTATTCCAGAGTGAAGGGAGCCTCTGGGTTATGAATCTGTCCCTCCAGCATGTCCTATTTATTTCAGTGCTGAGGTTCAAGTCTCTCGAGTGCGTAGCTCAATGGTATTTGGATTTTCTGAGGTGCAGCATGTCCATTAATTCCGGGTTGGACATGGCTTTATACGTCAGGCACAGATCGCCTCTGAGCAGGCGGTATGCCACTGAGTAGATCTGGAGTTTCTTTAACCGGGCAGCATATGGCATCTGTTTGAGCCCTTTGATCCTCTTGGTGAGGTACTTTTGGGGTCTTTCCAGTTGCTGCAGGTGTCTGGTAAGGTACATCCCAGAAGGGGCATTGTACTCAATTATGGGCCTGATGAGGGATGAGTAAAGAGGCACGATGACCTCCCCTGATCTAGATGTGAATCCCTTCATGATTAGGTGGGCTATATAAAATGTTTTTCTAACCACTTTGGCCATGTGGTTGTCAAATGAGAGATTGCTATCAACTTGGGTCCCCAGGTCCCTAATTACTTCTTCTGTACTTAATGGATTACCACCTATGTGGTAATTTGTGGGCACTTTGTTTTTGCGAAAGGGGATGACTATATACTTTTTGGCATTTAGCTTGAGGCCATGGCTCTGGCACCAATTGTCTGTTTCTATGAGGCCCTTTTGGAGGATGCTTGTGTCGGCTGGAGAGTCGATTATGGCACCCAGTTTGCAGTCATCTGCGAACTTGGTCAGCCACAGTCCTTCCATGTTGGCCTGTACCTCTGAGAACTATATACCGAACAAGAGAGGTCCCAGGACTGAGCCTTGTGGGATGCCACTTGTAACTGGTTTGGAGTCTGACATGGCTCCAGCAATTCCAACCATGTGGGTTCTGTCCTTGAGCCAGTTTGCAACCCATCTAGTGACATAGGGGTTTATATTTAAGCTGGTGAGCTTATCTATAATGCCCAAGTGGGGTATTGTAGCGAAGGCTTTTACGAGGTCCAGGTAGGCTGTGTGGACCACCTTCCCCTTGTCAATGGCCTTGGTGACTGTTTCAAAGAAATCAACCAGGTTTAAGAGGCAGGATCTGCCCTTAACAAAGCCGAACTGGGTAGGATCCAGTGTCTGTAGGTCCCCAATATCTTTATTTATGAGGTCCATGATGATCCGTTCCATAGCTTTGCAGACCAAGCTAGTCAGGCTTATGGAGCGATAGTTTCCAGGATTCGTTGAGGCACTACCTTTGTGGAGAGGGACCACTGTTGCTGTTCGTCACTCTTTGGGTACATATGCTGTAGTAAGGCTGAGATTGAACAGTAGTTTTATGTTTCAGGTTTTTGAAAGGCAGATCATGCCTCCTGAACCTGAAAGACTTCTTTGAGGCAGTCACCAAAGCCATAGATGAGGATAAGGTGGTTCACACAGCCTATCTTGACCTCGCCAAGGCTTTCGACACCATCCCCCATTCTGTAATTATAGCTAAATTAGGTATAAATCCCTACGTCACAAGATGGGTTGCCATCTGGTTCACTGACAGAACCCACACTGTAAAAGTTGCAGACTCTAAATCTGACCTCAAAGCAGTGACAAGTGGAGTACCACAGGATTCCGTTCTGGGACCTCTCCTGTTTGGTATCTACTTCTCTGAAGTACAGGCTAACACAGAAGGCCTCTGGCTAATGAAGTTCGCAGATGACTGCAAACTAGGAGCCATAGTCAAGACCCCAAATGATGTGGACATCCTACAGAAGGGCCTCGCTGACACAGATGCCTGGTGTCAGAGCCATGGCCTCAAGCTCAGTGCCAAAAAGTGCAGTGTCATCCCCTTTGGTAGAAACTCTGTACCCATGAACTACCACAATGGCAGCAATCTACTTAACACAGAATGTGTGATGAGACCTTGGGACCCAGGTGGACAGTAGTCTCTCCTTTGATAGTCACATCGCCACAGTAGTCAGGAAGTCCTTCTACATGGCACCACCTCATCATAAAAGGGTTCACATCCAGGAAAAAAGAGATCATTGTTCCCCTCTTCTTGACAGTCATCAGACCCATTATAGAGTACAACGCCCCTTTTGAAATGTACCTCACAAGACATCTGCAGCAGCTGGAAAGGCCACAGAAGTACCTCACAAAGAGGATTACTGTCCTCAAACAAATGCCCTACACTGACCACCTCAAAAAATTCCAGCTTTACTCCGTAGCATATCACCTACTCCGAGGTGATCTCTGCCTAACATATAAAGCTATGTCAAACCCAGAGCTGTTGAACATGCTACACCTAAAGAAATCCCAATCCCTCTGAGCTACATGCTCTAGGGACCTAAACCTCGTCACTACAATAAACAGGACATGCTGGAGGGAAAGATTCCTGTCCCAGAGACTTT
The DNA here is from genome assembly GCF_019279795.1 of Protopterus annectens. Classification (NCBI taxonomy): domain Eukaryota; kingdom Metazoa; phylum Chordata; order Ceratodontiformes; family Protopteridae; genus Protopterus; species Protopterus annectens. The sequence continues at coordinate 1,449,712,207 of NC_056737.1, forward strand.
CCATACTCTGGAACAGGCTACCCATCTATGTCAAGCAAAGTTCTTCATTAGCACTCTTCAAGAAAAATCTTAATGAGTGGATGGGGAATAGGAAATACACTCCGGGATCACTTCTGTGTCTCTGCTCGACAGTGGCACAGGAAAATAACTTTCTTGGGTGGCGTAAGCCAGGGAACCTTGTTGGCTAGGCTTACTTAGGCCCTTGGGCAGATAGCCTAGTACCTACCTATGAACCATTGTCTTCCTTCGCCCTGGAGCGTTCTGCCTTTAAGGTAGTGAAGAGAGTGTTCTCTGCTCTGGCAGGATGGGTGGATCCTACCCTCTTGGATCTTCTCTTTGGATCCTGTGTGTCTTTGTGCCATGAGCCCCTTCATTCTACACCACAGGGACAGCCAGTCCAAAATCTCCAGGTTACCCAACAGGGTATTTCGATCTCTTTCGATAATTCTCTGGAGCACCCCACCGAGGAAGTCCCTAGGAAGAGGAAGTACATAAGGAGGCACTTAGACTCCCTTCAGGAGTCATTCACAGAGGATACCAAATTCGATGAAGGGGAAAGGTCCCAAAGATCACCACCCAAAGACATCTGCTTTGGAGACATCCTTGAGATCCTTAAGCAGAGGAGTGGTTGGTCCTCGACAACCCTTCACCTGAGGAACTGGTATTCCTGGAGGCTTTTGGGACTGGCCTGTCTAACTCCTGGGTTACTCTGCCTGTCAATGAGCTCATTGACTTTATCTCTAGGTGTGCATGGAAGGAGCCTGATACAGTTGAGCCCATCCCCAAGAGACTAGATTGGATTCTGGCACCTCCTGTAGGAAGGGAATATTGGAGCAAAGAAGTGCCCATAGATGCCATGGTCATGGCGGCGGCCACCAGGAAGGAACTTGCTGAACAGAGTTCCTCTGTCCATCCACCTAACAGGGAGTCTAGGGCATTGGAAAGATTTGGGAAGTGTGTGTATGCTACAGCAACTTTCACTTTCGGGTCACTGAACTGCCTGGTACACTTTAAGCAACTTCAAAGGGACTTGATAGAAGTATCAAAATCCCTTTCTGGGACCAGTAGTGCAGAGGCACAGTCTTCTGTGACTTCACAGTTAGCTACCCTGCAATCCATTTCTAATTCATTCATGTTGCTTAAATTACATGCAGCTGAAGATCCATCAAGGGCAGTGGGTTCAGGTATATCTTTTAGGAGGCATTCCTGGGTGTTCTTGTGTGATTTTTCAGAGCCCTTCGAGTCAGTTCACCCTTTGACGGCAGTTTGTTATTTGGCCTTAAAGTTAAGGGCACATTCTCCAGGTGTGAGCAGGATGGAAAAACCCTCTCTGCAGTGGGAGTATGTTTTTGACTTCTCAAAGAATATTTTGTAGGAACCAATGGGGAGGACAAAAAATGTTGTTTAAGAAGTCCCAGGGTCCTTTTCAAGATCCATGTGGAGATAGTTCCAGGGACCGGGGGGATGACTCAAATGGAAGGTGTTGCCCATGTAGCAGAGGAGGCCAGCAAGACCAAGCATCTAGAAATTCCTTCTCTGACAGACCCTACTAGCACTTATGTGTGAGGAGGCCCGATAGTCCACCTCTGGAGGCATTCGGGGGCATTTATCCCTGCACCAGGGAGCCTGGCTAGACATCTCAAAAGATAGATGGGCACAGAGGATTATTTCCAGAGGTTATATAATTCCTTTTTCCTTCCACCTCCATCTGTAAGCAGATTTTCCAGTGTTCCACCCAGTCAGAGGCAAGCTGTAGCACTAGAAATACAAAATCTACTGGAAAAAGAGTTGTCCAAGAGGTTCCACCAGACCAGATAGAATCTGGAACTTACTCAAGATTATTTTTAGTGCCAAAGAAAACGGGACTGGAGACCAGTTTTGGATCTCAGCAACTTGAACAAATCAGTTTGATACACAAAGTTTCGGATGGTCATGGTTCAGTCCATTCTGCCTTCTTTGTGCAAGGACAACTGGATGTGCTCGATAGACCTTCAGGATGCTTACTATCACATAAACATGAATAGACAATCCAGAAGGTGTCTATGCTTCCGTCTGAGAGCCAGTCATTAACATTTCAGAGCACTGCACTTTGGTCTCACCAATGCATGGCAGTGATAGCAGCTCACTTCAGACTGCAGGGGAGTCTGAGAATTTCCGTAGCTGGATAGCTGGCTCCTTACCACTCTGACCAAGCATCTACTGATAAGAGCACAAGCTCAGGTACTCCAGACTTGCTCCCATCTAGGGATAGCCATAAATTACAACAAATCTCAGAATCATTTCAAACACTAGAATTCATAGGAACAGTTTTCAACACGGTATCAGTGATCACTTCTGTTCCTCTCTCAAGGGTGCAAACTATCGGATTCCAGGTCAGGAAAATAATTCAGTCTCAGCCTGATTGATTGATTATAAAAGACTCAGGATTGATGTCAGCAGCTATAGTCCTAGTTCATCTAGCAAGATTTTATATGAGAATTCTTCAGTGGATGTTAGCAACACAGTCATCTACTCTTTATCAGCAAATCAGGTCGTATCAGAATCATCCAAGCATGCAAAAGATGTCGTTGGTGATGGATTCGATCAGACCAGGTTCTACAAGGCCATCCTTTCATTCTCCCTCAGCCCAAGGCCATAGTGACCACAGACGCTTCCCAGATTGGGTTGTGGGAGGTCGGGGGGGCACTTCCTGGGGAAAACAGTCTAAGGCACTTGGACCCCCAAAGAGGCCCATATGCATATCAGTGTCCTGGAAATGAGAGCAGTGCTCGTAGTGTTGCAGGCCTTCCAAGACTCTCTCCCTTTCAGGACAATTGCGATTAAGATGGACAACATGTCAGTAATTTGGTACATCAACATGCAATGGGGAACCAGATCTTACCCCTTGTGTCGAGAAGCCCTAAGAGTGTGGCAAGGGGTGATCTCTTCCAACCGCTTTCTGATAGCCATACACATTCTGGGGAAGTTCAACATAATAGCAGACAAATTGAGCAGGTCCATCCTACTTCCTCACGAGTGGTCTCTCAACATGAATGTGGCAGAAATGATTTTCTATCAATGGGGCCAGCCTTGCTGTGATCTTTTTCCATCTCCCCTAAACAACAAATGCAGCAGCTTCTTTGCACTTATGTCCCCACCAGTATAATCAACGAGGGGCACTGTGCTCCATGATTGACTGCCCCCCCAGTCTCCTCTATGCCTATCCTCCAACTCCCCTAATTTCCAAATTTCTGCAGAAAGCTGACCAGTTGAAGAGCAAAGTCATCCTCATTACTGGCCTCAGCAGATTTGGTTCCCCTTCCTTTGGCCTCATCTCTTTTGCCCACCTTGGATTCTGGATCCGATTCCAGGACTCCTGTGTCACTCGACAGGCATGACTTATCCAGATATCTCAAACCTCAAGCTAACAGCATGGTTTCTCCAATTCCTTTAATAGCTGGACAACCGATGTTCTCTTCCCTGTCTGACATATACTTTTATCTTCCCATAAGGCTTCAACAAGAAAACTTTGCTGAAGTTAATGGAAAAGGTTTGTTTTTGGGCACATAAGAAACATGCTGACCCCTTTTCAGCCCCTGTACAGAGTGTCCTTGAAGTTTTGGCAATGATTTTTAATGAAGGAAATAGATCCTCAACAATTAAAGATGTTCTTCATGTTTCACTGTTGCAGTCATCACATTTGGGTTATCTGCCTGCAGGTAGCCCTCAGCCGGCCTTAATACCAGAGTCTTGGGATTTCTGCGTCGGATGCTGTCACTTCTTCCATGACGTCAGGTCGTCAGGGGTATAAAACATGCAGCCAATGCCATTACATCAGTCTTTCTTGCCGTGCAGTGCCTGAAGCAGAAGCGGTTCGCAAGTGCCGGTCGGCCGACTCCTGAAATTTTCGTTTTTCGAGTTTCAGACCTGAAGTCTTCTAAAAGATAAGTACCCTGTTGGGGATCCTTTTTTCTTGCTCTAAACAGTGTCAGGAAAAATTAATAATTGTCTTACCTGTGGAAAGCAAATACCTCAGAGATTTTCATTCTTACTGCGTCACCTGTTTAGGCCCAGACCACGACGTCCCTCGCTGTCGGTTTTATGCCTTGTTCAATGCCCAAATTATTCGTCGTCGGGCTATTTTTGTAGTTAAATTCTTTCGCTCTCGATCTCCGTACTCCGAAATGTCTTCGGTAAGCCATCCGACTACCGATTTTCCAAAAAAACGAAAGGATAAAGACAGAGACAGACCGCATAGGTCCAAGGCTGCCGACGATGCTACCGTTAAGCTAGTTGCCAGTCCACTGGTATTCATTGAGGCGCTTTCGCAACCTCTGATACGCACTTCTACAGATTTGCAGGACTCTACTGAGACCCATTCGGAGTCCAATATGCCCCGAGATGCTTCTTCGACTATGGAACCTGCGGATGTCTCTACCTTGGATGGGTCCAGAGCCGCTGTGCAGGCACCGGCTTCTGAGGGTGTTTTCAGGCCTTCTGATCTTCATATTAAACCGACACCTTCCTTTCAAACCAGATATACCGAATTCCTCAGGCCTAAAGTTTGCACTACGCCTAGGAAACCAACGACCAAAGTGCATTCTAAGACCCACATGCCACAAAAACAAATGATTAGAATGGCTGAGGACCTCATTACTTTCATTAGGGGAAGTCAGACTTCCCCCTCAAAAAGACCCAGAACTGATTTTCCTTCTGATTCCTCTGATCAGGAATCTTATTACTGTGATCCTTCTGATTTCCAGGATATCTACCTATGAGGATTCTGATGCAGAGGATTCCATTCCCTCACCTTCCCCTCCAGAAGATTTTTCCTTTGGTGAAACCCTGCACACCCTTAGAGAACATTTCCGCTGGGAGAGCCAGGACTACTCACAGTCCAAAAAGAGACTCAAGGAATTTTTAAGCTTGCCTCAGCACAGGCCTCTAGCTATCCCTCCTGTTCTGGAAATTGTAGATGATGTCTTCCTGGAATCCAGCCTTACCCCTGATACCTTGCCTCCAGCTCCCAGGAAACCTGACAGGTGCTATAGAGTGCCTGACTCCCACAAATTCCTTTTCAGAAATCCTACTGCAGATCCAGAGACCACTTCCCAGGGGCCTAAAGGCATTAAGGCTACAGTTGTCAAAAATCCTACCCCTTCGGACAGGGATTCCAGGACATTAGACAGATGGGGAAAAAAGGTGTACACCTCTGCTACGCTTGCCATTAGGGCTTTAAATTGCCAGTTTCATATGTTAAAGTATCAGCAGCATATTATGGAGCTAATTAAACAAAAAATGTTGATTCCTGATTGTGCAGAACACAAAGATTTACAAGAGTTAATGCATTCTGCTAACCAAGTTGGTAAACATACTTTGCAATGTGGGTTTGATGCTTTAGAAGCATCTTGCAGGGCTGCTGTCACTGGGTCTGTTCTTAGAAAACATGCTTGGCTTAAGGAACAAAACTTGCCAAATCATGTCAAAGCAAAATTACTGGATGCACCAGTAAATCAAGAGCGTCTATTTGGTAATAAAGCAGAAGACGTCCTCAAAAGAATGGAGGAGAAAGCTAAATCTATGCAAACTGTTAAGGATTTCTTACAAGTACAGCCACCTAGATTCAGTAGGCATTGGCCTTCAAAAAACTGATCTTTTCCAGTCCCTTCTTGGCCTTCTCAGTCCAAACCCAGGGTCAGCAGACCACCAAGACTTCAGTGTCAGGCTATGCACAGATCTAAACAATGGAGTGCTCCCATGTCCAAAACCGGCAGTAGCAAGCCTCCATCCTTTGGTAAAATTGCACAATGACTTATCCTTAACTCTTCCAAGCCTTGCCCAAGTACTTGCACCTTTAGGAGGAAATCTTGCACTGCATGCCAAAAATTGGCAATACATTACCCAAGACAAATGGGTCTAACATTGTTTCCCAGGGATACAGATTCCAATTCCACTCCCATCCATAACTGGATGGCCAGACCTCCCACCAAACCAGTGGGCAGAGGCCCAAAAGCAAGTACTTTCTCTTCTCTTCTCAGTATCAAGGCTATTCAACCTGTCCCAACAGAACAAAGGGGACAAGATTTTTACTCCAGACTGTTTCTGGTCCCCAGAAAAGAAAACTCTTGGTGTCCTATCCTGGATCTGTCTATTCTCAACACCTTTTTGGTGGTTCCAAAACTCAAAATACTAACTCTCCAACAGCTGCTTCCTATGCTAGCCAAGGACTCCTGGCTAGCAACCCTAGATTTAAAAGAAGCCTATCTGCACATTCCCACAAAGGAATCTTGCAGGAAATACCTACGCTTCAGAGCAGGGTCTATGCACTGTCAGTTCTCTGGACTTCCCTTGGGCTTATCTGCTACGCCCAGGGTATTCACAAAGTGCCTAGTTCCAGCCATTGCATATTACAGACAGAGAGGAATTCAAATTTACCCATACTTGGACGATTGCCTGATTCAGGTAGACAGTCAGGAATTGCTACTTCAGCACCTAGCATTTGTAAAGCGACTTCTCACTTCACTGTGGGGTACACCATCAACGAAAATAAATCACAACTGGTACCCAGCCAACAGATTGTATTCCTGGGAGCAAGCTTGAACACAACTTCCCAGATGGCATTCCTCACTCCAAAGAAACAAATTTATTTGACAAACTATTTCAATCTACTGGCCACCAAAACCTGGCTATCTGCAAGAAAAATACTGCAAGCCCTAGGGTTCATGGCCTCTTGCATTCTACTAATTCCATATGCAAGACTGCATATGAGGAAACTTCAATGGTACCTAAAAAGTCTCTAGTGTCAACATTCTCAGGACCTGGAAACAATGATTCCTATCATTCCTTGCCTAAGGACAGAGTTCCTTTGGTGGGCAGAGGCCTGCAACCACAACAAGGGACTCCCTTTCATTCTATCCCCTGCCACCCAAACCCTAACAACAGATGCATCAGACTATGCACGGGGGGGCTCACATGGCAGGGCAGTGCATTCAGGGCAAATGGAACCCAAAGCAAATTCACCTGCATGTTAATCAAAAAGAAATGTTAGCTGTGCAGAATGCTCTGACAGCCTTCAAGGGCGTTATTCTTCCAGGACAACTATTGGTAAAGACAGACAAGACCACAGTTATGTGGTACATAAACAAGCAGAGGGGAACCCATTCCTACCCACTCTGCAGACTAGCCATGGCTCTGTGGAACACAGCCTTGAGCAACCAAGTGCCCTTACAAGCTCAATTCCAGCCAGGCAAACTAAATTCACTGGCAAACGACTTAAGCAGAAATCTCATGGATCCACACGAGTAGAAACTGGAACCTAAAATAGTCAAGCTTTTTGAGGAACAGGTGGGGGACACCAGAGGTGGACCATTTTGCTTCCCCTCAGAACTATCAATTGAGCAAATATTGCACCAGAACTCCCCACAGACAAGCTTCGAAAGTGGATGCCCTGTCCTTCACCTGGGAAAGCCTCTCAGTATATGCCTTTCCCCCTTTGCCACTTCCCTCGAAGGTTCTACTAAAAATCAAACAGGACAAGCCAAGGACAATCCTGATTGCACCAGACTGGCCACGCTAGCACTTGTACCCTCTTTTGCACAGTATAACAGTGCTACAACCTTGGCACTTGCCTCAGACTCCTTCCCTGCTGTCCCAGCAGGCTGGCCAGATTCTGCACCCTCAGCTACAGACCCTAAACCTTGTAACCTGGCTAATCCCCTGAATTCATCACCAGCAAACTTCAGTGAGCAGGTGCTGAATGTCATTCTTGAGGCAAGGAGGCCTGTTACTCGAAAATCCTATTCAGAAAAATGGAAAAGATACTGTTCCTGGAGCCAGTCTCAGGGAATGGGCACAACTGTTCCCAGCGTACCTCATATACTAGATTACTTAACAGAAATGCTCCACAAAGGCCTGTCCTTCTCTTCAATTAAGATCCATGCCTCTGCCATCTCAGCTCATTATAATACTGAGCCACCCCATTCTCTCATCTTCTGGTAAAACAGTTCCTGAGAGGAGCCAACATTTTAAGACCCCCCCCCCCCAGGAGAGCTCCCACTCCAGTCTAGACCTTAATTTTGTATTATAAATGCTCACACTTCTGCCCTTTGAACCTGCGGCCACAGCAGAGTTAAAATTCCTCTCATGGAAAACAGCTTTACTTCTAGCCATCACTTCAGCAAGAAGAGTGTCTGAATTGCAGGCCCTTATGGCAATGGAACCCTTCATTATCTTCCATGCAGAAAGGGTTTCCCTCAGGACTAACCCATCTTTTATGCCCAAGGTGGTGTCTAGTGTTGCTCTAAACCAGTCCATTCATTTGCCAACCTTTTTCCTAATCCTCAGAACAAAGGGGAAAGGATCCTGCATTCCCTCGACATGCACAGGCAGCTTAGGTTCTATCTGGACAGAACTAAGCCTCTCAGAAAATCTGACCAGCTGCTAGTCAGCTTTGCTGCAGGAGCAGAGGGCAAAGCCATTTCAAAGCAAACCATTTCTAAATGGATAGCACACTGCATCCATTTCTGCTACAAGCACCATGGGAAACCTACCTCACAGGGGATCAGAACTCATTCCACTAGGGCTACATCTACCTCTACAGCATTTCTCAAGGGACATCCTGGAAGCTGCAACCTGGAGCTCTGTACACACTTTCACCAGGCACTGCCATTTGCCTATATTTTCTAAATCTAGAGCTGGATTTGCCACAGCAGTCTTACAGGGCATGATAGCCAGCCCTAATGCTTCGTAACAACCTCCACCCTTCTTTAGCTTTGGGAATCAACACAAATGTGATGACTGCAACAGTGAAACACGAACATAGTACAGTTGTGTACACTTACCATAAATGTAGATGTTCGAGTGTATTCACTGTTGCAGTCCTGGTTACCCTCCATCTAGCCCCCTGACTTCTCTTGATTTCTATCCTATCCTTTTTGTCTGGCATATCTTATATCATTGGTATTTCCTTTTTGCTGGGGGTATTACATACCATGTAATTGCTTCCTATTTTGGGGGCACCTGACATCTGGGGCAAGAAAAACTGATGTAAAGGCGTCAGCTGCATGTTTTATACCCCTGACGCCCTGACATCATGGAAGAAGCGACAGCATCTGATGCAGAAATCCCAAGACACTGGTATTCAGGCCGGCTGAGGGCTACCTGCAGGCACATAACCCAAATGTGATGACTGCAACAGTGAATACACTCTAACAACTACATTTATGGTAAGTGTACACAGCTGTATTTTCAATTAACTGCAATCTCTAACTTTCATACTGGATTTGAGAATTCTTCTGTGGCTTCATCTAAGCTTTGTAAGGCCTTTTTGAGAGGCACTCTTCTGATGAGACTTCCTTATAAAGACCCTACGTCACCATGGGATTTAAATTTGGTACTGCAGGCCTTAATTAATTCCCCATTTGAACCTGCAGCAAAATGTGATCTTAAATTCCTGACCTGGAAAACAATCTTTCTAGTGGCCATTACCTCTGCTAGAAGAATTTCGGAACTTCAAGCATTGTCCTGTAAACCTCCCTACTTGATTTTTCAGTGGGATAGAGTCACATTACATACCAACCCATCTTTCCTTTTTAAGGTGGTGTCAGAATTCCATATCAACCAGTCCACTTGCCGGTCTTCTTTACTAAATTTGCAAACAAAGATGAATATATGTTGCATTTACTGGATATTCACAGGCAATTAAATTTTTTATTTTCACAGAACAAAAGAAATTAGGAAAACAGATTAATTATTTGTGTCTTTTGCAGATTCTAAATTGGGCAAATCAAGTTGCAAAGGTAACTTTAGCCAGATGGCTGACAGATTGTGTATCATTTGTGTACAGCAAATTGATTCTATCCTTACCAAAACCTTTAAGAGCCCATTCAACTAGGACCATGGCAACTTCTGCAGTGCTTCTTTGTAAGGCTTCCATGGATGACATATGTGCAGCTGCAGCTTGGGCCAGTCCTCATACCTTTGTTGCTCATTACAAATTGGATCTGTTCTCGAGAGAAAGAGCAGCCTTTGGCTCAACTGTGCTCAGGAGTATCCTTCCTTAGTGTCCACTCAGGATTTTAGGTAGTTGAGGACTATCCCAACAGTTGGGGAAAGAATGAAGATTAACAGCACCAGATAAAAAAGTTTTGTACTTAACATAACCTTCCATCTGTGTTGTCCATTTTCATTCTTCCTAAACTTCCCACCCACTAACCCCCAACCTTTTTCACAATTGCCTTCTGGAAGAACGAAAGCCTATAAGGACACCACTGTCCCTCGTGTTGAGCTCCAGGTGTGGCTTTCTGCTGTCAGGATTATTATGTTAGTACTTCCTACTTTAAGTAAACCAGCAAACAAGATCAGTATGTTAGAAGTTGATGCATTGTGGGTAATGGAAAAGCTCAAGATTTTTTTTGGTGGCCACGAGCCAAAGTAACGACCAAGTCAGATCTGAGTGTCAGATCCGAACCCAAAAGTTGTGGAAGAATGAAAATGGACAACACAGATGGAACATTATGGTAAGTACATAACTTTTTTTTTTTTTTCTAATTATCGATGTACTAAAATATTTTGAGTAATATCTTCAGCTGTTTGATCATCATCCCATTTTAACCAAATTTGCAAGTGCCTCATCTTATGATTGAAGCCCTGTACCAATTCATATGTTAAGGTATAATTCATTACTGTAGCTTTTGTTTTTACTTCATTTTCTGTATGTCCTGTAAACTATTAAAATATTTCAGATTTTCAAATATAATTTTATATTATGTTTTTGGATTGGGAAAATATGATATTAGGCCATCTGCAAAAAAGGCTAATTCCTCATTAACATTTCTCCATTTCTATCCAATTGTGTTTGATTGTCTTCTGTCCCTGGCTAATGATTGTAAATATAAAGCAGAGTAGTGTTGAAAGTGGACACCTACAGAAGGCTAAGTGCTTTAGATAGCTCACCACCACTCTTCACCCTAGTTTGAGCTCCTCTGTAAATATTATTAATGTTGTCCATGCATGTAGGAACCCAAATGCCTCAAAACATCACAAATTTGCAACTCATTCTGTAAAATGCTATTTTCAGTATCCAGCTGTATTAGAATTAATGTATTATTGTCAGTGTGTACTTTTGTAATGCAAGGGTACTGTTAATATAGTCTTATATTTACCTACCTTCTAAAATCTCACACCCATGTAGCTGTGTTACGTGCAACAATATTTTTGATAGGTCATCATAAACACTTTGCAGTCTTGATTCAGAATTGAAATGGGAGTCTGTATGATCTTGGCTCAAGAGGAATTTTCCCCTTCTTGATATAACTATCACTACTCCTCCTTTCTACATCAAGGACACATCCCGCTCTAGAAAATTATTGTTAAAAAGTGCTACCCATTGCTAGTTTCATATCCTTCCCACGTAGGGCTAAGACTGACAGATAATTGGTCAGCCTGGCTCATAAAACTTTCCCAGACCAATGCACAATACCTGAGAACCCAACTCCTGATCTGTCTAGCTGTGCAAGCAAGTCAGCAGATGTTCTTCATGTTTCACTGTTGCAGTCATTACATTTGGGTTATCTGCTTGCAGGTAGCCCTCAGTCGGCCTGATTAACAAAGTCGTGGGTCCTGCGTCGGTTGCTGTCCCTTCTTCCATGACGTCAGGTCATCAGGGGTATAAAACATGCAGCCGACGCCATTAAATCAGTCTTTCTTGCCGTGCGGTGCCCGAAGCAGAAGCAGTTCGCAAATGCCAGTCGGCTGACCCCTGAAATTTTCGTTGTTGAGTTTCAGAACCGAAGTCTTCAACTAAAGCTAAGTACCCCATTGGGGAAACCTTTTCTTGCTCCTTACCGATGTCAGTAAAAGTTAATAATAGCATTACTTGTGGAAAGCAAATACCTCATAAAGATTTTCATTCGTACTGTATTCCTTGCCTAGGCCCTGACCATGATGTACCTTGCTGTCGGTTTTGTGCTTTATTTAATCAGCACACTATCTGTCGTTGTTAAATTTTCGCCTCTAAATATTTCGGTTCTCGGTTTAATTATCCAGAAATGTCGTCGGTTAGCCATCTGACTACCGGGATTCCGAAAAAATGCAAATATAAAGACAGAGACAGGCCGCCGAGGTCCAAAACTGCCAATGACGCTTCTCCTAAGCCAGTCGCCAGTTCGCCGGTACTCCGTGAGGCGCTTTCGCAGCCCCTGATACCCACTACTTCTGATTCGCAGGCCTCTACTGAGACCCATTCGGAGTCCGGTATGTCCCGAGATGCTTCAACTATGGAACCCGCGGATGTCTCTACCTTGGATGGGTCCGGAGCTGCTGTGCAGGCACCGGCTTCTGAGGGTGTATTCAGGCCTACGGACTTGCATATTAAACCAACCTTCTTTACTTAGGCCTAAATCTCGATCCATGCCTAAAAAAATGACGCCCAGACCACATGCTCAGGCCTCTATGCCTAAAAAACAAATGAGAAGAATGGCTGAAGTTCTAATAACTCTAATCAGGGGTAGCCACCCCCCCCCCCCCTTCTAAGAAGCCTAGGACTGAAGTTGATTATGAATCTTCTGATCAGGATTCTATTTTTTCTGATTATCTGGATTTGCCCTTATCTACTTATAAAGATTCTGATGCTGAGGACTCCATTCCCCCTGCTTCCCCTCCTGTGAGGATTTTTCTTTTGGGGAAACCTTACATACTCTAAGAGAGCATTTCCACTGGGAAAGCCAGGATTTTTCTGATTCAAAAAAGAGGCTTAGGGATTTCCTTCTCCTACCTCAGCATAGGCCTTTAGCTATTCCTCCTGTACTAGACATTGTTGATGATGCTTTTTCGGAATCTAGTTTGGCTCCTGATTCCCTGCCCCCTGCTCCCAGAAAACCTGACAGATACTACAGGATCCCTGAGTCCCACAAGTTCCTTTTTAAAAATCCTATTGCAGATCCAGAGATTATTTCACAGGGGCCCAAGGGCATTAAGGCTTCTACTGCTAAAAATCCTTCCCCTTCTGATAGAGACTCAAGGGCGCTGGATAGATGGGGTAAGAAGGTTTACACTTGTGCAACTTTGGCCATTAGGGCTTTAAACTGACAGTTTCATATGTTAAAGCATCAGCAACATGTTATTGGACTGCTTAAACATAAAATTATGTTGATTCCTGACTGTGTGGAAAATAAAGAATTATAGGATTTAATGCATTCTGCTGAACAAGTTGAAAAACATACTTTGCAATGTGGTTTTGATTCATTAGAGGCCTCTTGCAGGGCTGCTGTTACTGGGTCTGTGCTCAGAAGGCATGCTTGGCTTAAGGAGCAATCTTTGCTTGATCATGTTAAAGCTGAATTGTTGGATGCTCCTTTAAATCAGAACCGCCTGTTTGGCAACAAAGCTGAGGAAGTTCTTAAAAAGATGGAAGATAAAGCTAAATCTATGCAAACTGTTAAAGATTTTTTACAAGTTCAGCCTCCTAGATTTAGTAGGCACTGGCCCTCTAAGAATTGGTCCTTTCCAGCCCCTTCCAGGTCTTCTCGAGCCAAACCAAGACACAGCAAAAAACCCAGGTTTCAGTCCCAGGGGACACACAGAACTAAGCGGTGGGGGGCCTCCACTTCCAAATCTGGGAATAAGACTCCACCCTATGGTAAACTATCTCAATGACTTCCTTTTAAAATTTCCAAGCACTTATCAACTGACTGCCCCTTTGAGGGGAAATATTGCTCTTCATGCAAGAAATTGGGAACTCATTACCCAGGACAAATGGGTTTTAAATATATTGTCCCAGGGATACAGATTTCACTTCCACACATTGCCAACACCAAGCGGGTGGCCGGGCCTACCCCCAAATAAGTGGGCAGAGGCCCCAAAACAAGTACTTTCTCAATTAAGCATGGGGGCTATTCAGCTGGTACCAGAAGAGGAAAAGGGACAAGGTTTCTACTCAAGACTTTTCCTGGTACCCCAGAAAAGACAATTCATGGCGTCTTATCCTGGAGACTTTTCCTGGTACCCCAGAAAAGACAATTCATGGCATCCTATCCTGGACCTATCTACTCTAAACACCTTTTTGGAGATTCCAAAATTCAAGATGCTGACTCTTCACCAATTACTTCCTATGCTAGGCAAAGATGCCTGGTTGGCAACACTAGATTTAAAAGAAGCATACCTGCACATCCCAATCAGGGAATCTTGCAGAAGATACCTACGCTTCAAAGCAGGCTACATGCACCATCAGTTCTCTGCACTGCCCTTTGGCTTATCTACTGCGCCCAGGGTATTCACAACGTGCCTAGCTCCAGTTATTGCATTTTGCAGGCAAAGAAATATTCAAATATACCCATACCTGGACGATTGTCTAATTCAGGCTGAAAGCCAGGACATACTTTTTAATCATCTGGCCTTTGTACAAAGGGTTCTAACTTATCTGGGGTACACCATAAATGAAAAGAAATCACACCTGGTACCCTGTCAACAATTATATTCCTGGGAGCAAGCTCGAATACATCTTCCCAGATGGCTTACCTCACGCCAGAGAAACAAATTAATTTGACAACCTACTTCAAACAAGTGGCCACAAAAACCCTGCTGTCTGCAAGACAAATACTGCAAGCCTTGGGGTTCATGGCCTCCTGCATTCTTCTAATTCCATATGCAAGACTGCATATGAGGAAACTGCAGTGGTATCTAAAAAGCCTATGGTGTCAACATTCTCAAGACCTAGAAACAATGATTCCTATCATACCTTGCCTACGCCTAGAGTTCCTTTGGTGGACAGAGGCCTGCCACCAAAACAAGGGACTACCTTTCACACCACCCCCTGCCGCCCAAACCCTAACAACAGACGCATCAGACTGTGCATAGGGGGCTCACCTGGCATGGAAGTGCATTCAGGGCAAATGGAACCCAAGTCAAATGCACCTGCATATCAATCAAAAAGCAATGTCAGCTGTACGGAATGCTCTGACAGCCTTCAAGGACCACATTCTTCCAGGACAACTAATGGTAAAGACTGACAACACCACTGTTATGTGGTACATAAACAAGCAAGGGGGTACACATTATTACCCCCTCTGCAGACTAGCCATGGCATTGTGGAACACAGCCTTGAGCTACCAAGTGCACCTACAAGTTCAATTCCTGCCAAGAAAATTAAATACACTGTCAGACGGACTAAGCAGAAATCTCATGGACCCACACGAGTGGAAACTGGAACCAAGGATTTTCAACATGTTGACAAGCAAGTGGGGGAGCCCAGATATAGACCTGTTTGCCTCTCCCCAGAACTGCCAATTAGACAAATTTTGCACAAGGACTCCCCCACAAACAAGCCTGGAAAGTGGATGCTCTGTCTTTCAGCTGGAAAAACATATCAGTCTATGCCTTCCCCCTTCTGCCTCTGCTCTCCAAAGTACTACTAAAAATCAAACAGGACAAACCAAGGATGATTTTGATTGCTCCAGACTGGCCGCGCAAACACTGGTACCTCCTCCTGCACAGTGCGTCACGATTATCTCCATGGAACCTGCCTCAGACTCCTTCCCTGCTGTTTCAGCAGGAGAACCAGATTCTGCACCCTCAGCTTCTAACACTGAACCTTGCAGCCTGGCTAATTATTTAATCTCTCCTTTACCATCCCTCAACAAACCTGTGATGGATATCATTTTAGAGGTAAGGAGGCCTAGTGCTAGAAAAATGGAAAAGATTCTATGCCTGGAACCAATCTCAAGGGATGAGCACAGCAGCGCCCATTTACCTCAGATTTTACAATACTTAACTGAGATGCTTCACAAGGGCCTGTCTTTTTCCTCCATTAAAATTCACGCCTCAGCCATTTCAGCTCATTATAACACAGAACCTCCCCTCTTCTGTCATCAACTGCTCAAGCAGTTCCTCAGAGGGGCCAAAAATTTGTGAGCACCCAGGAGAGCTCCAACCCCAGCCTGGGACCTTAACTTCATCTTGGAGAAACTCAATCTACCACCTTTCTAGCCAGCTGCTACTGCAGACTTAAAATTTCTTTCTTGGAAAACAGCTTTCCTTTTAGCAATCACTTCAGCTAGAAGGGTATCTGAATTACAGGCCCTTATGGCAGTGGAGCCTTTCATCATCTTTCATGCGGACAGGGTGTCCCTCAGAACCAATCCATCCTTCATGCCCAAGGTGGTGTCCAGTGTGGCTCTTAATCAGTCCATTCATTTGCCAACCTTCTTTCCCAATCCACAGAATAAAGGGGAACGGATACTGCATTCCTTAGATGTGCACAGACAACTTAGATTCTACTTCGACAGGACTAAACCTCAAAGGAAATCTGAACAGCTGCTGGTGACATTTGCTGCAGGGGCAGAGGGGAAGGCTATTTCAAAGCAAACCATTTCTAAATGGATAAGCCATTGCATTCATTTCTGCTGTAAGCACCATGGAAAACCTATCCCCCAGGGGATCAGACCTCACTCCACCAGGGCTGAATCTACCTCTACAGCCATTCTCTTAGGCGTCCCTACCAGGGACATCCTAGAAGCTGCTACCTGGAGTTCTGGACATACTTTCACCAAGCATTATCATTTGCCAATTTTCTCTAAATCCAGATCTGGCTTTGCCACTGCAGTTTAGCAAGGCCTTATAGCTGGCCCTAATGCTATCTAAATTCCTCCTCCCAACGATAGCTTTGGGAATCTACCCAAATGTAATGACTGCAACAGTGAAACATGAAGAACATAGTACAGTTTTGTACACTTACCATAAATGTAAATGTTCGAGTGTATTCACTGTTGCAGTCCTAGTTACTCTCCCTCCAGCCCACTAACTTCTTTTGGCTATACCTCTACTTTCCTTTACTATGCTTAAAAGCCTTTTTGGTGTATTTGCTTTTTTATTGGAGGTATATCTTTGTACTTTTATATTTAATTGCTTCCCATTAGGGGGGCACCTCACATCTGGGGCAAGAAAAACTGATGTAATGGCATCGGCTGCATGTGTTATACCCCTGACGACCTGATGTCATGGAAGAAAGGACAGCAACCAATGCAGGACCCAAGACTTTGTTAATCAGGCCGACTGAGGGCTACCTGCAAGCAGATAAACCAAATGTAATGACTGCAACAGTGAATACACTCAAACATCTACATTTATGGTAAGTGTACACAGCTGTACTTTCTGAAAACTGTCCCAGGTTATCTGGATATTACTCTTTTAAGTTCTAGTTGGTGTTTTCTTTTACTTTTTGAATATGTGTTTGTTTCCTCGATCTACATTCAAGGTCAGTCTATCCCTTTTATATTGTTGCCATCTGAT
The DNA here is from genome assembly GCF_019279795.1 of Protopterus annectens. Lineage (NCBI taxonomy): Eukaryota > Metazoa > Chordata > Ceratodontiformes > Protopteridae > Protopterus > Protopterus annectens. Next base: position 1,449,729,469 of record NC_056737.1, read on the forward strand.
AAGGATAGCAGAACCATGGAGTGGGTAAATTAGAAGGTGTATACTTCTGCTACTCTAGCCTTTAGGGCTGTAAACTGTCTGACACACATGACTAGGTACTGGCTCTTCTCTCTCAAGTCTGTCAGGCTATTTCTGATCTCCGTGATTTTGAGTGGAAAGCCTCTGCTCTTGATTTGCTTGTAATGTCCTCCCAAGTAGCTCACCATTCCATTAAATGCAGCTGATGCTTCATCTAGGACTGCTACTTGTGGATCTGTTTTGCAGAGGTGTTCCTGGCTCAGACTTCAGCCTTTACTTGAAGATGTCATGGCTAAACTGGCAGATGCTCCTTTGGTGCTGCTGCTGCAGAGTTGTTTAGGTCCCTGCAAGAAGAGGGCAAGGCCTTACAGGAGTTAAAGCATATTTTTGTTTCCCCTGTGCCCAAGTTTTAGAGGAATTATCCTAATAAGCCTACCTTTGTCCGTAGACAGTCTTGCCCTCACTTCAAAGGTGAAACGGGTGGTAGAAGGCTCTCACTTCTAAGGGTACCCAAACTCCTCCTACTCAGAAGCCTCCTTTTCCTGGCAAACTAGGTGCTGTCTGACTATCCTGCTCTTCTCACTTACATTCCTCTTTCTCTGCATCTTTCCCTGTCCCTTCCTATTTGGGTAAAAACACCCAAGACTACTCCTGGGTTCTTTCCATAATTTGCCAGGGTTATTACATTGTTTGGAAATCTCTTTCCTTCTTTTTTGGGCATTTCTCAGCCTCCTCAGGAGCAATTGCCCTTTTTTCCAGTGGTGCTTCAGGGAGTTTTGGCTCATGAAACTATTCAAGAGGTTCCAACTCCTCACAGGGGGAATGAGTTTTACTCCAGAATATTCTTGGTCCTCAGGAAAGAAGGCATCTAGAGACCCATTCTAGATCTTTCTCAGATAAATAGTTTTTGAAGGTCCCTTCCTTTTGGATGTTATCCCTTCAGACATTTGTTTCCTTTGCTACTTCCTCAGACTTTTCTAGTTTCTCTGGATCTCAAGGATGCTTATCTACACATTCCTATTCATCCCCTTTTCAGAAAGTTTGTATGTTTTTCTGTTGCTTCCTGGCATTTTCAGTTCTCAGCTTTGCCCTTTGGCCTCTCTACTGCCACAAATGTCTTCAAATGCCTCACTCCTGTGATTGCTTTCTGCAGGCTAAGGGAGATACAGGTCTTTCCATATCTGGATGATCTTCTTATTCAGGCCTCTTCTCGAGAGATCTTACCTTCAGCATCTACACTTTACCATTTCTGTCTTGCAAAGCCTGCGGTTTACAGTAAATTTCCAGAAGTCATTCCTGACTCTTTCTCAGGATGAGGTGTTTCTGGGTTGCAGGATCCAGACTGTTTCAATGCTGGCATCCCTGCCTCCTCCCAAGGCCCCAAGGCCTTAACTCCCCTTGCTTTCTTTCAATCCCTTCTTCCTCCGATTCAAGTAAAAGCCAGAGTATTTTTGAAGGTTCTGGGTTACATGGCTTCCACCATTCCTATGCTCCCTCTATCCAAGCTCTGTATGAAATAGCTTCAGTGGTTTCTAAAGTCAGTTTGGCTTCAACCTTCTCATCTTTTAGATTTTGTACTCCCTCTATTTCCATGCCTCAAGCTGGAACTTCAGTGGTAGGTTCATCAGTCGTTCCTCAACCCAGGGCTCCCTTTTCACCCTTCAGTCCCCTCTCAGCAACTTTTTACAGATGCCTGGGACATGGAAAGGGAGCTTCCTTTGGCCCTCTGAAAGTACAGGTCCTTTGGTCACTTAGACAAAAGAAAGATCACATCACTATCAGAGCGCTTTTGATTTTCATTCTCTTTTTCTTCCAGGACCTCTCAAGATTCTCACAGACAATATCACAATGATGTGATATGTCAACAAGCAAGGGGAGACAGGGTCTTATCTCCTGTGCAGATTAGTCCTTCAGGTTAGGGAGCTAGCTATCCCGTATCAGGTGACCCTTCAGGCAGTTTACGTTCCCTCAGATCAGAACACAGTTGCAGATTTTCAGATTCTCTGAGCAGGTCCATAACAGTATTCCATGAGTGAATGGTTTACAGGGATGTGTTTCTGGACATTGTTCACCTGTGGGGTACTTGTCAGATAGATCTATTTGCCTCCCGACTAACAGAAAGTTTTCTCTCTTTTGTGTGTCAGAGTCCCCTGCTCTCTGGCCTGGAAGGTGGACGCCCTCTCTTTTCTTGGTAGGGGATATTTCTTTATGCCTTCTCATTCCGAAAGTCCAGTTCAGGATAAAACAGGATGCTTCCAAAATCTTGCTGGTGACTCTCTTTTGGCCCACATAGCATTGGTTCCCTCTTCTTCTGCATCTTGCCAAGTGCAGTCATCACAAGTTACTTCAAAGGGTGGACCTCTTCTCACAAGACAAGGATCTTTCATCCATCCCCACCTGTCCACACTTTGACAATTTGGATGATAGGGTTTTGATCCCATACAGACACGTTTTTCTGAGGATGTGCTTCAGATCCTGCAGGAAGCCAGCAAACCCACTACTAGGAAATATTATTTATCCAAATGGGAGAGGTTTTCTGTTTGCTGTCTTTCTTGTAATCTGGATCCACGTACTGTGGATGGTCCTTTGGTTCTCTCTTATTTGTGTGACTTGCTCAATACTGGGTTGGCCTGTTCTTCTGTTATAGCCTGCTCATCAGCTATCTCTGCTTGCCTGTCTGATTCCCCTTTAACCTTCAGATTTAAGACCAAACATTTTCTTCATTTTGTTTTAGAGAAATTGATTCAGCCCCCTTTTGAGCCTGCTACTTCAGCTTCCTTACAGCTTTGTTCTTGGAAGACTGTTCTTTTTTTGGCCTTTACTTCTACCAGACAGGTGTCTGAGCTGTAAGCCTAAGGACAGGGTGTCCCTTCGTACTAATCCTTCCTTTATGCCGAGGGTTGTTAATGAATTGTCTTTTAATGAATTGATTTTGTTTGCCCACTTTTTTCCCTTCTCCGCAGTCTGCTAGTGAGAAGGTTTTGCATACCTTGGATTTGCATAGACAACTCTGGTATTTGGATAATACTAAAGCTTTTCATAAATACGATCAGCTTTTTGTTTCTTTTCATCCTGTGTTTATAGGTTTGACTGCTTCTAAGCATACCATTTCTTCTTGAATATATAAAGCCATTTCTTTTTGCTATTCTTTTCATGGGAACAGCCTTCCTTCTTCTGCTAAGGTTCATTCCACTAGAGCTGTGGCTTCTTCTGGTACATTTTTCAAAGGTTTGGATACTAATTCTATTCTTGAGGTAGCAGCCTGGACTTGTGTGCGTACCTTTACTGAGCAGTATAAGTTGGATGTGATATCTAGGGCAGAGCTGGCTTTGCCAAGGCCATTCTCCATGGCTTCCTAGAGGGCTGTGCAGGCCCTTCCTCCTCTCAGTCTTCATTTTGAGCTTTTGCATTCTGTCTGTTGTAAAAAAATACTGTAACAGTGATATGGGAGGACATAGCACAGTTGTGTAAAATTTTACCATAACAGTAGATGTCCTTCCCTTCACTGTTGCAGTATTCACCACCCCCCAGTCCTTTTTCTTTGTGGATGTGTGTGTTATCTATTTTTATCCTTGGACTGTAATTCCTACTGGGGCTTTTCACTTCTGAGGATGGTACGTCCAGCCATCACCGTTATGCCCTACTTCGTGCACGGAGAGCATACATGTGATGTACAGAGTACCCTTTACAACCAAAAGGCTGAATGGCTAGCACATTCTTTTTCACTTTGGCACTCTTATCATGGAAAGAGGTTAGAGGGGGCATGACATCCCATAGCAGTAGGGATAAAACAAGTACTGTGGCCTTTTGAGGGGGATGAGTTCTAAGGCAATTCTTGAGGTTGCTACTTGGTCATCACTCCACAATGTTTCCAAAGATTACACACTAGACTTTCCTTGCAGGGCAATGGCTGGATTTGCAGACTCAGTTGCTGCAATACCCTACCAATCGATCCGCCTCCCTGTCCTTTTGATCACTGGGAGTCATGCTGCTAGTAAGGACTGACAACCATGATCTAAACAAAGAACATAGTACAGTCATCTAAAAGTATATTGTAATAGTAGATGCTCAAATACAAAACTGTTGCAGTGCTAGTGCCTTCCCTCCATGCCCTCTTTCTCTTTCCCTTTTTGGGTGTACTGGGCTGGCAAGAGATTCCCTATCCCAGAGCAACTACCTCTACTCTATCATTGCATTAAGCCTGTTGAGGTTGGGAAAGCCTTGGGGGAGCCCTGTATCTCCCAGTGTTTGATCCAGAAAGTGTGTAAGTGTTCCTGAATGGTTAGGATCCTTCGAACCCTGCATATGGTGGATACCCTGCACTTCTGAAATGGTGTGGGTTAATGTCAGCTTTATTCAGAGAATGCACTGATGTCCTTAAGGAGCAGACACCTACCTGGTCTGGAGCAGGAAGGGCATTGATCTCTGTAAGTCAGGACAAGACATTGGGATCACTGCAACAGTGATCTTGAACATCTACTGTTATGGTAAGCCCTTACCTATTATATACACAAACTACAATGGCATTTAAGTGGTCAGATAAGTTGTTACAACAGTTAAACTTATTCTGACCTACCACTGACGGTTTAATAAATGTCTATGTAGAATGTTTCCTTCTGGTACATGTTAGATATGTGCTCTTCTACCAGATGAGCATAGGTTTGATGTTTTGTTTCTCTGGTATTAATAATTTCTATCTTCAGTGTCTTTGCTAATTTTGGCACTTTATTTACCTTGCTGTCATCATTTTTATTTCAGATTTGTTTTGTTTAAAATACTTCAGGAAGCTTAAACACTCCTTCTCTTCCTTACGTTACACATTGTTATAAATAAACTCTTCAGTATTGACCTGAATTTATATATGTTTATAGTACATATTACTTTATCAAGATTACTAACATTTTGACATTGTTCCAATAAATGCATCACTTATTTAAATGCAACTTGGCAGTTAATTTCTCTACATTTTACTAAAGCTAATTTCTTACCACAGATGCGCTACATTTGCAGCATGCTACCTCCTTTTTATGATTTACTGTAGTCCTTTAAGTATTGCGCAGAATACTTTTTTTGTGTCCCGCTTTTCCTGCAACTAGTCTAGTCCAGATACAGATTTGCTGTATCCAGAACTGTTTTGTATGTTTCTGAGCACTCCCCGAACTTTCTCTGTTGGAGGGAAGCCTTCTAGCTTATCAGTGGGAGTAGTAAGCACTAGGTAGCCTATCTACCACAAGAGGAGAGGTTTCTGGTCCGGAAATTTTAGTTTATTGGCCGTTTGGGCATTTTTTCCATACCTTTCAACTTTCTGGTTTAAAAGCTCATGTTTGCACACCGTGTAGTGGCGCTCAGCTGAAGTGAACTATTACTGGTGCCAGAAAGCCTGCTCTTCAATTTTCCTCTTAGAACGTGCTTGTTCTTTTACTTCTCGCACTTCAGTTAGCTTAATCAGCTTGCACTTTAACAGACTTCTGTAGTATTTGTTGTACCACACTTAGGTGCTATCAGCACTAGCTGTTCCTACGCAATAACAGCATCAGTACTTTATTAGTTATGACCACCCCTCCTGGTATGATTATAGGGCAATTTCCTGTGCTTTCTCCTGCTAAACTGGTGCACTTGGGCATTCTGAAACAGTGTGGCAACTGTCTAATGTACACAGACAGTCATCTCCTCTTACCTGCCAATACTCATACCTGTGAGAGATGCACTTATATCACCAAACTGGAAGCAGTGTATGCTCCAATCAAGACCGGACTAGCTGGTCAAGAGGAGAAGGTCAACATCTGCAACTCACTACATAGAAAACACAGCCCTCCAAAACACCAACCATCACAACCCACACATAGAAACGCAAACCATACACCCACCTTCGTGGAGGCTCTCATTAAAAATTTACTCAAACAACAGAGACCCCCCCCGAGACAGAAACGCACTCGACCACCACAACACCAACCCCAGAACACATAGCTCACCACCACAGTGTGTCCCTCAACCCTTTGCCCAATCATAGGAGACTCAATTGTGAGGCACACTGATGTCCCACTCACTAGGTTGAACAAGGAGAAGGTGACAGTCAGTTGTCTGTCAGGTGCCAGGATCCGCCACATAACACATGCACTCAGGTCACTCCACAACAAGTGCAAATATGACTCTGTCATTGTCCATGTGGGTGTGATTGACCTGAGATGTACCTCCCTGGACTCCATGAAAAGAGATGTGATGGAATTCTCAGATTATGTGGCCCAGCCAGGTATGACCCTAGTCCTGAGCAGTATTCTACCGTCACCCAGAATGATACCACAGTATGAGCAGAAAATTATTGACTTCAACAATTGGCTAAGTTTCTGGTGTCATTCTAAGGGGATCCAGTATCTGTCTGGCTGGGAACAACGTGATCAGGGATTCTGGGTACTGGCTAAGGCTCTTGCCACCGCTATAGTGCCTTTTTAGGCGGTGTTCCAAAGACCAAAATTCCACCGTAACAGCTACAAACAAATGCAATCTGAGGGTCATGCTGCTCAATGTTCATAGGTTCATACTAGGCTATCTGCCCTAGGGCATTTATAAGCCTAGCCAGAGTGTGTTTGGCTTTCGCCACCCATTTTAAATGAATTTTCCTATGCCCTTTTTCGAGGTTAGTATACTGTGCCTCTGTCTAACAGTGACACAGAAGTGATACCCGGGGTAAACCTACGATCTCCCATCCACTCATCAAGATTCCTCTTGAAGAGAGTCAATGAGGGACTCTGCCTAACCTGGACTGGGATTTTATTCCAGAGTGAAGGGAGCCTCTGGGTTATGAATCTGTCCCTCCAGCATGTCCTATTTATTTCAGTGCTGAGGTTCAAGTCTCTCGAGCACGTAGCTCGATGGGATTTGGATTTTCTTAGGTGCAGCATGTCCATTAATTCCGGGTTGGACATGGCTTTATACGTCAGGCACAGATCGCCCCTGAGCAGGCGGAATGCCACTGAGTAGAGCTGGAGTTTCTTTAACCGGGCAGCATATGGCATCTGTTTGAGCCCTTTGATCCTCTTGGTGAGGTACTTTTGGGGTCTTTCCAGTTGCTGCAGGTGTCTGGTAAGGTACATCCCAAAAGGGGCATTGTACTTCATTATGGGCGTGATGACGGATGAGTAAAGAGGCATGATGACCTCCCCTGATCTAGATGTGAATCCCTTCATGATTAGGTGGGCTATATAAAATGTTTTTCTAACCACTTTGGCCATGTGGTTGTCAAATGAGAGATTGCTATCAACTTGGGTCCCCAGGTCCCTAATTACTTCTTCTGTACTTAATGGATTACCACCTATGTGGTAATTTGTGGGCACTTTGTTTTTGCCAAAGGGGATGACTAATCACTTTTTGGCGTTTAGCTTGAGGCCATGGCTCTGGCACCAGTTGTCTGTTTCTATGAGGCCCTTTTGGAGGATGCTTATGTCGGCTGGAGAGTCGATTATGGCCTCCCAGTTTGCAGTCATCTGCGAACTTGATCAGCCACAGTCCTTCCGTGTTGACCTGTACCTCCGAGAAATATATACCAAACAAGAGAGGTCCCAGGACTGAGCCTTGTGGGACGCCACTTGTAACTGGTTTGGAGTCTGACATGGCTCCAGCAATTCTAACCATGTGGGTTCTGTCCTTGAGCCAGTTTGCAACCCATCTAGTGACATAGGGGTTTATATTTAAGCTGGGGAGCTTATCTATAATACCCGAGTGGGGTATTGTATCGAAGGCTTTTGGGAGGTCCAGGTAGGCTGTGTGGACCACCTTCCCCTCGTCAATGGCCTTGGGGACTGTTTCAAAGAAATCAACCAGGTTTAAGAGGCAGGATCTGCCCTTAACAAAGCCGAACTGGGTAGGATCCAGTGTCTGTAGGTCCCCAATATCTTTGTTTATGAGGTGCATGATGATCCTTTCCATAGCTTTGCAGACCAAGCTAGTCAGGCTTATGGGGCGATAGTTTCCAGGATCCGTTGAGGCACCACCTTTGTGGAGAGGGACCACAGGTTGCTGTACGCCACTCTTTGGGTACATATCCTGTAGTAAGGCTGATATTGAACAGTAGTTTTATGTTTGGGTTTAGCTCTTCTTGGAGTTCATGTAGGGCCGGGACACCATCTGGTCCCATTGATGCTGTGTTTTTTGCTTTGGAGAGGGCAGCTCTTACCTGAGCATCTGAAATGTCAGGGGGGCAGCACTCTGCTGGGATAGATATTTGCCCTTTTGGTGGGGAGGGGGGGGAGAAGTTTGCGCTGAACCTGTCAGCTAGGATGTTGGCAATGTCTGTGGGTTTGGTGTATTTTTTTGTCATTTTGGACTAATTCTGAGTATATCTGGGAATTCCCACCCAGGTTCTTAACATAATTATCCTTAGTGTCCTGAGCAATTTTTCTCTCGAAGCTGGCCTTAGACGATTTTATGAGTGCCCGTAGTTTTTTGCTAATACTGATCAGAGATGCCTTCCCTTTTTGGGATTTTGCTCTATCATGTAGTAGCTTCCTCCTTCTGTTGTATAGTTTGTTTATGGCTGGGGTTCACCAGACAGGACGTCTGCCTTTGGAGGACTGGGTCTTGGTTTTATTTGGGATTGCATGATCCATGCATTCCTGAAGGTGTTCATAGAATGCGTTTATAAAGGATTTTGCGGTCTGGGCCGTATTTTCCACAGGCCCGGGGGCTTTGAAGGATTCCACCTTGGTTTTGAGGAGTGTGAAATTTGCTTTAGAGAAGTTTTTCACTGTGGTTTTCAGGGCAGGGGGTGGAGCCGGGATGTGAATATCCAGTGAGATTAGTTTATGGTCTGATCTTACCAGTGAGGCATACACTTCTGGTCTGGAGCATAGAGTCCCCATGTTGGTAATGATCAGGTCCAGTATGTTTTCCCCTCTTGTGGAGTGGTAACAAGTTGTTCCATAGCATTTGAGTTTATAAATTCTAGGAACCTTTGGGCTAGGGTGTTGGAGCTAGAGTAATGCTCCCAGTCTATGTTTGGGTAGTTGAAGTCGCCCAATATAATGGTGTTTGGAGAGACCTTCATATTTTCCAGTGTTCTCAGGAAGGCCGAGTGGGGGTCCTGGGTTTGGGAGGGAGGTCTGTAGCAGGCTATAAACTGGAAGGCAGTTTTACCCACTGTTAGTTGCACATGGATAGTCTCTGATGCTTCGTGCTGTGCCATCAACCTGGAGGTGTGGGTATCTTTGTGAATATTGATACGCCCCTCCTTTTGTGGTTCGGTCCAAGTTTTGGGGCCGAAAAGCATGGTATGAGGTATAACTTGGTAGTGCTGGGGTGCTCTCGGGAGCCTTGAACCAGGTTTCTGTTACTGCACTGATATTGATGTTCTCCATGCTAAGGAGAGTTTTGAGTGCGTGCATCTTGAGGTTTAGACTTCTGGCGTTGAGTAGCATTACTCTTAGTTTCTTATCTCTTGTGATACCTATGGAGGTGGGTTTGTCTTTTGAGCCTTGCCTAAAAAAGGCACTATGGGGTAGCAAGAGCCTTTGCCAATATCCAAAAGCCCAGGGGTGACAGGTGCAAGCTGTACCTAGCGAAGCATCATGGCTTGTCGAGCATGTCACCCAGGCTGACAGGCATTGGATCCCCTTTGAATGACACCAATACTTAAGCCAATTGTTGAAATTGATCATCTTGTCTTCATATTGTGGCATCGTTCTTGGTGAGGGTAAGATGCTACTCAAGGTCAGGGTCATTCCGGCCTGGGCTACATGCTTAGAGAGCTTCTCTATGTCTCTTTTCATGTAGTCCAGGGAGGTACGTCTCAGGTCATTCACACCAGCATGGACAATGACTGAGTCATATTTGTACTTGCCTTGGAGTGACCTGAGTGCTTGTGTTATGTGGCGGATCCTAGCGCCCAACAGGCAGCTCACCGTGACCTTCTCCTTGTTCAGCCTGGTGAGCAGGACGTCAGTGTGCCTGACGATAGAGTCACCTATTACAAGTGTTTCAGGTGTGTTGTTTAGCCTTAAGGGCTGTGACTGTTCGGCACACTGGCTTTGTCAGCTATGTGTTGCACGTGTTTTGTTTTGGGGTAGCAATTGCTTGGGTGTCTGCTTTGGAGGTCTCTGCTGCTTAGGCAGATTTTTATTTAGAGCCTCCGAGTATGTTTTTGTGTGTTTATGTGATGTTCATCGTGCATGCAGCTGCAGTCATAACAGATGGCTAAATTACTAGATGCACCTCTTCAAATAGATGTATTGTTTGGTGTTAAAGCTGAGGAGGTATTAAAGAAAATGGAGGAAAAGGCAAGATCAATGCAAACAGTGAAAGATTTCCTACAGGTACAACCTCCACGTTTCAGTAGAAACTGGCCTTCATAAAATTGGTCCTTTCCAGCCACGGACAGACCTCAAAGAGGTAGATACAGGCGCCCGAGGGGTAGAGGGCAATCTCAAGGATCATTTAGAGCCAGACAATGGCAAGCACCTACACCAAGAGGTGGAGAGGATAGATCACAGCCATTCAGAAAGCAGACACAATGACTTTCCCCTTTGCTTGCCAAGCAAAGCTTTAATGGCAGCACCTTTAGGTGGAAAACTGGCATTATTTTCAAAAAATTGGCATATTGTCACAAAAGACAAATGGATCCTGGACATTATAGACAGAGGCTACAGATTCCACTTTCACACCCTTCCAAAAATGCGAGGCATGCCAAACCTGCCACAAAATCAAAGGGCAGAGGCACAAAAACAAATTTCAGCTCTCATGGACATGACAGCTATTCAAGAGGTACCTGCACAAGAACAGGGTCAAGGTTTTTATTCCAGACTATTCCTGGTACCAAGGAAGGACAAAGATTGGAGACCTTTTTTGGACCTATCCATCCTAAACACATATTTAGTCGTACCAAAATTCAAGATGCTCACATTACAGCAGCTTCTTCCCATGCTGGGCAAGGAGTCTTGGCTGGTAACATTGGACCTCAAGGAGGCATACCTGCATGTCCCTATCAGACAAGATTGCAGAAGATACCTCAGATTTCTTGCAGGTTCAACCCATTATCAATTCTCTGCATTGCCCTTTGGCTTATCTACTGTGCCCAGAGTGTTCACGAAATGCCTGGCATCAGTAATTGCCTTCTGCAGACTTCAAGGGATACAAATATACCCATATTTGGACGACTGCCTGATCCAAGCGGACAGCAAACACATACTTCTGAAACGCCTGGCGTTTGTAATAAAGTTGTTGAACTTTCTGGGATACACAGTCAACAAAAAGAAATCAAAACTAATACCCTCACAAGCAATAATTTTCCTGGGTGCCAGCTTGAATATAAACACCCAGATGGCCTACCTCACTCCAGAGAAACAAGGGCAACTATCTCAATACTTCAGAAAAATGGCAACCTTCACCAGGCTGACTGCAAGGAAAATCCTGCAGGCCCTGGGATTCATGGCATCTTGCATCCTGCTAATCCCATGTGCAAAGCTGCATATGAGGAAACTTCAATGGTACCTAAAAAACTTATGGTCTCAACACAGCCACAGTTTGGAAACAATTATACCACTCATTCCATGTCTCCAAAAGGAATTTCTGTGGTAGGCTCAAGCATGCCAAAGAAACATAGGTCTCCCATTCTGCAAGCCTCAAGCAAATCAAGTCATCACAACAGACGCCTCGGACTACGCCTGGGGGGGCGCTCATGACCGATCGGTGCATTCAGGGCAAATGGTCCCAAAAAGAAAAGCACCTACACATCAATCAAAAGGAGATGCTAGCACTAAAAAATGCTATTATGGCCTTCAAAGACCTACTGCATCCAGGCCAGCTATTGATAAGGACAGACAACACCACAGTGATGTGGTACATAAACAAACAGGGAGGAACCCATTCATACCCCCTGTGCAGGCTAGCCATGTCTCTATGGAACACGGCTCTGGAATTACAAATCCAACTTCAAGCACAATTCCTGCCAGGCAAGGAAAACACGCTGGCAGACAACCTAAACAGAAATATGACAGATCCACACGAATGGAAGTCGCATCCTCAAGTTTTTGCAAAGGTAATTCAAGCATGGGGAAGGCCAGACATAGATCTCTTTGCTACCCACAGAAATTACCAATTGAAAAAATTCTGCACAAGGATCTATCATCCACAGGCCTGGAAAGTGGATGCACTGTCTTTCAGCTGGACAACATTGACAGTTTATGCTTTTCCACCTCTTCCTCTGCTGCCCAAAGTTCTACTAAAAGCCAGAGCAGACAGACCAAAGATGATTCTCATTGCTCCAGACTGGCCAAGACAACACTGGTACCCACTCCTGAGGAGCCTGACGCATTCCCCACTATGGATCCTGCCTCTAATTCCTCTTCCGCTGACCCAGCACAACTTCAAAATTCTTCACAGTCAGCTGAAAACACTCAATCTAGCCGCATGGAGAATTCCTTGATTTCCCAACAGACCCTCCTCTCCAAGGAGGTGCAGGATGTCATTTTGGAGGCCAGAAGGCCCTCTACTAGAAAAGCCTACTCCGCCAAATGGAAACGGTTTTGTGCCTGGAATCAGAAAAAGGGACAGAATCCTGGGATACTGAATTTACCTCAAATATTACAGTACCTAGCTGAGATGCTAAACAGTGGACTTTCATTCTCCTCCATCAAAATCCATGCTTCAGCCATTTCTGCACAATACAACACTGATCCTCCTTTATTCTCTCATCCGCTCTTAAGACAGTTCCTCAGAGGGGCTAAGAATATAAAAACCCCAAGGAAGCAACCAGTACCTGCTTGGGACCTCAATTTCATTTTAGAAAAACTGACCCTGCCTCCATTTGAGCCAGCTGCTTCAACAGAACTGCAATATTTGTCATGGAAAACAGCCTTCCTTCTGGCTATCACCTCAGCACGCAGGGTTTCGGAACTACAAGCCCTCATGGCTGTGCAACCTTTCATCATTTTCCATCAGGACAGAGTTTCCTTATGAACCAACCCTTCCTTTATGCCAAAGGTAGTATCCAGTGTAGCCTTGAATCAGGCTATCCACTTACCTACTTTTTATCCTAATCCACAAAACAAAGGGGAGAGACTACTACATTCCTTGGACATTCACAGACAGCTTCGTCATTATTTGGACAGGACAAAGCCATTCAGAAAATCAGAGCAACTCTTTGTGTCTTATGCTACAGGTGCTCAAGGAAAGGCTATTTCCAAACAGACAATCTCAAAATGGATAGCCCACTGCATACGCTTTTGTTATTCATTCCATGGAAAAACTGTACCTACAAACATCAGATCTCACTCCACAAGGGCCACAGCTACCTCTGCAGCTTTCCTCAGGGGGGTTCTTACCAAGGATATTTTGGAAGCAGCCACTTGGAGTTCTGTACATACTGGTGCATCTAGTAATTTAGCCATCTGTTATGACTGCAGCTGTATTAGCACTCGAACATCTACATTTATGGTAGGTACAAAACTGTACTTTTGGTTTGCTGTCATGGTAGGTCTATGTGAGACTGGAATTGTAGTGAGTGTGGTTTCCTTCTCCTCCTGACTGGTTTCGCCAGTACTGAGTTGAGAGAGCTTAACCTCCAGTATGGCTATATGGTTGCATCTCTCACATGTGCTGGAATTTGTTGGGAGGAGGAGAGGGTTGTCTGTGTACATGAGGCAGTTGTAACATTGCCTCAAGATTCCCAGATTCACCAGCTGGACCGGAGAGGAGATTGACAACTGACCTTTGTACATGCTAGAATAGTATTGGGAATTTCTTTATAATTGAAAAAAAGGGCCAATGGGGAACGAGGTACTCAAGGGGAGTTTGTGAGGGTGTAGTGCTTTTAATATTTTAGTGCTGACATATAATTGCTTTAGTGAGCAAGTGCCAGGTAACTTAAATGCAATGTGTTACAGGTAACTTAAATGCAAAAATGACAAACAGTAACTTTCTTTCAAGTGAAACAAGGAAATAAGTACAGTAAGCAATGCAGATATCACTAGGGATTCACAGAAGTGCTGAAAAGCCGCGTTTTAGGTAGAATTAGCGTTTCAGGGAAATAAACAAACAAACAACAAGCATACAAATAAAGCTAGATTCAGCAGGCCTGGATCTATCTATGCTACAGCAAACAAGGTGTACCAATTTCAGTAAGAAACCGTTCAAATATGCAGGCACTATAAGCCTTTAACCAGAAATTCCCAGTTCAGAAGGGCAGAGTCCAGCCTCTCCTCCCACAAGAGTGCAGACCACTAACCTTCTTAATGTAAAATAACTGGCCTGAAGCCCAAGTGCTTAAACCAGAACTAATACACTTTTAGAATAACAAGCACTGAGCCCTCAATCAGCAGTTCCCAACTTAGAAGGATGTAAGCTACCTGTCCTGCCACCACAGTGCAGGCCACAAACCTTCCTAATGTAAAACAACTGGTCTGAAGCCCAAGTGCTTAATCCAAAAAAACTTAGAATGATAGCTACACTTTAATCAAGTTACTACCAAGCAGTAATAGATACAATTGAATACTTTAAAGAATGCCTGGATTAGTGCTCAAGTTATACAAACAAAGCTAGATTCATCAGGCCTGGATCTAGTCTATGCTACAGCAGACAAGGTATACCAATTTCAGTAAGAAGCAGTTCAAATATGCAGGCACTATAAGCCTTTACCAGAAATTCCCAGCTCAGAAGGACAGAGTCCAGCCTCTCCTCCCACAAGAGTGCAGACCACGAACCCTTTTAATGTAAAATAACTGGCCTGAAGCCCAAGTGCTTAAACCAGAATTAATACAGTTTTAGAATAACAGACACTGAGCCCTCAATCAACAGTTCCCAACTTAGAAGGATGTAAGCTACCTGTTCTGCCACTACAGTGCAGACCACAAACCTTCTTAATGTAAAACAACTGGCCTGAAGCCCAAGTGCTTAAACCAGAATGAATACACTTTTAGAATAACAGACAGTGAGCCCTCAATCAGCAGTTCCCAACTAGTCTAAATCTCTCAAGATGCACTCGCTTGCTTGAAGCTGTCCTCAAAATGGAGAATGTCGACATCTGTGCTGTAATGGAGACTGGGTTTAAAGAGGCAGAAAGCACCCCTGCTCTCCCAGGCTACAACTCATTCCATACCTTTCGGCCCCAGAATACGGCCGGAAGCTCCAATGGCAGTGGTGTCTCCATATTCTTAAAGGATATGCACACCTCTAGACTGGTAGCCTAGCATAATGCATCCTTGATACTTCAGGTACAACTAACTCTGGTAAAGACGGCGATACAAGTCATAGCCTGCTACAGAACCCCAAACATGTCCCTAGACTCTCACTCCAAGTTCCTAAGCACCCTAGAATCTATCAAGGTCCAACCTAATACTCTCATACTGGGTGACTTCATCTACCATTCCCATCAACTGGGAAAACTATTCAAGTACCAATGTACATGCCCAACGCTTTCTGGAATTTATCAATTCCAATGCCCTGGACCAGCTCATTCTGACCCCCCCCCCCCCCACTAGAGGAGGCAACATCCTCGACCTGGTTATCACCAACATGGGAGACCGTTTCTCCATACCTATAGTCAATTCCTCCCTGGTTAAATCTGACCACAAACTGATCACCATGGAAATCTCCATCTCGCCTACACCCCCCTGCTAAGGTGACCACCCTGAAAATCTTGTCTAAAGCCGACTTTGGGATCCTAAAAACAAAGGTGGCTAACTTCTTTGCACCCATGCCAATGGAAAATAGCTGCATGAATGCCGAATCATACACCAATGCGCACTGTATGAGCATGTGCACAAATGCATGAACCTTGCCATACCAAATAGAACTAAGACACTCTCCTCAAAAAAAAAAAAAGGAAGCCAGTCTGGTGGTCCCCAGCCATCAATAAACTCTACAACAGAGGGAAGAAGCTGTTGCAGAAAAAAATGAAGTCACAAGACTGGAAAACCTTCCTTATCAGTCTCAACAAAAAGGTGAGTTCTCTTTATCAATTCTCTAAAGCCAGTTATGAAGCCAGAATTTCAGCTGACACCAAAAACAACCGCAAAGCGTTCTATAGCTGTATCAGAAACCTCAAAGGCAATACCCAGATTTACTCTGAGTTATTGCACAGTGACACCTCCTATACTGAGCCAACAGATATAGCCAACATACTGGCTGACAGATTCAGTGCCAACTTTACCCCTCTCTCCCCTCCAAGGGCCCTATCACAATACCAGAATAAAGCCTGGTAACCACCATTTCTGCAGCAGAGGTAAAAGCTGCATTGTCCAAAGCCAAGAATACAGCATCCATAGGACCTGATAATATCCCTGGCTGCATCCTACATGAGCTACAAAATGAACTGTCACCACATCTGTGTGCCCTGTTCAATCACAGCCTTACCTCAGGCTATGTCCCTAACGAATAGTGCACTGCTAGTCTTCCCGCTCCATAAAGGGAGAGCAACTACAGACCCTGGGAACTATCGCCTCATTAGCCTGATAAGTCCGGTATGCAAAGCTGAGGAGCGCATTATCATGGACCAGCTTAACAAAGATATAGGCAATCTCCAAACTCTTGACCCCATACAGTTTGGCTTTGTCAAGGGGAGATCCTGCCTGCTGTACCTGGTTGACTTCTTCGAGGCAGTCACCAAGACTGTGGATGAGGGTAAGGCAGTGCATACAGCCTACCTCAGCCTGGCCAAGGCCTTTCATACTATTCCCCACTCAGGTATCATTGATAAACTCACCAAACTAGGCATCAATCCTTACATCACTAGGTGGGTCGCAAATTGGCTCTCAGACAGGACCCACAGAGTGAAAGTTGCGGATTCCAAGTCAGACTGTCAACCAGTCATGAGTGGAGTCCCACAGAGCTCGGTCCTGGGCCCTCTCCTGTTTGGCATCTACTTCTCAGAAATCCAGACCAACACAGAAGTACTGTGGCTGACTAAGTTCACTGATGACTGCAAGCCAGGAATATCAACTCTCCCAAGTAATGCAGACGTCGTACAAAAGGGCCTGTCCGAGACAGATGACTGGTTTCAGAACCATGGCCTGAAGCTTCAAGCCAAAAAATGCATGGTCATCCCCTTTGGAAAAAACTCAGTTTCCACGAATTACCACGTTGATGGGAGCCCACTGAACACTGAAGGGGCTATAAGAGATCTGGGCACCCAGGTTGACAGCCACCTCTCCTTCGACCACCACATTGCCACTATGGTCAGAAAGTCCTTCTACATGGCACATCTTATAACCAAAGGTTTCACATCCAGGAAGAAAGAGGTCATCATCCCACATTAGACCAATCATCGAATATAATGCTCCATCTGGCATGTTCCTGTCCAGACACTTACAACAGCTAGAGAGGCCACAGAAGTTGTTGTATCTTTCAGCTTTTTCCCGGTCAGGGATCGCCACAGCGGAACTCCGGTCCGCTAATGATTGGCAGTAGATTTTTACATACTGAGTTGCCAGCCCTGACGCACAACCTTCAACGAAGGTACGCCCATTCACGCATGTCTCCACACAGAAGACACTTTAGCTGAGAATGGAACAGGACAACGTCTTACTGTGAGGCGACAACGCTACCGCAGCACCACCACCGCAGTAGAGAGGCCACAAAAGTACCTCACAAAAAAGATCCTAGGCCCATCCCCCTCCAGATAAGAGGCCTAGGCAAGACACTGATTATGAATCTTCAGATCAGGCTTCTATTTCTTCTGATTCCTCTTCTGATCAGGAATTATCTATTCCTCCCTATGAGGATTCTGATACTGAGGAGTCTATTCCATCAGCATCTCCTCCTGAGGATTATTCATTTCGAGAAACCTTGCACACTTTGAGGGAGCATTTCCACTGGGAGAGTCAAGACTTCTCAGAAACAAAAAAGAGGCTCAGGGATTTCCTCCTTCTCCCTCAGCACAAGCCTTTAGCCATTCCCCCTGTTTTAGACATTGTGGATGATGTGTTTTCGGAGTCAAGCTTGACCCCTGACTCCTTACCTCCGGCTCCCAGTAAGCCTGACAGATATTATAGAGTCCCCGACTCACATAAATTTTTATTTAGAAACCCTGCTACTGCTCCTGAAACTGTTTCACAGGGTCCAATGGGAGTTAAGGCCTCAACAGCAAAAACACCCTCCCCCCTCTGACAGAGATTCTAGGGCACTGGACAGATGGGGGATAAAAGGTTTATACATCTGCAACCTTGGCAATCAGGGCCTTAAATTGTCAGTTTCATATGCTTAAGTACCAGCAACATGTTATGGGATTGCTGAAACAGAAAATGTTGATTTCAGAATGTGCAGAAAATAAAGAATTACAGGAATTATTGCATGCAGCTGAACAAGTTGGAAAGCATACTTTGCAATGTGGTTTTGATTCTTTAGAGGCCACCTGCAGGGCCACAGTTACTGTATCTGTGATTAGGAGGCATGCATGGTTAAAGGAACAAAATTTGCCTGATCATGTTAAAGCTAAATTGCTAGATGCACCTTTACATCATGATTCTCTGTTTGGTCTTAAGGCAGAAGAGGTTTTAAAGAAAATGGAAGACAAAGCTAAGTCTATGCAAACTGTTAAAGATTTCTTACAAGTGCAGCCACCAAGATTCAGTAGACACTGGCCTACAAAAATTGGTCCTTTCCTGTGTCAGACAGAGCTCAAAGGAGCAAATCCAGACACCCTAAGGGTTCCAGGTACCAGGCTGAAGACTCATACAGGTCAAAGTAATGGGGCGCATCCACCTCCAAATCCAGAGGAGATAAAGCGCAACCCTACAGAAAGCAATCACAATGACTTCCCTCTGCCTACACCAAGCACTTATCTTTTGGCAGCACCCGTAGCAGGAAAATTAGCACTTTTTGCTCAAACTTGGCAGTTAATAACCCAGGACAAGTGGGTCCTAAACATCATATCACAGGGATACATAGTCCATTTCCACACTCTGCCAATGATAAATGGTTGGCCAGATCTGCCAAAAATTCAATGAGCAGAGGCACAGAAACAGGTTACGTCCCTTATGGATATGGGGGCCATTCAGACAGTACCAGAACAGGAAAAAGAACAAGGTGTTTACTCAAGACTGTTCTTGGTACCCAGAAAGGACAAGGCCTGGCGGCCAGTACTGGATTTATCGATTTTGAACACATACCTGGACATTCGAAAATTCAAAATGCTGACTTTGCAGCAGCTTCTGCCCATGCTGGGCAAGAATGCTTGGCTGGTGATTTTACACCTAAAAGAGGCATACCTGCATGTCCCAATAAGACAGGCGTGCAGAAGATACCTTAGATTCAAGGCTGGCTTAATGCATTACCAATTCTCTGCACTGCCCTTTGGCTTATCTACTGCACCCAGGGTCTTTACTAACTGCCTGGCACCAGTAATTGCATTTTGCAGACAAAGAAGCATTCAAATATATCCTTACTTGGATGACTGTCTCATTCAAGCAGAGAACAAGGACACTGTTCTACGATACCTGTGCGAAGGCTTCTATGCCTAGGGTACACAATAAACAAAAAGAAATCAAAATTGGTACCCTCTCAAAAGATAACATTCCTGGATGTAAGCTTGTATACAACTGCCCAGATGGTTTACCTCATGCCGGATAAAGGCAACTGACTACTTCAAACTGATGGCAACAAAAACCCAGTCTTCTGCAAGACAAATTCTGCAGGCTGTGGGCTTCATGGCTTCCTGCTTCCTACTAATTCCATATGCAAGACTGCATATCAGGAAACTTCAATGGTAACTAGAGTTTATGGAGTCAACATTCACACAGTCTGGAAACAATGATTCCTCTCATTCCCTGCCTGCAAAATGAGTTTCTATGGTAGGCAAAGGCCTGTCACCAAAACATGGGACGGCCCTTCACTCTACCCCCTGCCAGCCAAACCTTGACAACAGACGCATCAGAGTATGCCTGGGGGGCCCACATGGCAGGAAGATGCATTCAGGGCACATGGGCACGAAAACTAATGCACCTACATATCAACCAGAAAGAGATGCTAGCTGTTCAAAATGCCCTAACAGCCTTCAAGGACTTACTCCATCCAGGGCAACTACTGATAAAGACGGACAACCCCACAGCCATGTGGTATTTAAACAAGCAAGGTGGCACACAGTCATACCCCCTTTGCAGATTAGCCATGGCACTGTGGAACACAGCTTTGACCTACCAAATACATCTTCAAGCTCAATTCCTGCCAGGAATACAAAACGCTCTGGCAGACGATTTAAGAAGAAAACTTATGGATCCTCACGAGTGGAAATTAAATCCACAAGTCCTCAGCATGATAACAGAGAAATGGGGGAGCCCAGACATAGGTCTATTTGCCTCCCCTCAAAATTATCAACTGAAAAGATTCTGCACAAGGACTTATCACAGACAAGCATGGAAAGTGGACGCCCTATCCTTCAGTTGAAAAAACGTATCAGTTTACGCCTTTCCTCCTCTGCCTCTTCTACCCAAGGTCCTCCTAAAAGTCAGACAAGAGAAGCCAAAGATGATATTAATTGCCCCAGACTGGCCCCGCCAATACTGGTACCCAATCCTAAGGAACTTGTCTCATTACCCAGCTTGGACCTTCCCTCAAAAAACCACAACTACTGTCCCAGCAAAACAATCAGATCCTGCACAATCAACTACAGACTCTGAACCTGGCAGCATGGCTAATCCTGTAATCATACAAACGACACCTCTCAGTAAAGCTGTGATGGATGTCATTTTGGAAGTCAGAAGGCCTAGTACTAGGAAATCCTATGCTGACAAAAGGAAGAGATTCTGTGCTTGGAATCAAGCACAAGGAACTGATACAGCAGAACCACATATTCCTCAGATATTACAATACTTAACTGAGATGCTTGACAAAGGCCTATCTTTCTCATCAATCAAAATCCATGCCTCTGCCATTTCAGCTCATTACGATACAGAGCCACCAATCTTTTCTCATCCTTTACTAAAGCAGTATCTTAGAGGAGCCAAAAATTTAAGGCCTCCTAGAAGATCACCCTTACCTGCATGGGACCTCAATTATGTGTTGGAAAAGCTCACCCTGCCTCCATTTGAACCAGCTGCTACCGCTGATATAAAGTTCTTATCATGGAAGACAGCTCTGCTACTAGCAATTACTTCAGCAAGAAGAGTCTCAGAGCTACAGGCCCTCATGGCTGCAGAGCCTTTTATCATATTTTACCCAGACAGGGTGTCTCTGAGGACAAATCCTACTTTTATGCCTAAGGTGGTTTCCAGTGTGGCTCTTAACCAAACAATTCACCTGCCAACTTTTTATCCAAACCCGCAGAACAAAGGGGAGAGAATTCTGCATTCCTTGGATGTACACAGATAGCTAAGATTCTACTTGAGCAGGACTAAAGCTCTAAGAAAAACTGAACAATTACTAGTGTCATATGCTGCGGGATCAGAAGGAAAGGCTATTTCAAAGCAGACAGTTTCAAAGTGGATAAGCCACCGCATCAGTTTCTGCTACTTACACCATGGTAAACCTGTGCCCAAGGCCATTAGGTCTGATTCCACCAGAGCTGCAGCTACTTCAGCAGCCTTTCTCGGGGGAGTACCAACCAATGACATTCTAGAGGCTGCTACTTGGAATTCTGCTCACACCTTTACAAAGCATTACCATTTGCCTCTTTACTCTAAGTCCAGGGCAGGCTTTGCCATTGCAGTGCTGCAGGGCCTTGTAGCCGCACCTAATGCTGTTTAGCTCCAGCCTCCCAACCATAGCATAGCTTTGGGATTCTACCCAAATGTAATGACTGCAACAGTGAAACATGAAGAACATAGTACAGTTGTGTACACTTACCATAAATGTAGATGTTCGAGTGTATTCACTGTTGCAGTCCAGGTTATCCTCCTGCCATCCCCCTGTCATTCTAAAGTTTATCTTTCCTTCTCTATCTTCTACAGCCTATGTGGTGTATTTGCTTGTAGATGAAGGTAAAATTTATATTGATGCATGTGTGTGTGTGTGTGTGTGTATATATATATATATATATATATATATATATATATATATATATATATATATAACTCTATGTAATATTGCTACCTTTTTGGGGGCACCTGAAATCGGGGGCAAGAAAAACGAAAGAAAATGGCGTCGGCTGCATGTTTTATACCCCTGACGACCTGACGTCATGGAAGAGAAGACAGCAACTGATGCAGGACCCAAGACTCTGGAATTCAGGCTGACTGAGGGCAGCCTGCCAGCAGATTACCCAAATGTAATGACTGCAACAGTGAATACACTCGAACATCTACATTTATAGTAATTGTACACAACTGTACTTTATCAGCTAATTAAAGGGTTCATAGGTCCATAGGTTCATAGGTTCATCCATAGGTCCCCAATATCTTTATTTATAAGGTCCATGATGATCCTTTCCATAGCTTTGCAACCAAGCTAGTCAGGCTTATGGGGCGATAGTTTCCAGGATCCGTTGAGGCACCACCTTTGTGGAGAGGGACCACCGTTGCTGTACGCCACTCTTTGGGTACATAGCCTGTAGTAAGGCTGATATTGAACAGTAGTTTTGTGTTTGGGTTTAGCTCTTCTTGGAGTTCATGTAGGACTCGGCCCGGGACACCGTCTGGTCCCATTGATGCTGTGTTTTTTGCTTTGGAGAGGGCGACTCTTACCTGAGCATCTAAGATGTCAGGGGGCAGCACTCTGCTGGGATAGATATTTGTCCTTTTGGTTGGGGGGGGGGACGTTTGCGCTGAACCTGTCAGCTAGGATGTTGGCAATGTCTGTGGGTTCGGTGTATTTTTTGTCATTTTGGAGTAATTCAGAGCATATCTGGGAATTCCCACCCATGTTCCTAACATAACTAAAGAAAGCCTTGTGATTATCCTGTCCTGCGCAATTTTTCTCTCGAAGTTGGCCTTAGACGATTTTATGAGTGCCCATAGTTTTTTGCTAATACTGATCAGAGATGCCTTCCCTTTTTGGGATTTTGCTCTATCATGTAGTAGCTTCCTCCTTCTATTGTATAGTTTGTTTATGGCTGGGGTCCACCAGACAGGACGTCTGCCTTTGGAGGACTGGGTCTTGGTTTTATTTGGGGTTGCATGATCCATGCATTCCTGAAGGTGTTCATAGAATGCGTTTATAAAGGATTCTGCGGTCTGGGCCGTATTTTCCACAGGCCCTGGGGCTTTGAAGGATTCCACCTCTGTTTTGAGGAGTGTGAAATTTGCTTTAGAGAAGTTTTTCACTGTGGTTTTCTGGGCAGGGGATGGGGTCGGGATGTGAATATCCAGTGAGATTAGTTTATGGTCTGATCTTACCAGTGAGGGATACAGTTCTGGTCTGGAGCATAGAGTCCCCATGTTGGTGATGATCAGGTCCAGTATGTTTCCCCTCTTGTGGGAGTGGTAACAAGTTGTTCCATAGCATTTGAGTTTATAAATTCTAGGAACCTTTGGGCTAGGGTGTTGGAGCTAGAGTAATGCTCCCAGTCTATGTTTGGGTAGTTGAAGTCGCCCAATATAATGGTGTTTGGAGAGACCTTCATATTTTCCAGTGTTCTCAGGAAGGCCGAGTGGAGCTCCTGGGTTTGGGAGGGTGGTCTGTAGCAGGCTATAAACTGGAAGGCAGTTTACCCACTGTTAGTTGCACATGGATAGTCTCTGATGCTTCGTGCTGTGCCACCAACCTGGAGGTGTGGGTATCTTTGACGAATATTGATACTCCCCCTCCTTTTGTGGTTCGGTCCAAGTTTTGGGGCCGAAAAGCATGGTATGAGGTATAACCTGGTAGTGCTGGGGTGCTCTCGGGAGCCTTGAACCAGGTTTCTGTTACTGCACAGATATCGATGTTCTCCATGCTAAGGAGAGTTTCGAGTGCATGCATCTTGAGGTTTAGACTTCTGACGTTGAGTAGCACTACTCTTAGATGTTCATCGTGCATACAGCTGCAGTCATCACACTTGGGTTATCCTGCCGTCAGGCGGGTCCTCGGTCGGCCGAATTCCAAAGTCTAGGTCCGGTGTCGGTTGTCGTCACTTCCTCCCTGACGTCAGTGCGGCAGGGGTATAAAAGAGGCAGCCAACGCCATTTTCTTCAGTCTTTCTTGCCGCGCGGTGCCCGAAGCAGAAGCAGTTCGCAAGTGCCGGTCGGCCAGCTCCTGAGATTTACGAAAAGTATTTCAGCCGAAGTCTTCTTTAAAGCTAAGTACCCCGTTGGGGAAACTTTTCTTGCCTCAGACCGATGTCAGACAAAGTTAATAACTGCATTTCTTGTGGGAAGCAAATACCGTATAAGGATTTTCACTCTTACTGTATACCTTGCTTAGGGCCAGACCACGACGTCTCGGCCTGCCGTTTTTGTGCTAGGTTTAACAAGCGCACTATTAAGCGCTGGGCGGAGTTCGCCCTTCATTATTTTGGCAAAAAATTTAATTATATCATGTCATCGGATATACTGAAGCCAGTTTCAGGCAAAAAACACAAGGATAAGGACAGACATCCGAGGCCTGCACCGAGTACTGAGATCACGCTAAGGCCGACTACCGGTTCTCCGGTTCTCAGCGAGGCGCCTATGCAGCCCCTGACTACCGATGAAACTATTTTACCGGTGACTTCAGTACCCGAGGTCGCAGCTTCCTCAGTCTCCATTCCCACTGCAGATACCGACGCCACTCTTGGCGGAGAAACAGAAAATTTAGCGAGGCCTGCCGTTTATGAAGGTGTTTTCAGGCCTACCACCTTCTCTATTAAATCGTTCTCTAAATCTAAAGCTCCAATGAAAATTAAAAAACAGGGTCCTCAGACCCCCTCTAAGGCCCCATGCCTAAAAAACAGATGCTTAAAATGGCTGAGGATTTGAATACACTCATCAGGGGTTCTCAACCCCCCTCAGACAAAAGACCCAGGTTGGAGGAAGACTTCCCTTCCTCAGACCAGGCTTCTATTACCTCAGACCTTTCTGAGGACCAGGATTACGCCTATTCCCCATTTGAAGACTCTGATGCTGAGGAGTCCATTCCCTCAGTCTCCCCCCCTGAGGACTACTGTTTTGGGGAAACCCTTCATACATTGAGAGAGCACTTCCACTGGGAAGGCCAAGATTACTCAGATTCCAAGAAAAGGCTCAGGGAATTTCTGCTGCTTCCCCAGCATAGGCCCCTGGCTATTCCTCCTGTCTTAGATATTTTGGATGATGTGTACGCAGAAGCCAGTCTTAATCCAGACTCTTTACCTCCTGCCCCTGTTAAACCAGACAGATATTACCGGGTTCCTGATTCTCACCAGTTTCTTTATAAAAGCCCTTCTGCTGACCCAGAAACTATTTCTCAGGGTCCCAAGGGGGTTAAGGTCTCTACTGCTAAAAACCCTTTACCTTCAGAGAGAGATTCCAGAGCATTAGAAAGGTGGGGGAAAAAGGTGTATACATCAGCCACTTTAACCATGAGGGCATTAAACTGTCAATTTCATATGTTAAAGTACCAGCAGTCCTTGCTATCTCAGCTGAAAAGCAAAATGACACAAACCGAACAACCAGATTTGAAAGAGTTGCAGGATTTGTTGCATGGAGCAGAACAAGTGGGGAAACTTACCTTACAGTGTGGTTTTGATGCTTTAGAGGCCTCATGTAGAGCTGCTGTCACGGGGTCTGTCATACGTAGACACGCTTGGCTCAAAGAGCAAACCTTACCAGATCACGTCAAAGCAAAGTTATTAGATGCACCACTACAAAAAGATGTATTGTTTGTTGTTAAAGCAGAGGAGGTACTAAAAAAAATGGAGGAAAAAGCGAAATCTATGCAAACAGTTAAAGATTTCTTGCAGGTGCAGCCTCCACGCTTCAGCAGAAACTGGCCTTCAAAAAATCGGTCCTTTCCAGACACGGACAGACCCCAAAGGGGGTAGATACAGACGCCCAAGGTGTAGAGGACAACCTCAAGGATCTTACAGAGCTAGGCAGTGGCAAGCACCAGCCCCAAGAGGTGGAGAAGATTGACCACAGTCATTTAGAAAACAGACACAATGACTTTCCCCTATGCCTGCCAAACAAAGCAATAATGGAAGCACCTTTGGGCAGAAAACTGGCCGTATTTTCAAAAAACTGGCGCATTGTTACAAAGGACAAATGGATTCTGGATATTATAGACAGAGGCTACAGGTTCCACTTTCACACCCTTCCAAAAATGAGAGGCATGCCAAACCTGCCACAAAATCAATGGGCAGAGGCACAAAAAAAAAATTCTGGTACCAAGGAAGGACAAAGATTGGAGACCCATCTTAGACCTATCTATTCTAAACACATATCTAGAGGTACCAAAATTCAAGATGCTCACATTACAGCAGCTTCTTCCCATGCTGGGCAAGGAGTCTTGGCTGGTAACGTTGGACCTCAAGGAGGCATACCTGCATGTCCCTATCAGACAAGATTGCAGAAGATACCTCAGATTTCTTGCAGGTTCAACCCATTATCAATTCTCTGCATTGCCCTTTGGCTTATCTACTGCGCCCAGAGTATTTACGAAATGCCTGGCATCAGTAATTGCTTTCTGCAGACAATGAGGAATACAAATCTACCCATATCTGGACGACTGCCTGATCCAAGCGGACAGCAAGGACATTCTGTTGCATCTGGCGTTTGTAATAAAACTGTTAAACTGCCTGGGGTACACAGTGAACAAAAAGAAATCAAAACTAATACCCTCTCAACAGATAATTTTCCTGGGTGCCAGCTTAAATACAACGGCCCAGATGGCTTACCTCACGCCAGACAAACAAGGGCAACTGTCTCAATACTTCAACAAAATGGCAACTTTAACCAGGCTAACTGCAAGGAAAATCCTGCAGGCTCTGGGGTTCATGGCATCTTGCATCCTACTAATACCATTTGCAAAGCTGCATATGAGGAAACTACAATGGTACCTAAAAAACGTATGGTCTCAACACAGCCACAGCTTGGAAACAATTTTACCACTCATTCCATGCCTTCAAAAGGAATTTTTGTGGTGGGCTCAAGCATGCCAAAGAAACACGGGTCTGCCTTTCTGTATACCACAAGCAAGTCAAATCATCACAACAGACGCCTCAGACTACGCCTGGGAAGCACACATGGCAGATCAGTGCATCCAAGGAAAATGGTCCCAAAAACAGATGCACCTACACATCAACCAAAAGGAGATGCTAGCTGTGCAAAATGCTCTTATGACCTTCAAGGACCTACTGCATCCGGGCCAGCTATTAATAAGGACAGACAACACCACAGTCATGTGGTACATAAACAGAGAGGGACGCATTCATACCCCCTGTGCAGGCAAGCTATGACCCTGTGGAACACAGCATTGGAATTACAAGTTCAACTGCAGGCAAAATTCCTGCCAGGGAAGGAAAACACACTGGCAGACAACTTAAGCAGAATTATGACAGACCCACACGATTGGAAGTTGCATCCTCAAGTCTTCTCAAAGATAACTCAAGCATGGGGACAGCCAGACATAGATCTATTTGCTACCCACAGAAATTACCAGTTGGAAAAATTCTGCTCAAGGACCTATCATCCACAGGCCTGGAAAGTGGACGACTCTCTTTCAATTGGACAGCATTGACAGTCTATGCCTTCCCTCCTCTACCTCTACTAACCAAAGTCCTATTAAAAACCAGAGCAGAGAGGCCACAAATGATTCTCATTGCTCCAGACTAGCCACGACAGCACTGGTATCCTCTCCTAAAGAGCCTGTCACACTCACCACCATGGATCCTACCTCAAGTTCCTCTTCTGTTGTCCCAGCACAACTACAAGACCCTTCACAGCCAGCTCAGAACTCTAAATCTAGCTGCATGGAAAATACCTTAATTTGCCAACAGACTCTCCTCTCCAAAGAGGTACAGGATGTCATCTTGGAGGCCAGGAGACCCTCTACTAGAAAAACCTACTCCGCCAAATGGAAACGATTTTGTTCCTGGATTCAAGCAAAGGGCCAGAATCCTTGGGTAATAAATATACCTCAGATTTTACAGTACCTAGCTGAGATGTTAAACAGTGGCCTTTCCTTCTCTTCCATCAAGATCCACGCTTCAGCCATTTCAGCACAGTACAATACGGATCCTCCTTTATTCTCACATCCTCTATTAAGGCAGTTCCTCAGAGGGGCAAAAAATATAAAACCCCCACGGAAACCACCAGCTCCAGCTTGGGACCTCAACTTCGTATTGGAGAAGCTGACACTGCCTCCTTTTGAGCCGGCTTCTTCAGCAGAGCTACAATACTTGTGGAAAACAGCCTTGCTTCTAGCTATTACCTCAGCACGCAGGGTTTCGGAGCTACAGGCCCTAATGGCTGTGTAACCATTCATCATTTTCCATCAGGACAGGGTTTCCTTACGAACCAACCCTACCTTCATGCCAAAGGTAGTATCCAGTGTGGCTTTGAATCAGACTATTCATTTACCTACCTTTTATCCAAATCCACAGAACAAAGGGGAGAGGCTACTACACTCCTTGGACATTCACAGGCAACTTCGTTATTACTTGGACAGAACAAAGTCATTCAGGAAATCTGAGCAGCTCTGTGTCATATGCTACAGGTGCTCAAGGAAAGGTCATTTCCAAACAGACTATTTCAAAATGGATAGCCCACTGCATACGCTTTTGTTATTCATTTCATGGAAAATCAGTGCCTGCATACATCAGATCCCACTCCACCAGGGCTACAGCTACCTCAGCAGCTTTCCTCAGGGGGGTCCCTACCAAGGACATTTTGGAAGCAGCTACTTGGAGTTCAGGCACAAAAAAAAAATTCTGGTACCAAGGAAGGACAAAGATTGGAGACCCATCTTAGACCTATCTATTCTAAACACATATCTAGAGGTACCAAAATTCAAGATGCTCACATTACAGCAGCTTCTTCCCATGCTGGGCAAGGAGTCTTGGCTGGTAACGTTGGACCTCAAGGAGGCATACCTGCATGTCCCTATCAGACAAGATTGCAGAAGATACCTCAGATTTCTTGCAGGTTCAACCCATTATCAATTCTCTGCATTGCCCTTTGGCTTATCTACTGCGCCCAGAGTATTTACTTAAATGCCTGGCATCAGTAATTGCTTTCTGCAGACAATGAGGAATACAAATCTACCCATATCTGGACGACTGCCTGATCCAAGCGGACAGCAAGGACATTCTGTTGCATCTGGCGTTTGTAATAAAACTGTTAAACTGCCTGGGGTACACAGTGAACAAAAAGAAATCAAAACTAATACCCTCTCAACAGATAATTTTCCTGGGTGCCAGCTTAAATACAACGGCCCAGATGGCTTACCTCACGCCAGACAAACAAGGGCAACTGTCTCAATACTTCAACAAAATGGCAACTTTAACCAGGCTAACTGCAAGGAAAATCCTGCAGGCTCTGGGGTTCATGGCATCTTGCATCCTACTAATACCATTTGCAAAGCTGCATATGAGGAAACTACAATGGTACCTAAAAAACGTATGGTCTCAACACAGCCACAGCTTGAAACAGTTTTACCACTCATTCCATGCCTTCAAAAGGAATTTTTGTGGTGGGCTCAAGCATGCCAAAGAAACACGGGTCTGCCTTTCTGTATACCACAAGCAAGTCAAATCATCACAACAGACGCCTCAGACTACGCCTGGGAAGCACACATGGCAGATCAGTGCATCCAAGGAAAATGGTCCCAAAAACAGATGCACCTACACATCAACCAAAAGGAGATGCTAGCTGTGCAAAATGCTCTTATGACCTTCAAGGACCTACTGCATCCGGGCCAGCTATTAATAAGGACAGACAACACCACAGTCATGTGGTACATAAACAGAGAGGGACGCATTCATACCCCCTGTGCAGGCAAGCTATGACCCTGTGGAACACAGCATTGGAATTACAAGTTCAACTGCAGGCAAAATTCCTGCCAGGGAAGGAAAACACACTGGCAGACAACTTAAGCAGAATTATGACAGACCCACACGATTGGAAGTTGCATCCTCAAGTCTTCTCAAAGATAACTCAAGCATGGGGACAGCCAGACATAGATCTATTTGCTACCCACAGAAATTACCAGTTGGAAAAATTCTGCTCAAGGACCTATCATCCACAGGCCTGGAAAGTGGACGCACTCTCTTTCAATTGGACAGCATTGACAGTCTATGCCTTCCCTCCTCTACCTCTACTAACCAAAGTCCTATTAAAAACCAGAGCAGAGAGGCCACAAATGATTCTCATTGCTCCAGACTAGCCACGACAGCACTGGTATCCTCTCCTAAAGAGCCTGTCACACTCACCACCATGGATCCTACCTCAAGTTCCTCTTCTGTTGTCCCAGCACAACTACAAGACCCTTCACAGCCAGCTCAGAACTCTAAATCTAGCTGCATGGAAAATACCTTAATTTGCCAACAGACTCTCCTCTCCAAAGAGGTACAGGATGTCATCTTGGAGGCCAGGAGACCCTCTACTAGAAAAACCTACTCCGCCAAATGGAAACGATTTTGTTCCTGGATTCAAGCAAAGGGCCAGAATCCTTGGGTAATAAATATACCTCAGATTTTACAGTACCTAGCTGAGATGTTAAACAGTGGCCTTTCCTTCTCTTCCATCAAGATCCACGCTTCAGCCATTTCAGCACAGTACAATACGGATCCTCCTTTATTCTCACATCCTCTATTAAGGCAGTTCCTCAGAGGGGCAAAAAATATAAAACCCCCACGGAAACCACCAGCTCCAGCTTGGGACCTCAACTTCGTATTGGAGAAGCTGACACTGCCTCCTTTTGAGCCGGCTTCTTCAGCAGAGCTACAATACTTGTGGAAAACAGCCTTGCTTCTAGCTATTACCTCAGCATGCAGGGTTTCGGAGCTACAGGCCCTAATGGCTGTGTAACCATTCATCATTTTCCATCAGGACAGGGTTTCCTTACGAACCAACCCTACCTTCATGCCAAAGGTAGTATCCAGTGTGGCTTTGAATCAGACTATTCATTTACCTACCTTTTATCCAAATCCACAGAACAAAGGGGAGAGGCTACTACACTCCTTGGACATTCACAGGCAACCGTTATTACTTGGACAGAACAAAGTCATTCAGGAAATCTGAGCAGCTCTGTGTCATATGCTACAGGTGCTCAAGGAAAGGTCATTTCCAAACAGACTATTTCAAAATGGATAGCCCACTGCATACGCTTTTGTTATTCATTTCATGGAAAATCAGTGCCTGCATACATCAGATCCCACTCCACCAGGGCTACAGCTACCTCAGCAGCTTTCCTCAGGGGGGTCCCTACCAAGGACATTTTGGAAGCAGCTACTTGGAGTTCAGTGCACACTTTCACCAAGCACTACCACCTTCCACTATACTCAAAATCTAGAGCGGGCTTTGCCACAGCAGTCCTGCAGGGCATTCTAGCCCCTCCTAATTCCGCTTAGTACCAGTCACCCTTACTTAGCTTTGGGATTCTACCCAAGTGTGATGACTGCAGCTGTATGCACGATGAACATAGTACAGTTTTGTACCTACCATAAATGTAGATGTTCGAGTGCTCATACAGCTGCAGTCCAGGTTACCCTCCCTCCATCCCCTCTTAGGACAGGGCTTATGACAAACACCTTTAACATACAACCTATTTGGGGTATTCCTTCATGGTGTATTTGCTTGCATCTACTGCTTTGATTTATTTACTTGTGTATGTTTGCATAACATCATGTATTGCCTTCCTTTCTGGGGGCACCTAACATCTGGGGCAAGAAAAACTGAAGAAAATGGCGTCGGCTGCCTCTTTTATACCTCTGCCGCACTGATGTCAGGGAAGAAGCGACGACAACTGTCGCCAGACCTAGACTTTGGAATTCGGCCGACCGAGGACCCGCCTGACTGCAGGATAACCCAAGTGTGATGACTGCAGCTGTATGAGCACTCGAACATCTACATTTATGGTAGGTACAAAACTGTACTTTTCTTATCCCTTGTGATACCTATGGAGGTGGGTTTGTGTTTTGAGCCTTGCCTAAAAAGGCACTATGGGGGTAGCAAGAGCCTTTGCCAATATCTGAAATCCCAGGGGTGATAGGTGCAAGCCGTCCCTAGCGAAGCATCGTGGCTTGTCGAGCATGTCATCCCAGGCTGACAGGCATTGGATCCCCTTTGAATGACACCAATACTTAAGCCAATTGCTGAAATTGATCATCTTGTCTTCATATTGTGGCATCATTCTTGGTGAGGGTAAGATGCTACTCAAGGTCAGGGTCATACCGGCCTGGGCTACATGCTCAGAGAGCTCCTCTATGTCTCTTTTCATGTAGTCCAGGGAGGTATGTCTCAGGTCATTCACACCAGCATGGACAATGACTGAGTCATATTTGCACTTGCCTTGGAGTGACCTGAGTGCTGGTGTTATGTGGCGGATCCTAGCGCCAGACAGGCAACTCACCGTGACCTTCTCCTTGTTCAGCCTGGTGAGCGGGACGTCAGTGTGCCTGACGATAGAGTCACCTATTACAAGTGTATCAGGTGTGTTGTTTAGCCTTAAGGGCTGTGACTGTTCGGCACACTGGCTTTGTGAGCTATGTGTTGCACGTGTTTTGTTTTGGGGTAGCGGTTGCTTGGGTGTCTGCTTTGGAGGTCTCTGCTGCTTAGGCAGATTTTTATTTAGAGCCTCCGAGTATGTTTTTGTGTGTTTATGTGTTTGGTTTGCTGTCGTGGTAGGACTATGTGAGACTGGAATTGTAGTGAGTGTGGTTTCCTTTTCCTCCTGACTGGTTACGCCAGTACTGAGTTGAGATAGCTTAGCCTCCAGTTTGGCTACATGGTTGCATCTCTCACATGTGTTGGAATTTGTTGGGAGGAAGAGAGGGTTGTCTGTGTACATGAGTCAGGTGTAACATTGCCTCAAGATTCCCAGATTCACCAGCTGGACCGGAGAGGAGATTGACAACTGACCTTTGGACATGCTAGAATAGTATTGGGAATTCCTTTATAACTGAAAAAAAGGGCCAATGGGGAACAAAGTACTCAAGGGAAGTTTGTGAGGGTGTAGTGCTTTTAATTTTTTAGTGCTGACTTATATAATTGCTTTAATGAGCAAGTGCCAGGTAACTTAAATGCAATGTGTTACAGGTAACTTAAATGCAAAAACGACAAACAGTAACTTTCTTTCAAGTGAAACAAGGAAATAAGTACAGTAAGCAATGCAGATATCACTAGGGATCCACAGAAGCCCTGAAAAGCTGCGTTTTAGGTGGAATTAGCGTTTCAGGGAAATAACAAGCATAGAAACAAAGCTAGATTCAGCAGGCCTAGATCTAGTCTATGCTACAGCAAGGTGTACCAATTTCAGTAAGAAACAGTTCAAATATGCAGGAACTATAAGCCTTTAACCAGAAATTCCCAGCTCAGAAGGGCAGAGTCCAGCCTGTCCTCCCACAAGAGTGCAGACCACGAACCTTCTTAATGTAAAATAACTGGCCTGAAGCCCAAGTGCTTAAACCAGAACTAATACACTTTTAGAATAACAGACACTGAGCCCTCAATCAGCAGTTCCCAACTTAGAAGGATGTAAGCTACCTGTCCTGCCAACACAGTGCAGGCCACAAACCTTCCTAATGTAAAACAACTGGTCTGATGCCCAAGTGCTTAATCCAGAAGACTTAGAATGATAGCTACACTTTAATCAAGTTACTACCAAGCAGTAATAAATACAATTGAATACTTTAAAGAATGCCTGGATTAGTGCTCAAGTTATACAAACAAAGCTAGATTCAGCAGGCCTGGTTAGGGTTAGAGATAGAAAGGAAAATGTTAGTTGGGAAAAACAATGGCTGGTGAGGAAAACAGTGAGTGTGATAGTAAAGGACCAGAGTATTAAGGTACCAAATAACTTTCACATGAGACAGTTCAGCAGAAAATAATAATCTCCTTTATTGCACGGATGGACCTGATCTGATGATGTTAATCTTCCTTCATTCATGATGGATGGGTCTTGGTTCCGTCATTGGAACCAACTCTGCCTTTATAACAAGCTCTCACCAGCCAAAAAACTCTCGAACTAAGATACCCAGATTGCCCATGTCCTCATCTTCTCAGATCTTGTTTGCCGAGTACAGTTTCAAGACACATCAGGCCAGCTCTCCAGTTAAATGATTTTTTTCAATAATATTTCTTCAACATTTGGGATTTTTTTCTCCTGTTCCTTTCTTTATCTAGTCATTTACTTTTAGATGTAGTTTTTTTTCCCTGGCTTCTTACCATTTTTGGTATTTTCTTTATACCATTGGTGTTACAGGCCTCTCCCTTACTTCTGCGGTAGTTACTAATACCATTGTTGGTATTCACTCCTTTCCCTACTTTTTTACCCTTTGGGTATACTTTAATTACCATTGTAAGAAACTTTTTTCTCCTTTTCCTTGTCTGTGTGTGTGTGTGTATATATGTGTTGTACAGCTAATTGTGACAGGATTTTTATCTTGCTGTTTTTTCACTATATATATTGTGGATTGTAGACTACTGGACTTTCTAATATGGCAGATAAGAAAGGCACAACAGGTTTCAGTGTGATAAATGTGGCAGGAAGATGCCTAACTCCGATGGGCATCTTTCCTGCAACTATTGCCTAGGAGTACCCCTTTATAAGTTCAACCTCCATGCGTGCTCTGTAAGGGCTTTAGTGCCTGCACCTTAGCTGAGCGCAAGAATAAGTTGATATTAAAAGGTCTTCTAAAAATCCCTTTCTCGGAGGCTTTATCTGAGGCGGAGGTCTCGACCCCTCCTAAAAAAGAATCACAGAAGAGAAGCCAGTCAGTGCCATCTTCTCCATATTCTCCGGAAACAAAATCCACTAAGGCCCAGGTTCATGTGAAACCAAAACAGGCAAAATTGACTTCTGCAACAGTTTCGGCACCGGAGCCTAAAACTCCGTCCACGATGCCGTCCTTGTCCACGGAACCGATAATGACTTCCACACGTATGGTACCAACCACTTTCACAGTGCCACAGACCCCATCGGCACCAAAAATAGTCTCTTCTTCAATATAGGTCACTATCCCCCCTCCAACACAACCTGCTGGTCTTCTGACCATGGTACTAAAGGTCGAGACTCTAGCTCAGACCCGATATTCCCCATCTGTCAATCCATTTCTTGGACAACAATTAAGCCCATTTCTTGATCGGCCTGAATCTTCATAGGGGGATGTCAACCCTTTCTACCAGGAGCCTTTCGGAGCTCAATGTAGTGAGACTCATGGATCAGCTCCTGGCAGCCAGAGGAATCCCAACTCCTCCCTCCCACCTGGAGCCGAGGAATTTTCTCCACAGACTCCCATATATTCCTCCTTCAACATCCCCACAGGTATAGGAGCCCTCGATGTCTATCCCAGTCCCAGCTCCTTCAGTTCCACTGACAGATCTTACCATGGTTCCGGAGCCTATCCTGTGGTCCATGACTCAATCAGAGCTGGCCCACCCTCAAGACTGTGACTGGTCTGCCAGCACCATGACCACTAGTACGGCACCCACTTTTTTCTACGGCACCATCTATGGTTCGGTTTGCTTTGACAGCTCTGAGTCTTCTTGTGGCTCCTTCCCTGGGGGCACGTTCATCAGGGCAGGGTGTGACCCCATTTCCGAGGTTGTCTGTCTCTGCTCCGGGCTCCCATTCCTCTTCAGATGGACCTGCCTTCCATGTTATGGAAAGGGCACTCGCCTCAGCAGGTTCACAGCTGGTTCCATCTGTGCCGGAATGCCACATATACATGTCCTCTGGTCCGCAGCTGACACAGGGCAATATGTTGTGACATCGGGCATGGGAACCTCAAGATACCCTACCGCAGGGTACCCTCTCCTTTTCAGATGCCCCCCCCCCCCCCGAAGAGCCACCCCATAAGAGATCATGCAAGAGGAAGCACGTGGATTCCCCTGAGGAATCCTTTACCAAAGATACAGATTATGATGAGGGGGAAGAGTGCCCACGGTCACCCCCTGAGGATGTCTCCTTTGGAGACGTGCTAGAAATGTTAAAGCAGCGGGGTGACTGGAAGCCCACCAACCCTTCCTCTGAGGAATCTGTATTCTTGCAGGCTTTCAGTACTTGACCTTCTACTTTCTGGGTGACCCTACCTGCAGATGAATTAGTCCAGCTCATTGTGCAGCACACCTGGAAGAGTCCTCACACTGCTGAGCCAATCCCCCCAAGACCGGACAAAATACTGTCCCCTCCAGAGGATCACCCTCATTGGTCCAAAAGCTTGGGAGTAGATGCTGTGGTGGTGGTGGCCTCTAGAAAGGAACTTGCTGAGGAGTGTCTTGCTGTCCATCCTCCAAGCCGGGAGTCTCGGACGATGGACAGATTAGGGAAGCAGGTGTATGCTTCATTGAACTTTGCCATACAGTCGTTGAATTACTTGGCACACTTTACCTGTCTCCAGAGGAACCTGATCATGGAACTCTCGGGAACCTTAGCAGGAACTGTGTCTGATGAGGTATGTGATAAAGTTGCCTCACAGCTTGCCACCCTGGAATCCATATCTAATTCATCCGTGCGGTTGATTTCTCATACTACCGAAGGGGAAGCCAGCAGAGCAGGTAGAGGTGTTGTCATGAGACATCATGCCTGGATGCACTTGTGTGACTTTGTGGACCCTTTTAAGTCTTCCTTCATCAATGCTCCCATTGACGACACTTCTCTTTTCAGCCCAAAGGTGAAAAGCACATTAGGCAGGTGTGAAAAGGACGGCAAGACCCTGTCTGCTGTGGGCGTACATTTTTCCACTCCCCAACGATCCTACTCTAGGAATCAGAAAAGTGGAAAGATTTGGTTCAGAAAATTTCAATAGCCTTTCCGTGACACACATGGCGTGTTTTCCCCCCGGGGCAGAAGGAGGAACTCATCAGGAAGACGCCCTCCTTGAAGCAGATGGGCTGCGTGTAACCAGGGGTCCAGAGATTCTTTCTGTGGACAGCCCTACCAGCGCTCCTGCAGAGCGGCCCAATTGCTTGCCTCTGGAAGCAGTCTGGGGATAATTTTCTTTGCACCACCTGGCCTGGCATTCCTTAAGGACAGATTCTTGGGTGCAGATGATAATTACCAGAGGTTATCACATCCCTTTCGATCTTTACCCGAGACTGCAAAGGCGAATCCGTGACATTTCACTCAGTCAACGGGATGCAGCAGCACAGGAAATTCAAAAGCTGCTTCTAAAAAGAGTCATCCAAACAATTCCACCAGACCAGATAAAATCCGGATTTTACTGAAGGTTCTTTTTAATGTCAAAAAAGACAGGGGACAGGCCAATTTTGGACCTCAGCATCCTAAACAAGTTTGTCAGACAGAATTCCGGATGGTCACGGTTCAATCTATCCTCCCGTTTCTGGAGAAAAACAACTGGATGTGCTCGATAGATCTCCATGATGTGTATTATGATATAAAAAGGGATGAAAGCTCCAGGAGATTTCTCCGCTTCTGCATGGGAGCCAATGACTACCAATCTTGAGCGCTGCCCTTTGGTCTCTCCACAACCCCCAGAGTGTTCACCAAATGTATTTCAGTGGCAACAGCTCACTTGAGACTGCAAGGATTCCAGGTGTTTCCATATCTAGACGATTGACTCATTACCACCCCTACCAAGCATCTACTGCTTCTTGCCTTGCAGTACACTCTACAACTAGCAAGATCCTCAGGGATCTCAATAAACGAAGAAAAGTCAAAACTGGTTCCTACTCAAAGTCTAGAGTCCATAGGAGCGACATCCGACACACTATCTTGCCTGGTCGCCCTTCCGCTTCACAGGCTCCAAAGACTAAGATCTCAACTCCAAGGGAAACTTTCTCAGGACAAAGTCCCAGCTCATGCAGTCCTTCAATTACTAGGATCAGTGGCAGCAACGTTTACTATAGTTCCTCTAGCAAGACTACACATGAGACTACTACAATGGCTCCTGGCATCACAGTGGTCCCTTTTAACACACCCTATGTCTTTTCCGATCCGCGTAACAAACCACTGCAAACAAGACTTGAATTGGTGGATGAAGCCAAAAAAGGAATTATGGAGTTGCCCCTTCTCACCATCTCAGCCCAAGGCTATAGTGACCACAGACGCATCTCTGATTGGGGGGGGGGCATTTTCAGGGAAAGACAGTCCAATGCACTTGGTCCCCTGTGGAGGCCAACTTGCATATCAATGTCCTAGAACTGAGGGTGGTGCATCTGGCGTTGCAACCATTCCAATTTGTCCTCCCCTCAGGGACAGTTGCTATACAGTCGGACAATGTGTCGGTCGTCTGGTATATCAACAAATGGGGGGGGGGGGCAAATCCTACCTGTTGTGTTGAGAAGCCATGAGAGTTTGGCAGTGGGTGATATCTTCCAACCACTTTCTTATAGCAACATACATTCCCAGGGATTCCAACGTGATTGCAGACAAACTGAGCAGATGCATTTTTTTGCCTCACGACTGGTCCCTCAATCCTGTCATAGTGGCGGCAATTTTCAGTCGCTAGGGTCAGCCTTGCTGTGATCTATTTGCATCTCCCACCAACCACAAATGCAGCAGCTACTTTGCCTTAATCCCCTCTCAAGGGGAGTCCCCGAGGGATGCTCTAGTACATGATTGGCCCACAGGACTACTTTATGCCTTTCCTCTGATCCCACAATTTCTAAAGAAAGCTCTTCAGTTGAGAAGCAAAGTAATCCTCATTGCATCCTATTGGCCCTGACAAGTCTGATTCCCTTTCCTTTGGCCTCACCTGGTTTATGGACTGTGGACACTGGATCCAACTCTGGGTTTACTGTCACATCCACAGGGTTGATCCATCCAAACCTATCGAGCCTCAAGGTGACAGCTTGGTTCCTTCACTTCCAGTAATTGCCAGGCAAAATAATCTATCATCTCCTGTATCAAAGATTCTTCTGGCTTCCCATAAACCATCCACCAGGAAAATTTATCTTAGCAAATGGGACAGATTCATGTTTTGGTCTTGAGAAAAAGGACTAGACCCCTTTTCAGCTTTGATTAGTTCAGTTTTAGAGTATTTATCAAATCTACTTCATTCAGGAACTTCAGCTTCTGCTATTTGCATCCACTTAGCAGCTATCTCAGACTTTCACAATGGTTTCCAAATTCCTTTTTAATGTCTCACCGCCTCTGTAAAACCTTCTTGAAGGGAGTCACACACATCAAACCGCCCTTCAAATAGCTGATTGAACCTTGGAATTTTATGCTGGTCCTACAGACTTTGACTTGTCTTCCCCTTTGAGCCTGCTGCTGCTTGCGATATGAAATTTTTGTCTTGGAAAACTTTATTCTTGGTAGCACTTACCGCAGCAAGAAGAATGTCAGAATTACAGGCTTTGTGCATAAAATGCCCTTACATAATTTTCCACAAAGAGAGAGTGTCACTTTGGACTAACCCATCCTTTCTACCCAAAGTTGTTTCAGAATCGAGTATTAATCAATCCATTGACCTGCCTGCCGGTTTTCTTCATAAATTTTTCTAATAAAGGAGAATATTGTTTGCGCTTATTGGATGTTCATAGACAATTGCACTTCTACTTGGATAGGACTAAATCACTATGAAAATCTGACCAATTATTCTTGTCCTTTAAAGGGCCCAAATTGGCAAAACCTATTACTAAAGTAACTTTGGCAAAATGGCTGAGCGACTGTATTTCTTTTGCCTACCAAAAAAACCAAATGCATCTAACAACTAAAATCAAAGCACATTTGACCAGATCAGTTGCTACTTAAGTCGCTTTTCATTCCAGAACTTCCATGGATGACATTTGTGCAGCAGCCACATGAGTTGCTTCTCATACCTTTATCACTCATTACAGATTGGACTTGGTCTCCAGGGGAAGAGCATCCTTTGGCTCAATGGTGTTCAGGAATATCCTTCCTTAGGTCTTCCCAGGAAATAGTCACTAGGGACTCTGTCCCATCCGTCATGAATGAATGAAGATTAACAACATCAGATAAAGAAGTGTTCTTCCCATAACATTCCATCTGTGTTGTTGATCTTCATTATTTCATGACATTCCACCCTCCTAACCCTCCGGAAAACTCCTGGTGGTTCGGATTTTGTCCTAGCTTCATGACAGGGCATTTGCTCAGACAAAGCCTCCACTTTCCTTTCTTAAGGGCAAACTCAATCTGAGGAGATGAGGAGAGGGGCAATATGGGTATCTTAGCTAGAGAGTTTTTTGGCTGGCACGAGCTTGTTATAACGGCCCAGTCTATTCCGAGAACGGAACCGAGACCCATCCATCATGAATGAATGAAGATCAGCAACACAGATGGAACCTTATGGTGAGAACGTAAAGTGCACTTACCATAAATGTAGATGTTTGAGTGTATTCACTGTTGCAGTCATTACATTTGGGTAATCTGCTGGCAGATTGCCCTCAGTCGGCCTGAATTCCAAATTCTTGGGTCCTGCGTCGGTTGCTGTCTCCTCTTTCATGACGTCAGGTCGTCAGGGGTATAAAACATACAGCCGACGGCATTTTCTTTAGTTTTTCTTGCCCCTGATGTCAGGTGCCCCCAAAAAGGTAGCAATATTATATATATATATATATATATATATATATATATATATATATATATATATATATACACACATGCATCAATATAAACTTTACCTTCATCTACAAGCAAATACACCACATAGGTTGTAGAAGATAGAGAAGGAAAGATACATTTTAGAATGACAGGGGGATGGCGGGAGGGTAACCTGGACTGCAACAGTGAATGCACTCGAACATCTACATTTATGGTAAATGTACACAACTGTACTATGTTCTTCATGTTTCACTGTTGCAGTCATTACATTTGGGTAGAATCCCAAAGCTATAGTTGGGAGGCTGGAGCTAAACAGCATTAGGTGCGGCTGTAAGGCCCTGCAGCACTGCAGTGGCAAAGCCTGTCCTGGACTTAGAGTAGAGAGGCAAGTGGTAATCCTTTGTAAAAGTGTGAACAGAACTCCAAGTAACAGCCTCTAGAATGTCTTTTTTGGTACTCTTCTGATAAAGGCTGCTGAAGTAACTGCAGCTGTGGTGGAATGAGACCTAATGCCCTTGGGCACAGGTTTACCATGGTGTAAGTAGCAGAAACGGATGCAGTGGCTTATCCACTTTGAAATTGTCTGCTTTGAAATGGCCTTTCCTTCTGATCCTGCAGCATATGACACTAGAAATTGCTCAGTTTTTCTTAGAGCTTTAGTCCTGCTCAAGTAGAATCTTAGCTGTCTGTGTATGTCCAAGGAATGCAGAATTCTCTCCCCTTTGTTCTGCAGATTTGGATAAAAAGTTGGCAGATTAATTGTTTGGTTAAGAGCCACACTGGAAACCACCTTTGGCATAAAAGTAGGATTTGTCCTCCGAGACACCCTATCTGGGTAAAATATAAAAGGCTCTACAGCCATGAGGGCCTGTAGCTCTGAAACTCTTCTTGCTGAAGTAATTGCTAGTAGCAAAGCTGTCTTCCATCATAAGAACTTGATATCAGCGGTAGCAGCTGGTTAAAATGGAGGCAGGGTGAGCTTTTCCTACACATAATTGAGGTCCCATGCAGGTAATGGTGATCTTGTAGGAGACCTTACATTTTTGGCTCCTCTAAGATACTGCTTTAGCAAAGGATGAGAAAAGAGTGGTGGCTCAGTATTGTAATGAGCCAAAATGGCAGAGGCATGGATTTTGATTGATGAGAAAGATAGGCCTTTGTCAAGCATCTCAGTTAAGTATTGTAATATCTGAGGAATATGTGGTTCTGCTGTATCAGTTCCTTGTGCTTGATTCCAAGCACAGAATC
Organism: Protopterus annectens; assembly: GCF_019279795.1. Classification (NCBI taxonomy): domain Eukaryota; kingdom Metazoa; phylum Chordata; order Ceratodontiformes; family Protopteridae; genus Protopterus; species Protopterus annectens. Next base: position 1,449,771,208 of record NC_056737.1, read on the forward strand.
TCTTCCATTTGCCAGCATAAGATTTTCTAGTACTAGGCCTTCTGGCTTCCAAAATGACATCCATCACAGCTTTACTGAGAGGTGTCATTTGTATGATTATATGATTAGCCATGCTGCCAGGTTCAGAGTCTGTAGTTGATTGTGCAGGATCTGATGGATTTGCTGGGACAGTAGTTGTGGTCTTTGAGGCAAGGTCCAAGCTGAGTATTGAGACATGTTCCTTAGAACTGGGTGCCAGTATTGTCGGGGCCAGTCCGGGGCAATTAATATCATCTTTGGCTTCTTTTGTCTGACTTTTAGGAGGACCTTGGGTAGAAGAGGCAGAGGAGGAAAGGCGTAAACTGATAGGTTTTTCCAACTGAAGGATAGGGCATCCACTTTCCATGCTTGTCTGTGATAAGTCCTTGTGCAGAATCTTTTCAATTGATAATTTTGAGGAGACGCAAATAGATCTATGTCTGGGCTCCCCCATTTCTCTGTTATCATGCTGAAGAGTTGTGGATTTAGCTTCCACTCGTGAGGATCCATAAGGTTTCTGCTTAAATCGTCTGCCAGAGTGCTTTGTTTTCCTGGCAGGAATTGAGCTTGAAGATGTATTTGGTAGGTCAAAGCTGTGTCCCACAGTGCCATGGCTAATCTGCAAAGGGGTTATGACTGTGTGCCGCCTTGCTTGTTTATATGCCACATGACTGTGGTGTTGTCCGTCTTTATCAGTAGTTGTCCTGGATGAAGTAAGTCCTTGAAGGCTGTTAGGGCATTCTGAACAGCTAGCATCTCTTTCTGGTTGATATGTAGATGCACTTGTTTTGGTGCCCATATGCCCTGAATGCATCTTTCTGCCATGTGGGCCCTCCAGGCATAATCTGATGCGTCTCTTGTCAAGGTTTGGCTGGCAGGGGGTAGTGTGAAGGGCCGTCCCATGTTTTGGTGACAGGCCTTTGCCCACCATAGAAACTCGGGAATGAGAGGAATCATTGTTTCCAGACTGTGTGAATGTTGAGTCCATAAACATTTTAGGTACCATTGAAGTTTCCTCATGTGCAGTCTTGCATATGGAATTAGTAGGATGCAGGATGCCATGAAGCCCAGAGCCTGCAGAATTTGTCTTGCAGAAGACTGGGTTTTTGTTGCCATCAGTTTGAAGTAAGTAGTCAGTTGCCATTGTTTGTCTGGCGTGAGGTAAGCCATCTGGGCAGTTGTATTCAAACTTGCACCCAGGAATGTTATCTTTTGAGAGGGTACCAGTTGTAATTTCTTTAAGTTTATTGTGTACCCTAGGCATGTTAGAAGCCTTTTCACAAACGCCAGGTGTCGAAGAAGAGTGTCCTTGTTCTGTGCTTGAATGAGACAGTCGTCCAAGTAAGGATATATTTGTATACTTCTTTGTCTGCAAAATGCAATTACTGGTTCCAGGCACTTTGTAAAGACCCTGGGCACAGTAGATAAGCCAAAGGGCAGTGCAGAGAATTGGTAATGCATTAAGCCAGCCTTGAATCTGAGGTATCTTCTGCACAACTGTCTTATTGGGACATGCAGGTATGCCTCTTTTAGGTCTAAAGTCACCAGCCAAGTGTTCTTGCCCAGCATGGGCAGAGGCTGCTGCAAAGTCAGCATTTTGAATTTTGGAATGTCCAGGTATGTGTTCAAAATCGATAAATCCAGTTTTGGCCACCAGGCCTTGACCTTTCAACATTCTTGAGTAAAAACCTTGTTCTTTTTCCTATTCTGGTACTGTCTGAATGGCCCCCATATCCATGATTGACGTAACCTGTTTCTGTGCCTCTGCCCATTGATTTTTTGGCAGATCTGGCCATCCATTTGCCATTGGCATAGTGTGGAAATGGAATATGTATCCCTGTGATACGATGTTTAGTATCCACTTGTCCTGGGTTATTAACTGCCAATTTTGCGCAAAAAGTGCTAATTTTCCCCCTATGGGTGCTACCAAAAGATAAGTGCTTGGTGTAGACAGAGGGAAGTCATTGGGATTGCTTTCTGTAGGTTTGCGCTTTATCTCCTCCGGATTTGGAGGTGGATGCGCCCCATTGCTTTGACCTGCATAAATCTTGCGCCTGGTATCTGGAACCCTTAGTGCGTCTGGATTTGCCCCTTTGAGCTCTGTCTGACACAGGAAAGGACCATTTTTTTGTAGGCCAGTGTCTACTGAATCTTGGTGGCTGCACTTGTAAGAAGTCTTGAACAGTTTGCATAGACTTAGCTTTGTCTACCATTTTCTTTAAAACCTCTTCAGCCTTAACATCAAACAGAGAATCATGCTGTAAAGGTGCATCTAGCAATTTAGCTTTAACATGATCAGGCAGATTTTGTTCCTTTAACAAGGCATACCTCCTAATCACAGATCCAGTAACTGCAGCCCTGCTGGAGGCCTCTAAAGAATCAAAACCACATTGCAAAGTATGCTTTCCAACTTGTTCAGCTGCATGCAATAATTCCTGCAATTCTTTATTTTCTGCACATTCTGAAATCAACATCATTTTCTGTTTCAGCAATCCCATAACATGTTGTTGGTACTTAAGCATATGAAATTGACAGTTTAAGGCCCTGATTGCCAAGGTTGCAGATGTATAAACCTTTTTTCCCCATCTGTCCAGTGCCCTTGAATCTCCATCAGAGGGGGTAGGATTTTTTGCTGTTAAGGCCTTAACTCCATTTGGACCCTGTGAAATAGTTTCAGGATCAGCAGCAGGGTTTCTAAATAAAAATTTATGTGAGTCAGGGACCCTATAATATCTGTCAGGCTTACTGGGAGCCGGAGGTAAGGAGCCAGGAGTCAAGCTGGACTCCGAAAACACATCATCCACAATGTCTAAAACAGGGGGAATGGCTAAAGGCCTGTGCTGAGGGAGAAGAAGGAAATCCCTGAGCTTCTTTTTTGATTCTGAGAAGTCTTGACTCTCCCAGTGAAAATGCTCCCTCAAAGTATGCAAGGTTTCTCCAAATGAATAATCCTCAGGAGGAGATGCAGATGGAATAGACTTCCTCAGCATCAGAATCCTCGTAGGGAGGTATAGATAATTCCTGATCAGAAGAGGAATCAGAAGAAATAGAAACCTGATCTGAAGATTCATAGTCAGTGTCTTGCCTACGCCTCCTATCTGGAGGGGGAGGGGGATGGGTACCCCTGATCAAGGTAATAAGGTCTTCAGCCATTTTAATCATCTGTTTTTTACGCATAGAGGCCTGTGCATGTGGCTCATGTGTCGTTTTTTTAGTTTTGGAAGTTGCTTTTGTCTTTGGTTTTGCAGCTGTCGTTGGTTTGATGTACAAATGTTGAGGTCTGAATACACCCTCCGATGCCAGTGCCTGCTCAGCGGCTCCGGACCCATCCAAGGGAAATACATCCGTCGGTCCAATACCCTGAGTATCATGGGGCATATGGGTGTCGGTAGAGGCCTGCTGCTCGAAGGTAGCGGGTATCAGGGGCTGCGAAGGTGCCTCACTGAGTACCGGCGAACCGGCGACTGGCCTAGGAGAAGCTTTGTCGTCTGTTTTGGATCTCGACTGCCTTTCTCTGTCCTTTTCTTTGCTTTTTTTATGTACACAGGTAGTCGAATTGCTATCAGATGACATTTCTGGGTAGTTAAATCTGTTTCCAAAATACTTTGATGCAAAAATACACAGACGCTTAATAGTGCGTTGGTTAAATCCAGCACAAAACCGACAGCCAGATACGTTGTGATCAGGGCCTAGGCAAGGAATACAGTATAAATGGAAATCCTTATGAAGTATTTGCTTCCCACAAGTAATACAATTATTAACTTTTTCTGACATCGGTAAAAAGCAAGAAAAAAAGTTTCCCCAATGGGGGAGTACTTAGCTTTAGTGAAGAATTCGGTTCTGAAACTCAAACTCGAATATTTCAGTAGTCAGCCGACCGGCACTTGCGAAATGCTTCTGCTTCGGGCACCGCGCGGCAAGAAAGACTAAAGAAAATGGCATAATCTGCATGTTTTATACCCCTGACGACCTGACATCATGAAGAGGAGACAGCAACCGACGCAGGACCCAAGACTTCGGAATTCAGGCCGACTGAGAGCAACCTGCCAGCAGATTACCCAAATGTAATGACTGCAACAGTGAAACATGAAGAAATTCTTCTTTTTACGTGAGAGACTAGGAAATCATAATCCCATCTCCTAGAGTTACACGAATCAGCACTCTTTAACTTTTTTTATTGAAAGCAACATTATTGTAACAATTATAAAATCGCCATGACCAATTGGAAATGAACACTTCAGCATTAATTTTGCTAACATCTTATGACCGCTTGTTTATGTCATACCATATTAGGCATAACTTCCAAATTACTAGAACACTGGATAAGCAGAACTGGGTACAAAACACACTGGAACCAAAAGAACCCAAAGGACCAATCTGTTGCAGAAAAAATCACAGGAAACCAAAGTAATTTAGCGCTTTCATTCACTTTACTTGTGGAACTTCTTCAGAACTTCCAAATTGCATGACAGAACTTTCTACTCTGAGCAAATCCTGCATTTTTCTTATTCTTTTTTAACCCTGTCAGCATTTGCTAATATTATACAGGAAGCAAACTAACAGATACATACTGAAGAACATTCACGATTTCATTCTGCTGTGAAAGCATATTAGAAATGAAATGCATGCAATAACATTGTTCCAATCTCATCCTGCTTACCCTTTACATTCTGCCATCTGATGCTGTAAAATCATCCAAATCATAACATTTTTTTATGACTGGACAATGATTACAAGTTTTCGGATGAATGGACTCTTTTTCACTTGCTATCAGACATTTTCATATGTTCTTTTCTGACCCTGACATGCACAATCTTTACATAATAGTTTCAAAAACATAGTCTTATTTGCAATGAAAACATGAGGGAATAAAAATGCATTCTGAATAATGTAATAATCATTAGTAATACATTCAATACTGTGTATTTTTTACATTCCCACTTATATAGATTATCCTATATCTTACCAAAATTTTGCGGCACTTTATTTCATCTTCTACTGTATTATGATTTTTATTAGTATTGGTCAATGGCAGTTAAATTTTATGCATGTGCATATCAGCATTGCATTTTTTTCAGCGTTTATTGAAAATTATTGTAACTAAAGCTTCCTGTCTACTTACAATGTTAAGATTTCAACACAAACTTTTGGTTTATTATCATAAATCCTAAAACTGGTCATTCAAGCTGTTTGAACATTTTGCAGTTTTACTTTTATACCAAAGCTTTGCATAAAACCAGAAATAATTGAAGAACAACTGTAACCATGATTTCTGTTCAGCAGCACAAAAGCCCTAATTCTGCTTAGTCGAAATAAAAATAGTATTTTGTTTACAGTCATGTACAGATTGTTATACAGTTATTTGATACCTTAAGAGTGAAGTAGTCAACCCTGGAACCTTTTTGTCTTTGTTATGTTGTAGGAGTGTCACTGTTGAATTTCAATGACTGCCAGGGCTTCATAAGTCCAGACCAGGATTCTGAGCCTGTTTTACTAAAAATAGAAGATTTCAATGAAACATAACTGTTTCACCAAAAAATTACATCAAATGTATGCTTTTCTGCAAGTTGATTGTATGCATTTTTCAGGGCAGTCACTTCTGCTTCCAGAAATAGTGGATGTGCGGAGAGGCAAAAAATGTGGTTTGGTGTTGCTCAAAAGGTACTCGTAGTTTTATTTAACCTTTTTAAGTATTTCTGCTGCTAGCAAGTTACCTTTGGTGGTGTGGTTTTCTGCAGAGTAAAACTATTACTAACGTCATACAAAACAGCAAGACTAGTATAAATCTAAAAGCTATCAAGCTTGGCAGATATATGACAGTTGAAGTTCATTGCAGAAGACAAGATTCTTTATCTTGAGGTTTTAGAAACAGGTTGACAAACTGCAGCTGGGAAAATGTGCTAAAAGCTTTGGTGCAAGAACAATTTGTGGAAGTGAATGCGAATGACAGGCAGACTGCCCATACTGAGCAGAAATGCAACTTGCAAAGCCACTAAGATGCTGGGGTGTATCTTTAGAAGGTTAGACTTCAGGGACAAGGAAAAGATTCCCCCTTTATGCACATCAGTTCAGACTACAACTAGAGTACTGTGCATTTCTGGAGGTTATACATAGAAGAAGAAATCAAAATGTTGAAAAAATTAGACTTTGCCGCAAGAATGATAAAAATGATGGATGACCAAACACCTTAAGTGAGAAATTAGGACTCCTCTCCTTGGAGGATATGCAGGATGGTGGCAATAATCAATGTGTGCCCACACAGTTGTTAGTATGAGGAGTGCTAAACATAAATGTTGGAAGAGCTGGATGGGTTCATATTTCATGTTAAGGGGACTTCTTATTCTAAATACAAACATGTAGCTGCTTCACATGAAGAGTGATCAACAAGGAAGTATGCTACTCTGATGAGAAATAAAGCAGGATGACAGACTCCTTGAAAGAAGCATTGAATAGGCAGCAAATAAACAGAAAATCAAGACAGAAGCAGCCTCATAAGTGAGGCAGATTAGTTAGATCATAAGGAGAGTTATTCTGGCACAATTATTGATGTATGTATTTGCTTTTGTTGGTTGGGAACATCTGACTGAGCAGTTGAAAACCCCCTTTACAGTGGAAGTGAGTGAAGAAAGCATAGCAACAAAATGAAGGTGGTGCAAAGATTAAAACAGGAATGATACAGAATTTACAAACAACATTAAAAATACAGAAAATTGCAGTTAGCATTTGGAAAAGTCTGCAGAATGTCACATCATATTCAAAATAGGCAGAATCTAAATTTACAGTATTAGAATGACAGTTATTTAAAATCTTGGGCGATATGTCATATGCTAGCATGAGGAGAAATTCCCAAGTATGGTAGTGTTTTAATACAGGAAGTGATGGCAAAATTCAGGGGTGAAGATTCTAAAGCGAATGCAGCCAATAGGAGTTCTGAGATTAAAGTATAGGAGGACATTGAAAGTAGAGGCTTACAGATAAATATATAATAGTTGAAGAGGAAAATTGAAAGGAGTGGTTAAGCTAACCAGAGGATAGCGTGTGTACAAATACACATACAAGTTTTGTGTGTGTATTCAGACCAGGATTTTAAGTTCTGTTATTGCTTTGCAGTATTCTCTAGAGCGACTCAAGGTCCTTTGTGAAGAAGCATTATGTAACAACCTTTCTGTAGAAAATGTTTCAGATGTATTGATTCTCGCAGATTTACACAGTGCGGAGCAGCTAAAGATGCAAGCTATAGACTTCATAAACAGGTAAACAGACAAGTTCTTTTTCAATAATTATTTCATTATTATTGCAATTTCACTGCAGTTTTAATGCATCCTTTTTACTACAATCATCACAATAGGTGCAGTGTCCTCAGACAACTTGGTTGTAAAGATGGTCGAAACTGGAACAGCAAGTAAGTGAAACTAGAATGTGGTTTGTTCTTAATCTGTTTGAATACTGTAGATATTATTGTTAAAAAGCAGAAATGAACAATGCATTTTTTTTATCTTCCAACCACAATAGGAACTGTACAAAGTATAATTTTAAATAAATATTTGCCATACTTGCAGTGAAGGGTATGCATTTACAGTGGAAAAGCTTCAAGTCCAGACCACGTGTTGCCTGATGTTATGTCACACCCTGTCTGTCCACTTTAGTATAGCAATGGGGTGCATCTTATGTCTCCATTTACCCTGGTTGTGCTGGCATGTACCTGGTCTGTTAATGTCTGTCCCTTAAGGAAAACAAAAAGGATGCTTCATGCTCATTAAATGATTTATACCAAGATTATATATTCCCCATTCCGAAGGCTGCATCGCCTTTCTCAAGCAGGGCTAGGCCATTCAGTCTCTGGGGTACCCATCCAATCACCCTGGCTTTGTTTGAAGAGTAATAATGTGTGTCTATACTTAACCTGCAGGGGAGGTTTGTTCCATAGAAGGGGGGAAGCACTGCATAATGAATCCCTTTCTTCATTGCATTTGATTTATCTGCTGGTAAAGATTTAGATCCCTTGTTCTGGTGTTTGTAAAGTTATTAGACTTGTGGATATACAGGTAATCAATTACAGCAGAGTCTGTAGTGGCACTGTAGATGAAGCACATATCATCCATCAAGCGTCTTTAAGGTAATGAGTAAAGGGATAGACATTTTAGCATCTCTTGGTAGCTCAGGATCTTTAAACCCATAATCTTATTGGCTGTGAACCTTTGCAACTTCTGTATCTGTTTGATATTTTGTCTACTATGGTACATCGTGGAGGGGACATAATTGACTGATCTAATCAAGGCTGAATATAAGAAAATTCTGAGTTTTTTTTTTTAAGAGCTGAATGACATAACCTAAGCTGTGATTTGTGATAAATAGAACAACTTTCTGCCTGCTGTGCTACATGAGTATTGACTGAGAGGGAACTGTAAACCCGGGTCCCTAGATCTCTGACTAAATTTTTTTATACCGGGACTATTGTCTTTATTTGAGGATACCAGTTGTTTGCCAAATGTAACAGTGCTATACTTATTCATATTTAATTTGAGATAATTTTCAGTACATAAGGTATTTACTACGGTGAGTTCTTTTAGAATGGTTCAGGTGTCAGACGGGGTCTTGACAGTAACAGCCAGATGCGATGTCTATTTTTTCCAATTCAGCTTGTGGATTGTTGGTTCTGACCTTGGCACCTTCTTCCATAACTTTTGATCTGATGCTTTGATTCCTCTCCTACCCGTAATTCCCTCCGTCTGCCTAATTAACCTCAGATCTTGTTTGCCACCTCATTCATCCAGACAAGTGTCCGAGAGCTACTGCGATCATTCATTATAAGCAAAAGACACGTGAACATTTTTCTTCCTGTTAAGGATTTGCAGTATAGTATAGTGAAAGCTGTTAAGTTTAAACTGCTTTAATGTTTAGGATTTTAATAGCTTTTTCATAGTTAACTTAAGAGTGTTTCTGGTGTGTTTCTAGATAGTTCTGTAGATTTCTTATTATTAGCATCATTAGGAAATAATAGTTTTTTTGATAGTTTTTTCATAGAAGTGTGTTTTTGGATTGCTGTGTAATTAATATTGGGAATTATTTATAGTTTCTGATGTCAGACAAACCTTCAAGTTTTAAAAAGTGTTTAGCTTGTGGACACAAGATGCCTCCCCAAGACCCACACACTCATTGTGTGTACTACTTAGGATCTGCTCACTTACAGGCAAATTGTGACATTTGTGCTGCTTTTGGGTCTAGGGCTCTACAAGGTAGTAGGGAAAACTGATTATAAAAGGCTTGCTTCCCCCACAGTCAGGATTTTCTGCTTCATTTATGTCTTCTGAATCCAGACCAGCATCATCTTCTCCCTGAAACTGATAGAGAAGAAAAAGGAGAAGGAAAAGGATAAGTCATAAGAAAAAATGTCTGTGGAAAAGAAATTAGATGAAAAAAAGACTGAAAAAGTCAAGGAAAAAGTCAACGGATCCAACTTGTCTGTCAAGTCTGGTACCCAAAACATTGAGGCAGTCTGATCCACCTATTAGCCTGCACTGAACTCCCTCTCCTTGAGTTAGTTTTTCTCCAGAACCAGTGAGCCCTCAGCGCCACTCACCCATTTTATAAGACAAACACCCTTCCAGCAGTCTTATATAGCATCATCATCTAGATTGGTCTGACCCAACAGAAGTCTCACAGAAGTGGACATTCCCAGTTGAATCTGTGCCATCATTCTGTCAGTCCTCCAGATGCCATCCCTGAAGGGAGGTCAGGGCACAGGCCCATTGACCCCATCACTTTTTTCTGTGGTACCAGTCCAGTTTTTAAAACTAGATGCCACAGGTCCAAACCCTTCCGCCACACTTCAGTCTGATACAAAAGACCAGGAAACTTCAGAGACAACTGCATTTCTTACTCTCGACTCCGATGCTGTAAGATCAAGACAAGCCCTGAGGTCGAAGCGTTACTGTTGGTTGGGTTCCCAGTGGTTGGAGTCAGCTCCAAGGTTCTTGGAGCCAACCTCGATTGGAATGGGAAAAACTTCCTGAGTCCTAGAACAGAAAGACTACTTCAGCTCCACTCACTGCATCAGCTTTTGAAGCTGTGAAAGATGGCTTTGACTGGGCCAAGAAGGCAGATCTGTGCACCGAGTTTGGATCCATCCCAGCACCCAGTGAAACCTGTTTTTATAACTCATTCAGATTGACAGGGGCAGTCAGAGCCCATGAGCTTTGAGACTGTTCGGCACTTGAGTTCCCAGTCTGATTCCCACTTGTCTCCACTAGAACCCCAGAAGCATGTTCCCAGGAAGCAGACATGCAATGAAAGCACATGCACTCCTGTCCTGAGTCAGTTAATAAAGACACAAATTTGGATTAAGGTGAAGGATCCCCCAGATCCCCCCTGGAATGCGTCACCTTTGGAGACATCCTAGAATTAATGAAGCAAAAGGGGAGGTTGTTCCACTGAAACTCCTTCCCTGGACAAATCTGTATTTCTCAAAGCTTTCACGACAGGCTCCTCTGCATCCTGACTTGTTCTCCTTCCAGTTGCTGTCATAGGTCTTATGGTGCAAAGGGCATGGAAGGATCCTGATATCATAGAACCAACCCCCCCCCCCCAAAAAAAAAAAAACAAAACAAGATATGAGTAGCCATGAAAGATAGAAAGCACTCTATGAAAGGACCCCCAGTAGATGGTATGGTTTTAGCAGCAGCCATAAGTACAGAACTGTTTGAGGAGAGTTCTGTCCATCCCTGTAACAGGGAGTCAAGGGCATTGGACAGATAAGGGAAACCTTTGCACTCAGAGGACTTAACTACCTTGCACACTTATCTCATTTTCTGAGGGACTTGATCAAAGAAATGTCCAAGTCCCTCTTGGGTAACATGCCTTTGGATGCTGAAAAAACAGTGGACACCCAAAAGTCTACCCTACAATCCACTTCTAATGTAGCCATGTGCCTGCTGTCCAACAAAGCAGATGGTACAAGAGGATCTGGCACAGACATTGCCATGCTTCACCATGCCTGGATACGGCTATATGATTTTGTAAAAATCTTTGAGGCATCCTTTATTAATTCCACCTTTAATGGTTCCATGGTATTCGGATCAAAAATTAGAGATGCTTACTAGGAGTGAGCAAGACTTCAAGACCCTCTCTGCTGTAGGAATCCTTTTTTCCACCATGCAAAGATCCTATTCCAGGAATCAAAGAGGTGGTAAGAAAATATGATTCAGAAAATCACAGCGTTTTCACCACAGCACTCCTGGGGACAGAACCCCACCCCCAAGGCAGAAGAGGGGGCAGCTCGAATGGACATTACCATAGAGGCAGAGGCAGACCACATAATTGGGTGTTCAGTGGACCTTTCACTGAGAAATCCTATCAGCACCCCTGAAGGGTTACCATGCTGCCATACTCTGGAGGAAGTTGCGGTGTGCTTAACCTTTCAACTACAAGCCTGGCAAATAAATAGTTTTAGATTCATGGGTGTTAAGGATAATCACCAGAGGCTACACCCTTCCCTTTTTCTATCCTTCATAGAAGAGATTAAAGATTCCCAACATTATAGCCAATCAGCTGGAATCTGCAACAACAGAAGTTTCAAAGTTGCTAGAAAAAACAGTCATCCAGTGGTCCCACCAGTCCAGTTAGAATCCAGAATCTATGCCATGTTCTTTTTAGTTCCAAAGAAAACAAGGGACCTCAATACACTATTTCACCTCAGCCACCTCAATCAGTTTGTTAGACAGAAGTAGTTCCAGATGGTCACAGTACAGTCCCTAATATCGCTGTTAAGGAAGGACGATTAGATGTTTTTTATAGATCTCCTGGATTCCTAACATCATATAGAGACACAAATGCAGTCTAGGAATTTTCTGCTTTTCCAGCTGGGAGCCAATCATTTTCAGTTCAGAGCACGGCCATCTGGCCATCTGGTCTCACCACTAGCCCCCGGGTGTTCATTAAGATTATGTCAGTGTTAGCGGCTCATCTCCAATTCCAAGGTTCCAGGTCTTCTCATATTTAGATATTGGCTTCTAACTGCTATTTCCACGGAGCTGTTGCTGCAACAACAAGCAGTACTACTCTATCTTGCAAACCTGTTAGGGATCACAGTGAATCATATAAAGAGCCAACTGTTTCCCATTCAGAAGCTAAAGTTTATAGATTGTCATATCAACACAGATGTTCTTCGTGTTTCACTGTTGCAGTCATCACATTTGGGTTATCTGCTTGCAGTAGCCCTCAGTCGGCCTGATTAACAAAGTCTTGGGTCCTGCGTCGATTGCTGTCTCCTCTTCCGTGACGTCAGGTTGTCAGGGGTATAAAACATGCAGCCGATGTCATTACATCAGTCTTTCTTGCTGTGCGGTGCCTGAAGCAGATGCAGTCCGCAAGTACCGGTCGGCCGACTCCTGAAATTTTCTTTTACGAGTTTCAGAACCGAAGTCTTCAACTAAAAGCGAAGTACCCCGTTGGGGAAACTTTTTCTTGCTCTAAACTGATGTCAGTAAAAGTAAATAATTGCATTTCTTGTGGAAATCAAATACCTCATGATTTTCATTCATACTGTATTCCTTGCGTAGGCCCTGACCACGACGTACCTCACTGTCAGTTTTGTGCCTTATTTAAACCACAAACTATTCGTCGTCTGTATATTTTTGCTTCTAAATATTTTGGTGCTCGGTTTAATTACCCAGATATGTCTTCGGTAAGCCATCTGACTACCGACATTCCGAAAAAACGCAAAGATAAAGACAGAGACAGGCCGCCGCGGTGCTGGTACACAGTGAGGCGCTTTCGCAGCCCCTGATACCCGCTACTTCAGATTCGCAGGCCTCTACTGAGACCCATTCGGAGTCCGGTATGCCGCAAGATGCTTCAACTGTGGAATCTGCGGATGTCTCTACCTTGGATGGGTCCAGAGCCACTTTGCAGGCACCAGCTAATGAGGGTGCATTCAGGCCTACGGACTTGCATATTAAACCGATACCATGTTCTTCTTCAAAGCCTCAAACTCAAACCATGCCTAGAAAACTGACGCCCAGACCCACATGGTCAGGCTTCTATGCCTAAAAAACAAATGATAAGAATGACTGAAAACCTTATTACTTTATTGAGGGGAAGCCAACCTTCCCCCTCTAAGAGACCTAGGACTGAGTTTGCTTATGATACTTCTGACCAGGATTCTGAAATTTCTGTTTCCTCTGATGACCAGGATTTACTCTTATCTACCTGTGAGGATTCTGATGCTGAGGACTCTATTCCCTCTGCTCCCCCCAGAGAATTTCTCTTTTGGTGAAGCCTTGCATACTCTCAGGGAGCATTTTTGTTGGGAAAGTCAGGATTACTCTGTTTCTAAAAAGAGGCTTAGGGATTTCTTACTCCTGCCCCAGCACAGGCCTTTAGCTATACCTCCTGTACTGGACATTGTAGATGAAGCCTTTTCGGAATCTAGCATGACCCCTGACTCTTTACCTCCTGCTCCCAGAAAACTTGATAGATATTACAGGGTTCCTGACTCTCACAAGTTCCTTTTCAAAGATCCTACTGCGGATCCTGAAACCATTTCACAGGGACCCAAGGGCATTAAAGCTACTACTGCCAAAAATCCTACCCCCTCTGACAGACACTCCAGGGTGCTGGATAGAATGGGGTAAGAAGTTATACACTTCTGCAACTTTGGCCAGTAGGGCCTTGAATTGCCAATTTCATATGTTAAAGTATCAGCAGCATATTATTGGATTGCTTAAACAGAAAATGATGTTGATTCCTGATTGTGCTGAAAATAAGGATTTACAGGATTTAATGCATTCTGCTGGACAAGTTGGTAAACATACGTTGCAATGTGGTTTTGATTCATTAGAGGCATCTTGCAGGGCTGCTGTAACTGTGTCTGTACTTAGAAGGCATGCTTGGCTTAAGGAGCAATCCTTGCCAGATTGTTAAAGTGAAATTACTGGATGCTTCCTTAAATCAGGACCGCCTGTTTGGGAACAAGACAAAAGAAGAACTAAAAGATGAAGGAAAAAGCTAAATCTATGCAAACCGTTATACAAGTACAACCTCCAAGATTTAGTAGGCATTGGCCTTCTAAGAATTGGTCCGTTCATGCCTCTTCCAGACCTTCTCAGTTCAAACCCAGATCCAGCAGAACATCCAGGCTTCAGTCCCAGGGGACGCACAGGACTAAGCAGTGGGGGGCCTCCACTTCCAAATCTGGGAGTAATAAAACTCCCCCCTATGGTAAACCATCTAAGTGACTTTTTTTTAAAACTTCCAAGCACTTCTCAATTGACTGCCCCTTTGGGGGGAAAGATTGCACTTCATGCAAAGAACTGGGGACTCATTACCCAGGACAAATGGGTTTTAAATATAGTGTCCCAAGGATACAGATTTCACTTCCACACGTTAACAACACCAACTGGGTGGCCAGATCTACCCCGAAATCAGTGGGCAGAGGCCCAAAAGCAAGTATCTTCTCTCTTAAGCATGGGGGCTATTCAGTTGGTACCAGAAGAGGAAAAGGGACAAGGTTTCTACTCGAGACTTTTCCTGGTACCCAGAAAAGACAATTCATGGCGTCCTATCCTGGACCTGTCTACTTTAAACACCTTTCTGGTGATTCCAAAATTCAAGATGCTGACTCTTCACCAGTTGCTCCCTATGCTAGGCAAAGATGCCTGGTTGGCAACACTAGATTTAAAGGAAGCATACCTGCACATCCCAATCAGAGAATCTTGCAGAAGATACCCACGCTTCAAAGCAGGCTACATGCATTATCAGTTCTCTTCACTGCTCTTTGGCTTATCTACTGCGCCCAGGGTATTCACAAAGTGCCTAGCTCCAGTTATTGCATTTTGCAGGCAAAAAAATATTCAAATATACCCAAACCTGGACGATTGTCTAATTCAGGCAGAAAGCCAGAACATACTTTTGAATCATCTGGCCTTTGTAAAAAGAGTTCTGACTTGTCTGGGGTACACCATAAACGAAAATAAATCACACCTGGTACCCTGTCAACAAATGATATTCCTGGGAGCAAGCTTGAATATAACTTCCCAAATGGTTTACCTCACGCCAGAGAAACAAATTCACTTGACAACTTACTACAAACAAGTGGCCACAAAAACCCTGCTATCTGCAAGACAAATACTACAAGCCTTGGGGTTCATGGCCTCCTGTATTCTTCTAATTCCATATGCAAGACTGCATATGAGGAAACTACAATGGTATCTAAAATGCCTATGGTGTCAACACACTCAGGATCTAGAAGCAATGATTTCCATCATACCTTGCCTATGCCTAGAATTCCTTTGGTGGGCAGAGGCCTGCCACCAAAACAAGGAACTACCATTCACACTACCCCCTGCCGCCCAAACCCTAACAACAGATGCATCAGACTATGCATGGAGGGCGCACCTGGCAGGGAAGTGCATTCAGGCCCAATGGAACCTAAGTCAAATGCACCTGCACATCAATCTAAAAGAAATGTTAGCTGTACAGAATGCTCTGACAGCCTTCAGGGACCACATTCTTCCAGGACAATTAATGGTAAAGACGGACAACACCACTGTTATGTGGTACATAAACAAGCATGGGGGGTACACATCCTTACTCCCTCTGCAGACTATCCATGGCATTGTGGAACACAGCCTTGAGCTACAAAGTGCATCCACAAGCTCAATTCCTGCCAAGAAAACTAAATACACTGGCAGACGGACTAAGCAAAAATTTCATGGACCCACACGAGTGGAAACTGGAACCAAGGATTTTCAACATGTTGACAAGCAAATAAAAAGGCCAATGATAGTGTTGAAAAACAGCAACAAGGAAGTAAAGTCCAACACTAAAAACGTCTGAAAAAAGCAGCCGCACACAGCTATAATACAGCCCGCGATTTATTACAAAAAAACGGGCAAAGTACAAACAACTGAAATGACGGATTTAGCGCTTTCTTCCACCTAAAATGTGGATTTCATCAGAATCAACTACACAGGTTTCTTAATTAATTTATCAGTTTTTTGGCGCCAAAAATTCAACCTCATATATAATTTAAAGAACCATATACCTACTCAATACATAAATAACACTCTAAATAATAAAAATAAAAAAGAAATAAAAAACATGTTATTGTCAGTACTACATATTCCTAAGCTTTATATGTCAATTAATACAACCTCTAATTCATTATGAACACTTGCGGATATTTATGATATTTGATATGTATGTACATTTATCCCCATAGAGAGTTATCAGTTCCCCTATGTATGCATTTTGGAGCATGGACAGTTGTTTAGTAGTTTCTTTAGCTATTTTTGTAGTAATTAATTTAGTAATTTATTAATATTTTACTATGCTGGTATACATTACATTATTATTTATTATGATTTAGTTTTTTACATGATAGTATGACGTATGAGAGTTAGTAATGAATTAGAGGTTGTATTAATTGACATATAAAGTTTAGGAATATTTAGTACTGACAATACCATGTTTTTTATTTCTTTTTTATTTTTATTATTTAGAGTGTTATTTATGTATTGAGTAGGTATATGGTTCTTTAAATTATATATGAGGTTGAATTTTTGGTGCCAAAAAACTGATAAATTAATTACGAAACCTGTGTAGTTGATTCTGATGAAATCCACATTTTAGGTGGAAGAAAGCGCTAAATCCGTCATTTCAGTTGTTTGTACTTTGCCCGTTTTTTTTGTAATAAATCGCAGGCTGTATTATAGCTGTGTGCGGCTGCTTTTTTCAGACGTTTTTAGTGTTGGACTTTACTTCCTTGATGTTGACAAGCAAATGGGGGAGCCCAGAACTATCAATTGGAAAAATTTTGCACAAGGACTCCCCACAGACAAGCTTCAAAAGTGGATGCTCTGTCCTTCAGCTGGAAAAACATAACAGTTTATGCCTTTCCTTCTTTGCTTCTGCTCTCCAAAGCACTACTAAAGATCAAACAAGACAAACCAAGGACAATTTTGATTGCATCAGACTGGCCACACCAGCACTGTTACCCCCTACTGTGCAGTGTGTCACTGCTGGCCCCATGGCACCTGCCTTAGACTCCTACCCTGCTGTCTCAGCAGGAGAACCAGATTCTGCACCCTCAGCTTCAAACACTGAGCCTAGCAGCCTGGCTAATTACTTAATCTCTTCTTTATCATACCTCAGTAAACCAGTGATGGATATCATTTTAGAGGCAAGGTGGCCTAGTACTAGAAAATCTTATGCTGACAAATGAAAAAGATTTTGTGCTTGGAACCAGTCTCAAGGAATGAGAGCACAGCTTTGCTCAATTTACCTCAGATTTTACAATACTTAACTGAGATGCTTCACAAGGGCCTATCTTTTTTCCTCAATAAAAACTCACACCTCAGCCATTTCAGCCCATTACAACACAGAATCTTCCCTCTTCTCTCATACACTGCTCAAGCAGTTCCTCAGAGGGGCCACAAATTTAAGACCACCCTGGAGAGCTCCCAACTCCAGCCTGGGTCCTTAACTTTGTATTGGAGAAATTCACCCTTCCTACTTTCGAGCCAGCTGCTACTGCAGATTTAAAATTCCTTTCCTGGAAAACAGCTTTCCTTTTAGCAATCACTTCAGCAAGAAGGGTATCTGAATTACAGGCCCTTGTGGCAGTGGAGCCTTTCATCTTTCTTGCGGACAGAGTGTCCGTCAGGACCAATCCCTCTTTCATGCCAAAGGTGGTATCCAGTGTGGCCTTTAATCAGTCCATTCATTTGCCAGCCTTCTTCCCTAATCCACAGAACAAAGGGTAACGGATACTGCACTCCTTAGATGTGCACAGACAACATAGATTTTACTTGGACAGGACTAAACCTCAAAGGAAATCTGAACAACCGCTGGTGACATTTGCTGCAGGGACAGAGGGGAAGGCTATTTCAAAGCAAACCATCTCCAAATGGATAGGCCATTGCATTCATTTCTGCTATAAGCACCATGGAAAACCTATCCCACAGGGGATTAGACCCCATTCAACCAGGGCTGCATCTACCTCTACAGCCTTTCTCAGAGGGGTCCCTACCAGAGACATCCTAGAAGCTGCTACCTGGAGTTCTGTATATACTTTCACCAAGCATTACCATTTTTCTCTAAATCCAGAGCTGGCTTTGCCACTGCAGTCTTGCAGGGCCTTAGAGCTGGTCCTAATGCTATCTAAATTCCTCCTCCCATCCTTAGCTTTGGGAATCTACCCAAATGTGATGACTGCAACAGTGAAACATGAAGAACATAGTACAGTTGTGTACACTTACCATAAATGTAGATGTTCGAATGTATTCACTGTTGCAGTCCTGGTTACCCTCCCTCCAGCCCCCTGACTTCTTTTGGCTATACCTCTTCTCTCCTTTACAATGCTTAAAAGCTTTTTGGTGTATTTGCTTTTTTGTTAGGAGGTATAACCTTGTATATTTATAGATTTAATTGCTTCCCATTAGGGGGGGCACCTGACATCTGGGGCAAGAAAAACTGATGTAATGACGTCAGCTGCATGTTTTATACCCCTGATGACCTGACGTCATGGAAGAGGAGACAGCAACCGACGTAGGACCCAAGACTTTGTTAATCAGGCTGACTGAGGGCTACTGCAAGCAGATAACCCAAATGTGATGACTGCAACAGTGAATACACTCAAACATCTACATTTATGGTAAGTGTAAACAACTGTACTTTCTACAAATCGCCATACTCACAGAAGCAAGAGTACAGTCCTTAAGACTGGTGGCTTCTCAGGTAATTCAGCATCCTATACCGCAAGCAAGGTTAATTCTGTGTTTGTTAGGTCTGATGGCCTGTACAGTCGCTTTAGTTTCACTAGCGAGTCTTCAACCCATCCATGACAAAATTTGTCTCACTCTAGACTGCATGGAACATATAAAGTGGTGGATAACATCTACTTAAGTTACAGAGGGAGACCCTTTTGTCCACCAACTCTCCAGGCCACAGAAGCCATGGGCACCTCCCTTCTAGGGTGGGGTGTGTTTTGACGGTAAGACAGTTTAAGGTACTTTGACACCTCTAGAGGCCAATCTTCATATCATTATCTTGGAGATGACAACAGTCCTTACATTGCAGGCTTTTCTGGACTACCTACCCAAGGGTGTGATAGCCATCCAGACAACAAAATGTCAGTGGTATGATAGATCAACAAAAAAAGGAGAGCACGGTCATATCCACCTTGCCCGGGAGTCCATGAGAGTATTGCAGTGTGTGATATCTTCCTTTTGTTTTCTAGTAGCAATGCACAATACCTGGGGCAAATGTACTAGTGGACAAATTGAGTAGGTTGATCCAATTGACTCATAAGTGGTCACTCAACCAAGCAGTGACAACAGAGGTTTTCATCCACTGGGTCCAACGTTGCTGCAACCTCTTTGCCGCATACCTAAACAACAAGTGCATTCCCACCAATAACCCTTCTGAAGAAATCCATTTAGAAAGCCACGAGGTGGAAGACCAAAGAGATCCTCATTGCTCCGTTCTAACCCATCCATCCCCACTAGGAGAGATATGCCGTGGTAATCTATGGCGGTAGGAAAACCTACAAACGCAGACGGCGCCTAAAGCGAAAACGCTGGCTATCAACTGACAGTGTACACGGCCGGCAAAGAGAAACTGCTCGAGCAGACAAACGGCACATCAGTGGTGCTACACAAGTGAAGCAAACACATAAATAAAAGAAATACTTACCTTTACAGCCCCTGTAGTCCACACAAGCAGAGCAAATGTTCCCCGAGAAGCAGGAAGTAAAATCCACAGTACGAACAGTAAAACACAGCACAGCTAACCCTGAGCAATGCGGAATAAAATACCAACTCATGTGTCAGGCTGTAACCTTAAAGGAACAGACACTTTAGTGTCAGACTCAATACCCCACACACAGTACAAGTTAATGCAAGACCTGTTTGTGTAATATGAGGAATAATGTCACAGCAGGAGCCCCCTAAGTGCAGTGTCAGGTGGGAACATGCCAACCTGGGCAAGCATGGACTACTAACCCAGTAGTAGGAGATATACACAGTAGCATTAACCCATCTCCCACTCCACAGTAGTGTATGTCTTGCAGGTGTAACCAAACCCGTCCATTTGTCACTGCAATTGGAGTGTACACAAGTACGCAGTCCCATGTAGGCAGACAAGGGTGCAACACAGAGATACCTCCTTATGTAACTTCTGCCACTGAAACTGAGACTGGGCCCAACACCCTGATTGGCCAGCAGCAACAACTGGGAGTTAAAGGGGGGCAGTGCAGTACACTTAGAACCTGTGCTGCAATTAGGCTTTGTAGACACCTACCAGATTACAAGCATATGGCAACTCCAGGGTTGTGTTAACCGCAGATATTTAAACCATAGCGGAGAGGCAGTCAGAGACGGGTGGAGTGCACAAAGCTGTACAGGGCCACTGTGGCAGGCAGTGCTACTTCACAGGGTACAAGACAAGGTGGTGTACAGCAAGTAACCTACCGTCTGGACGGGACTTGCTCCAAGGCTGGTTGTACATCCTGTTCCCAGCTAGACTGGCTGTGATGGATACTGAGAGGCCATCAACAAGTGCTGCTACCATGCTGGAATCTATGTATCTGTATAGCCCCGGTCTGCTTGGCAACAGATACAGCACAGTGCCCAGCCAACGTGGCAAACCAATGCTAGTGGTTGAGGGGTACCTCTACCATTTGGAGCGTGAAGCACCACTGAAACGGTACTGGGCATGTAGCGAGCGGAGAGTAAAGGCGTGCAGAGGACGTGCCATCACTGTTCGCCAGGAAGAGGGGGAAGAACTGCTGAAATCACTGCCACACCAGCACGGCCCAGATGCAACAATGGCCCAAGTGGCTACACTGCGAGCAGAACTGCGGCAGAGGGCGGTAATCGGTAATGAACTGCCAAGCTTGGTAATGCAGAGTGTCCTAGGCACAGCGGATGACAACGTACTACAGGAGATGCATTGTCGTGCAACCCTTCGGCGAAGCATAACCAGGGTACGGCAGCGGGCATGGGCATCCATGGCTGCACCTCCAGCAACACTTGCGGATATTGATGTCAGCCAGTATCCACTCCGTAGTGGCAGCTTCATCCTCTGTAGAAGGTCAGATATGGATGGGACAGATTCCTTGGTACTACTTACTGCAACACAAAATTTGACCGATCTGTGCAGGTCCGACATCATTCTTGGAGATGGCACCTTCCCCATACGGGCTGATATATGTCGCCAGCTGTATACATTACATGGATGTATTGGCACCCACACCTCAACAAGGATTGTACCCCTGGTGTACTGTCTCATGACACGGAAGTCGGAGTCTACATACACTGCTTTGTGGGAGGTACTGAAGGGTATGGCCGCTGAACAGGGATGCACCTTGTCTCCACAGTATATTATGACCGATTTTGAGAAGGCAGCAATTCGTGCCAGTCGTAAGGCATTCCCTAGGAGTATTCTGAAGGGATGCCTATTTCATTTTGCACAGGTCATCTGGTGCCAGATCCAGCATCACCACCTTGTGGCCCTCTATGGCACGGACACTGCTTTCTTAATTGCCATCCGCAAGCTAATTGCGTTGGCATTCCTACCATTGGATGATGTTGTCCCTGCATTTCTGGACATTGTGGCTTCCTTACCGGACTGTGCTCAGCCTATTGGCGTTTTTCTAGACCATCACTATGTACGAGGCCGGCCACGCAAGTATGCATCCTGCTGCTCAACACAGACACGAATGCCATAGTCGTACCATTTGCGGTTTTGGAATGTGTCTGATGTCTCAGAAATGGACTTCCCGCGGACTAACAACCAGGTGGAGGCATGGCATCGTCGGCTGAAGGTATTACTGGGACGCCCTACTGTACAGCTATCCGACCTTCTGTCTGTTCTGCAGCAGGAGCAGAACCTGAGAGATACCCGACGGGAATCTCTTTTGAGAGGGATGCCTGTGACACCGAGTAGGAAGACTATTGTTGTAAGGGAGCGTTGCCTAAAGCACATCTTACAACATGTGTGACTACAGTGATGTACAGGATTTCCTCCGCGCTGTGGCACATTTCTACAAGTTGTGATACTATTTGGGTTTAGTACGCACCAAGCACTACACACATCACATTGCATATTGCATTAATAAAGGCTTTGCCCACCGCACACAGGTTTCATGGTACCACTTTCATGCCCACGTGGCATGCTATGCCAGCCACATGTTCCACTGACAGTTGCACATGATGGCTTCTAAGGGGGTGCACATTGTATCACTGTGGGGGTTTGTATCTGCCATCTGTGGTTAGGGTGCAGAGGATTCCTCAGTTCTCACAGGGAATTGTCCACAGGCATTTGTCACTGCAGCTAAATTGTCAACCTGCCATGTGTCCACATCCGGCTGTCTCACAGGTGGATGTCGCACTGCCTAGGTGCCTGAACCCCTGTCAGTTGCAACAAATCTCAGCTCAGTCCAACTCAGACTCTGGAATTCATCAGTGCTCTTTTCTGTATGGTCACTTAAATAGCTTCTCTCCCTCTGATTCAGATTCAGACAATTCTGTTCCATGTCAAAAAGATCACTCATAATTCTTCTGATGTTCTTCGTGTTTCACTGTTGCAGTCATTACATTTGGGTAATCCTGCTGGCAGATTGCCCTCAGTCAGCCTGAATTCCAAAGTCTTGGGTCCTGCATCGGCTGCTGTCGCCCCCTTCCCTGACGTCAGGTCGTCAGGGGTATAAAAGAAGCAACCAACGCCATTTTCTTAAGTCTTTCTTTCCGCGCGGTGCCCGAAGCAGAAGCAGTTTGCAAGTGCCGGTCGGCCGACTCCTGAGATTTTCGTGTTCGAGTTTCAGACCCGAAGTTTTCAATAAAGCTAAGTACCCCGTTGGGGAAACTTTTTTCTTGCTCCAGACCAATGTCAGAAAAAGTTAATAATTGTATTTCTTGTGGAAAGCAAATACCTCATAAGGATTTTCATTCTTACTGTATTCCTTGTCTAGTCCGTAATCACAATGTTTCTGGTTGTTGGTTTTGTGCTAGATTTAACCAGCACACTATTAAGCGTCGGTATGATTTTGCTTTAAACTATTTTGGACACCGGTTTAATTATCCAAAAATGTCGTCGGATAGCAATCCAACTACCGGAGTTCACAAAGACTCTGGAATTCATCAGTGCTCTTTTCTATATGGTCACTTAAATAGCTTCTCTCCCTCTGATTCAGATTCAGACAATTCTGTTCCATGTCAAAAAGATCACTCATAGTTCTTCTGTTTCTGTTTCAAGCCATCTGATATTCCAAGCACTGAGGTCCATGTCAGTGGTAATCATCCTTGAACCGCTGCCAAGGTTCCATATGAGAATTCTTCAATGAGCACCCTCATCTCAGTGGTCTATTCTTCAATAGTCATTATCCAGTCAAGTCAAAATGACCCAAGCTTGCAAGAATTACTTTTTGTAGGTTCATAGGTTGGTACTAGGCTATCGGTCCTAGGGCCTAAACAAGCCTAGCCATAACAATTCACTGGCTATTTCTTCCCACACTATTTACTTCCCTGGACCCCTGTCTAGCAGGGTGACTGACGTGATCCCTGGGGTGAATTTCCTTTCTCCCATCCAATCATCAAGGTTCCTTTTGAAGAGGATCAAAGAGGCGCTCTGTTTGTCATGTATGGGCAGTCTATTCCAGAGTCTGGGGAGTCATGTGTTTTTGAAACCATTAAAATAACACACCAAAAGTAAGCAGCCGCGGCTCAATTAAATATTAGAAAGCGAAGAATAGTTTAGTATTTTAGTTTTATTGAAAAAGCAACCAACATGTATTATATGGTTATTGACTTTCATCTAGTAACTCTAGATTTCTTCAGAACTTCTGAAGAAATCTAGAGTTACTAGATGAAAGCGCTCAACTAACAGTGTCATCGTTGGTGCATGTTTTTTTAATAAAAGAAACTAACTGCAGTACTATCGTGGTTCCTGATTCTTTGAGCCGTGCTGGGCTTACAAGTTGTGAGATGTTTTGTTTATTGTGATGACAAGGTTTAGATCCCTGGAGCGTGTGGCTCTGAGGGATTGGGATTTCTTTAAGTGTAGCATGTCCAACAGCTCTGGGTTTGACATGGCCTTGTATGTTAAGCAGAGATCGCCTCGGAGTAGACGATATGCGACAGAGTATAGCTGGAGTTTTTAAGGTGGTCAGCAAAGGCATCTGCTTTAGGCCTGTGATTCTTTTAGTGAGGTATTTCTGCGGCCTTTCCAGTTGTTGCAGATGTTGGGAACTGCTGATTGAGAGCCCAGTGTCTGTTATTCTTAAAGTGTATTAGTTCTGGTTTAAGCACTTGGGCTTCAGGTCAGTTATTTTACATTAAGAAGGTTTGTGGTCTGCACTCTTGTGGGAGAAGAGGCTGGACTCTGCCCTTCTGAGCTGGGAATTTCTGGTTAAAGGTTTATAGTGCCTGAATATTTGAACTGTATCTTACTGAAATTGATACACCTTGTTTGCTGTAGCATAGACTAGATCCAGGCCTGCTGAATCTAGCTTTGTTTATATGCTTGTTGTTTGTTTGCTTTTTATTTCCCTGGAACGCTAATTCCACCTAATACGCGGCTTCTCAGCGCTTCTGTGGATCACTAGTGATATCTGCATTGCTTATTGTACATATTTCCTTGTTTCACTTGAAAGAAAGTTACTGTTTGTCGTTTTTGCATTTAAGTTACCTGTAACACATTGCACTGAAGTTACCTGGCACTTGCTCACTAAAGCAATTATATAAGTCAGCACTAAAAATTAAAAGCACTACACCCTCACTCCCCACTGGCCCTGGTTTTCAATTATTAAGGAATTCCCAATATTATTCTAGCATGTCCAAAGGTCAGTTGTCAATCTCCTCTCCGGTCCCGCCGGTGAATCTGGGAATCTTGAGGCAATGTTACAACTGCCTCATGTACACAGACAACCCTCTCCTCCTCCCAACAAATTCCAACACATGTGAGAGATGCAACCATATAGCCAAACTGGAGGCTAAGCTCTCTCAACTCAGTACTGGCATAACCAGTCAGGAGGAGAAGGAAACCACACTCACTACAATTTCAGTCTCACATAGACCTACCACGACAGCAAACCAAACACATAATCACACAAAAACATACTCGGAGGCTCTAAATAAAGATCTGCCGAAGCAGCAGAGACCTCCAAAGCAGACACCCAAGCAGCCGCTACCCCAAAACAAAACACGTGCAACACATATCTCACAAAGTCAGTGTGCCAAACAGTCACAGCCCTTAAGACTAAACAACACACCTGATACACTTGTAATAGGTGACTCTATCGTCAGGCACACTGACGTCCCGCTCACCAGGCTGAACAAGGAGAGGGTCACGGTGAGCAGCCTGTCGGGCGCTAGGATCCACCACATAACACAAGCACTCAGGTCACTCCAAGGCAAGTACAGATATGACTCAGTCATTGTCCATGCTGGTGTGAATGACCTGAGACGTACCTCCCTGGACTACATGAAAAGAGACATAAAGGAGCTCTTTGAGCATGTAGCCCAGGCCGGTATGACCCTGACCTTGAGTAGCATCTTACCCTCACCAAGAATGATGCCACAATATGAAGACAAGATGATCAATTTCAACAATTGGCTTAAGTACTGGTGTCATTCAAAGGGGATCCAATGCCTGTCAGCTTGGGATGATATGCTCGACAAGCCACGATGCTTCGCTAGGGACGGCTTGCACCTGTCACCCCTGGGCTTTCGGATATTGGCAAAGGCTCTTGCTACCCCCATAGTGCCTTTTTTAGGCAAGGCTCAAAAGACCCACCTCCATAGGTATCACAAGGGATAAGAAACTAAGAGTAATGCTACTCAACACCAGAAGTCTAAACCTCAAGATGCGTGCACTCTAAACTCTCCTTAGCATGGAAAACATCGATATCTGTGCAGTAACAGAAACCTGGTTCAGGGCTCCCGAGAGCACCCCAGCACTACCAGGTTATACCTCATACCATGCTTTTCGGCCCCAAAACTTGTACCGAACCACAAAAGGAGGGGGAGTATCGATATTCATCAAAGATACCCACACCTCCAGGTTGGTGGCAAAGCACGAAGCATCAGAGACTATCCATGTGCAACTAACAGTGGGTAAAACTGCCTTCCAGTTTATAGCCTGCTACAGACCACCCTCCCAAACCCAGGAACCCCACTCGGCCTTCCTGAGAACACTGGAAAATATGAAGGTCTCTCCAAACACCATTATATTGGGCGACTTCAACTACCCAAACATAGACTGGGAGCATTACTCTAGCTCCAACACCCTAGCCCAAAGGTTCCTAGAATTTATAAACTCAAATGCTATGGAACAACTTGTTACCACTCCCACAAGAGGGGAAAACATACTGGACCTGATCATCACCAACATGGGGACTCTATGCTCCAGACCAGAAGTGTATCCCTCACTGGTAAGTTCAGACCATAAACTAATCTCACTGGATATTCACATCCCGACCCCACCCCCTGCCCAGAAAACCACAGTGAAAAACTTCTCTAAAGCAAATTTCACACTCCTCAAAACTGAGGTGGAATCCTTCAAAGCCCCCGGGCCTGTGGAAAATACGCCCAGACCGCAGAATCCTTTATAAATGCATTCTATAAACACCTTCAGGAATGCATGGATCATGCGATCCCAAATAAAACCAAGACCCAATCCTCCAAAGGCAGACGTCCTGCCTGGTGGACCCCAGCCATAAACAAACTATACAATAGAAGGAGGAAGCTACTAAATGATAGAGCAAAATCCCAAAAAGGGAAGGCATCACTGATCAGTATTAGCAAAAACTACGGGCACACATAAAATTGTCTAAGGCCAGCTTCGAGAGAAAAATTGCACAGGACACTAAGGATAATCACAAGGCTTTCTTTAGTTATGTTAGGAACCTGGGTGGTAATTCCCAGATATGCTCAGAATTAGTCCAAAATGACAAAAATACACCGAACCCACAGACATTGCCAACATCCTAGCTGACAGGTTCAGTGCAAACTTCTCCCCTCCCCACCAAAGGGCAAATATCTATCCCAGCAGAGTGCTGCCCCTGACATCTCAGATGCTCAGGTAAGAGCCGCCCTCTCCAAAGCAAAAACACAGCATCAATGGGATCAGATGGTGTCCCGGGCTCGTCCTACATGAACTCCAAGAAGAGCTAAACCCAAACATAAAACTACTGTTCAATCTCAGCCTTACTACAGGATATGTGCCCAAAGAGTGGCGTACAGCAACAGTGGTCCCTCTCCATAAAGGTGGTGCCTCAACGGATCCTGGAAACTATCGCCCCATAAGCCTGACTAGCTTGGTCTGCAAAGCTATGGAAAGGATCATCATGGACCTCATAAATAAAGATATTGGGGACCTACAAACACTGGATCCTACCCAGTTCGGCTTTGTTAAGGGCAGATCCTGCCTCTTAAACCTGGTTGATTTCTTTGAAACAGTCACCAAGGCCATTGACGAGGGGAAGGTGGTCCACTCAGCCTACCTGGACCTTGCAAAAGCCTTCGATACAATACCCCACTCGGGCATTATAGATAAGCTCACCAGCTTAAATATAAACCCCTATGTCACTAGATGGGTTGAAAACTGTCTCAAGGACAGAACCCACATGGTTAGAATTGCTGGAGCCATGTCAGACTCCAAACCAGTCCTGGGACCTCTCTTGTTCGGTATATATTTCTCGGAGGTACAGGCCACCACTGAAGGACTGTGGCTGACCAAGATCGCAAATGACTGCAAACTGGGCGCCATAATCGACTCTCCAGCCGACACAAGCATCCTCCAAAAGGGCCTCATAGAAACAGACAACTGGTGCCAGAGCCATGGCCTCAAGCTAAATGCCAAAAAGTGTATAGTCATCCCCTTTGGCAAAAACAAAGTGCCCACAAATTACCACATAGGTGGTAATCCATTAAGTACAGAAGAAGTAATTAGGGACCTGGGGACCCAAGTTGATAGCAATCTCTCATTTGACAACCACGTGGCCAAAGTGGTTAGAAAAACATTTTATATAGCCCACCTAATCATGAAGGATTCACATCTAGATCAGGGGAGGTCATCGTGCCTCTTTACTCATCCCTCATCAGGCCCATAATTGAGTACAATGCCCCTTTTGGGATGTACCTTACCAGACACCTGCAGCAACTGGAAAGACCCCAAAAGTACCTCACCAAGAGGATCAAAGGGCTCAAACAGATGCCATATGCTGCCTGGTTAAAGAAACTCCAGCTCTACTCAGTGGCATACCACCTGTTCAGAGGCGATCTGTGCCTGACGTATAAAGCCATGTCCAACCCGGAATTAATGGACATGCTGCACCTCAGAAAATCCCATCGAGCTACGCGCTCGAGAGACTTGAACCTCAGCACTGAAATAAATAGGACATGCTGGAGGGACAGATTCATAACCCAGAGGCTCCCTTCACTCTGGAATAAAATCCCAGTCCAGGTTAGGCAGAGTCCCTCATTGACTCTCTTCAAGAGGAATCTTGATGAGTGGATGGGAGATCGTAGGTTTACCCCGGGTATCACTTCTGTGTCACTGTTAGTCAGAGGCACAGTATACTAACCTCGAAAAAGGGCATAGCAAAATAAATTTAAAATGGGTGGCGAAAGCCAAACACATTCTGGCTAGGCTTATAAATGCCCTAGGGCAGATAGCCTAGTATGAACCTATGAACCTATGTCTTGAGAGGTACATACCAAATGGGGCGTTGTATTCCATAATGGGTCTAATGCGGGATGAGTACAGTGGGACAATGACCTCCTTTTTTCTGGATGAAAAGCCCTTAGTGATGAGGTGTGCTACATAGAAGGATTTCCTGACTGTTGTGGCAATGTGGTTATTGAAGTTGAGACCACTGTCCACCTGTGTCCCTAGGTTTCGTATCACACTTTCGGTGTTTAGTGTACTGCCACCTATGTGGTAATTCACTGGTACATTTTTTTTCCCAAAGGGAATAACTATACATTTCTTGGAATTGAGCTTGAGCCCATGGCTTTGGCACCAAACACCTGTTTCTGTAATGCCCTTTTGTAGAGTATCCACATTATTTCGAGTTTCAATAATGGCTTCCAGTTTGCAGCCATCTGCTAACTTTGTTAGCCAGAGTCCCTTAGTGTTGGCCTGTACTTCAGAGAACCTTGTCACTTGTTTGGAGCTGGATTTGCAGTCAGCTACTTTAACAGTGTGGGTTCTGTCAGTAAGCCAGTTGGCAACCTATCGAGTGACATAGAGATTAATGCCCAGCTTAGTAAGTTTATCTATGATTCCAGAGTTGGGGATGGTGTCAAAGGCCTTGGCGAGGTCCAGATAGGCTGTGTGGACTGCCTTACCCTCGTCTACGACTCTGGAGACTGATTCGAAGAAGTCAGTCAGGTTCAGGAGACAAGATCGGCCCTTCACGAACCCAAACTGGGTGGGGTCCAATGTTTGAAGGTTGCCAATGTTTTAAGTTCCATGATAATACGTTCCATGGCCTTGCATATCAGGCTCGTCAGACTGAAGGGGCGGTAGTTCCCGGGATCCAAGGTGGATCCCCCCTTGTGGAGTGCGATAACTGTAGCTGTGCGCCACTCAGTGGGCAAGAAGCCTGAGGTGAGGGTATGATTAAACATGACACTTAGGTGAGGTGCCAGTTAATTTTGTAGTTCATGTAGTACACAGCTCGGGATGTCATCTGGTCCCATGGATGCTGTATTCTTAGCTTTGGAGAGTGCGTTTTTTTACCTGTGTGGCCATTATTACCGGAATTTGGCAATCTTCTGGTATTGAGATGGGCCATTTAGGGGTTGAGAGGGGGGTGAAGTTGGCACTGAATCGATCTGCCAGGATATTGGCAATATCCTTGGGATCAGTATATTGAATGCCATTCTGTTGTAGCTCAGAGCAGATCTAAGCATTGCCATTTAGATTCTTGACATAGTTATAGAATGCCTTGTGGTTGTCTTTGGAATCTGTGGTTATTTTTATTTTCGTAACTAGCTTTGGAGGATTTTATGATGGAGCTCAGCTTCTTACTAAGGCTGGTAAGGGAGTTTTTTTGCATCCTGGGATTTTCCTCTTTTCTGCAGCAGTTTCTTCCTTTTGTTGTAAAGTTTGTTTATGGCAGGGCACCACCAGATTGGCTCCCTTTTTTTGGAGGAGAGCATCTTGGTTCTATTTGGGATGGCACAATTCATGCATGAGTGGATGTGCTCATACAGCACCTTAGTGTAGGACTCGGCAGTCGAACTTTCAGTTCCCGTCTGCATGGGTGTCATGAAGTTTGTAACTTCTGACTTGAGTAACATGAAGTTGGCTTTGGAGAAGTTTTTTTATGGAGGTTTCCTTACAGGGGGGATGGGGGTGGGATGTGGATGTGAAGGGTGATTGGCTTATAGTCTGACCTGACCAACGAGGGGGTGATCATAGGTGTGGAGCATCGATTTCCCATGTTCGTAATGACCAGGTCTAGGATATTGGAGCCCCTGGTGGGACTATGGATTAGTTGATCCAGGGCATTGGAATTTATGAATTCCAAGAACCGTTGGGCAAAGGTGTTAGTACACGAGTAGTTTTCCCAGTTAATGGCAGGGTAGATGAAATCACCCAGTATTAGGGTGTTTAGTTGTATATTAATATTTTCCAGTATGTTTAGCAAGGTGTAGTGAGAATCTTGGGGCATGGTGGGGAATCTGTAGCAAGCTACAATTTGGATTGAAGTCTTACCTAGTGTTAGTTGCACCTGGAGAATTTCAGACGCATTGTGTTGGGCAACTAACCTGGTGGTGTGAATATCCTTGGTGAATATGGACACTCCCCCACCTTTAGTGTTTCGATCCTGGTTTGGTGGCCGAAAAGTGTTGTAAAAGTTGTAGCCTGGTATTGCAGGGATGCTCTCTGGAGCCTTGAACCAGGTCTCAGTTACTGCACTGATACCGATGTTCTCCATTTTTAGGAGTGCCTCGAGAGAGTGCATTTTGAGGTTAGCACTTCTAGCATTACCTTCAGATTTTGCATGCTTGTACCTGTTAAGGTGGTTGTTTTGTCCTTTCAACTTTGCCTAAAAAAAAGGCACTATACGGGTGGCAAGAGCCTTAGCCAGTAACCTGAATCCCAGGGGAGACAGGTGCACACCATCTCTGGCAAAGCATCGTGGTCTGTCGATCATGTCGTTCCAGGCAGACAGATACTGGATCCCCTTTGAATGACACTAGAAGCTTAGCCAATTGTTGAAGTCAAATCATTTTGTCTTTATATTGTGGTATCATTCTGGGCGAAGGCAGGATGCTACTCAGGGCTAGCGTCATACCTGCCTGGGCCACATGATCCGAGAGCTCTTCCATGTCTCTTTTCATGTAGTCCAGGGAGGTACATCTCATGTCATTCACTTTAACATGGACAATGACAGGGTCGTATTTGTACTTGTTGTGGAGTGACTTTAGTGCATGAGTTATGTGGCGGATCCTGGCACCCGACAGGCAGCTCACTGTAATTTTCTCCTTGTTCAGCCTGGTGAGTGAGACATCAGTGTGCCTGACTATAGAGTCGCCTATGACTAAAGTGTTAGGTACGTTGTCTTTCCTTAGGGGCTGTTGCTGGGTGGCACACTGGTGTTGTGAGCTATGTGACACTTTGGTTGTGATTGGTGTTTGTTTGCATTTCACCTTCGAAGGTCCTTGTTGCTTGGACAGATTACAGTTAAGGGCCTCCGCATATGTGGATTTAGTGTTGCTATGTGTGGGTGTTGGTGGTGTGAGTTTAGAAGGGCTGTGTGTTGCTTGAGGTGTAGTGCGGGTGTTAACCTTCTCCTCTTGACTGTCTAGCAGAATCTTGGGTGGAGAGAGCTTTGCTTCCAGTTTGGTTATGTAAGTGCATCTCTCACAGGTTGTAGTGTTGGGTGGTAGGAGGAGAGGGTTGTCTGTGTACATGAGGCAATTGCTGCATTGCCCCAGTATGCCCAGATTCACCAGGTGGACAGGAGAAATCAACGGAAGCTGACCCTAGGACATGCCTGTTTCGGTGCTTTTTTTGAAAAGTACAGGAGCTGTTTTCCCTTACCTTAGCAAGGTACTTTGTAATTATAGGCAGTTTAGTGCCTATGATTAATTTCTCCTTATTAATAAGGAGAGTTGAGTGCTTGTATCAGTTTACGGCTTCCTAGTGCTTTCCAGCAGGTATTAGAGCAAGTGCTAGTCACAGGGATGCTTAAAGGTAAAATAAAAAATAAATGATTTATCCTAAACACTGCAGTGTGCACTAGAGAAGTTAGATGTGAAAGTAGGTAACTTAAGATGTTAACTTGTCTATCTCGCCTTCGTTTCTTGCTTGTTGGGATCGGAGCCGATCCTCGGCTCCGACTCGGCCATCTTCTATAGCTTGAGAGCTGTTTACTGGCTCGAGGCTACCCCTATATCCCGTGATGCCTAGCGCTAGCTACCCAGATCTCATTTGCCGCTTCAGCTGCAAGGTTCGTTCTTACTGGCTCAGGCTCTTGTAAGTTAGTTTAATACTTTTTCTAGTGATTTAGGGGTTATTTTTTGATAGTTTAGTCTTTCGACATTATCGTTAATTAGTTTGTTGTAGTTTGTGTTATTCTATTTTTCCCTTAGAACTTGTTTAAGTTAGAGAGTTCTTCCCCTCCCCCCTTCCCCTTTCCTATCTCTACTTATTGTAGCATTTTATATTTAGTTTTAGTCTTCTGTTTTACTTTATAGGTAACCGTTTAAGTTAGAGGCTTCCTATTAAAAAAAAAAAAACTTCTTGACTGTAGTTATTGTGTTTTTGGTAGATTAGTGTTTGTAGTTTTTTGTTGTTGGGCCTTTGGCCAAAGACTTTCTGTGTAGAACTAGATATGTCTAAAGAATCCAAAGTGTCTGGATTCAAGAAGTGTGACTCATGCTGTCAGAAAATGTCTTTGACAGATGGACGCACTTCTTGCGTCTATTGCTTAGGCGCAGTGCACCTGCAGGACTCTTGTTCTGTATGCCACACATTCAGCCCAAGGGTTCTGCAGGAGCACAAAAATAAGCTGATATTAAGGGGTCTCCTTAAGCCCCAGGATTCACCGGCCAAGGCTCAGCCGGTGAAATCTCCTAAACCGACCAAATCGTCGACTCCCAGCTCGGAGCCGTCATTGGCCCAAACATTACCGAATACCTCGGTTCCGGCTGGAACCAAGGAGGCTGCTTCCCAGTCGGCTCCACCAGCATCTTCGGAGCCATCTCGGACCCACAGGAGACTGAGGTCCCCGTCTCTAGAGTCGATACATT
This sequence comes from Protopterus annectens, assembly GCF_019279795.1. Lineage (NCBI taxonomy): Eukaryota > Metazoa > Chordata > Ceratodontiformes > Protopteridae > Protopterus > Protopterus annectens. The sequence goes on from NC_056737.1 coordinate 1,449,804,492, forward strand.
CGGCCCCTTGGTCTCCCCTGTTGCAGAGTGATTGCAGTCGCAGATCCTCCCGCTCTCTCGGTCCTCTAGACTCTCGGACCACGACGTGGAGAGAGTGGTCAGTAGGTTGTTGAAGTCGCAGGCACTGGCCAAAATATTATCCAGCCCTCCTCAACAGGTGTCGACTCCACCTGCTTCCATCGATGTTCCTACTCCGACTCCTCTGAGCTCGGAGCCGGAGTTTGTTGGGGATCGAATCGTGGATCCGTCGACACCAGTAACTATTTCCCCTTCAGTTCCGTCATTGGCTCCGATCCCCTCGATGGTGCCTTCTGTCGAGGGATCTGGGCGCTGAGACTCCCTCGTCGGCTCCGAGGGGGCGAGTGGCATCGGACCCTTGTCCAACCCCGTTCTCCCTCTCGGAGCTTCGACGCAGGTGAGCTCAGCTCCTACATCGGTCTCGGAGCCGTCCCCCTCTGTGCGGAGAAGGATTCCGGTTTCCTCTGAGCCGGAGCCTTCTTTGCGTCATGGCAGGGTTGCCTTCGATGTCATGAGGAGTGTACTGGCCCTTGAGTCAGCACCATGTTCGACCCCACTGACTCCATCCCCTGTAGTGCCTGCGTCAACCTCTGTCCCTCCTCCAGACCCCAAGCGTGGGGAACCGACTCTCCAGAGCACCCCATTGGGTGTTTCCTCTTCTTCCGATGCCTCCCCTGATCATTCAGAGGAGGCCCCTCGGAAGAGGAAGCACATTGACTCCCCTGAGTCTGTCACTTCAGATATGGATTTGGATGAATCATAAGGGTCCCTGAGATCCCCCTCTGAAGATGTTTCCTTTTCGGACATCCTAGAAATGCTTAGGCAGAGGGGGAACTGGACTGCCCTATCCCCTACTGAGGACGAATCCTTATTCCTGGATGCGTTTGGTTCCCGCCCTTCCACCTCCTGGGTGTCTCTGCCCTTCGATCCCCTAATGTCTGTGGTGGCTCGAAGGGCTTGGTCAGCCCCGGATACAGTGGATCCAACCCCGAGGAGGCCTGGCAAGTTTATCACTGCACCCCCTGACAAACAGTTCCTTACCAAGGGTGTTCCCGTGGATGCCATGGTAGTAGCAGCGGCCACTAAAAAGGAATTAGCGGAAACTTCTTCCTCTGTCCATCCTCCTAATAAGGAGTCTAGGACTATGGACAGATATGGGAAGCGAATGTTTGCTTCAGCGGCCTTTTCCATGAGGTCACTGAATTACTTATGCCATTTTACCAGGTTTCAGAAGGATCTCCTAAAAGAGCTTGGAGATACCCTCCAGGATCCATCAGCTTGAAGGGGTTCAAGCTAAAGTAGCTTCTCAGCTGGCAACCCTTAATTCCGTGGTTAACTCCTCCATGAGGTTCATTTCCTATGCAGCCGATGGTGCGAGTAGAGCCGCAGACACAGGCGTGGCCCTTAGGAGATACCCATGGATGCGGATGTGTAATTTTGCCGAGCCCTTTAGAGCATCAATCACTAACACCCCCTTTGACGGTTCATTTCTCTGTGTACCACAGGTGAAGGACACTCTCACTGGGTGTGAACAGGAAGGCAAGACTCTCTCTGCTGTGGGAGTCCGTTTTTCCACTCCTTCCAGACCATATCCCAAAGGTCAGAAGATTGGAAAAATGTGGTTTCGGAAATCCCAGGGAGCCTCGCCCGATACACGTAGTGACTTTCCCTCAAGGGGCAGAGGAGGAAATAACAACAACAGACGCCGCCCTTGAGGCAGAGGGGGGCCGCAGAACCAGGGCAGCAGAGAATCTTTCTCTGACAAGCCCTTCCAGCATGCCTGAAGGGTTGCCCGACTACCCACCTCTGGAGGCAGTCGGGGGAAGACTTTCACTGTACCCAAAAGCCTGGCAAGACATTACGTGAGACAAATGGGTACACTCAATCGTATCTGGAGGCTATGTAATTACCTTCTTCCAATCTCCCCTATCGTCAAGCAGATCCCCCCCAGATGTTCCACCCAGTCTGAGGGCCCAAGCAGTCATAGAAATTTCAAGACTGCTAGAAAAGAGTCATCCAGGAAGTCCCGGCAGACCAACTCGGATCCGGAACTTACTCAAGGTTCTCTTTGGTACCAAAAAAGACAGGGGACTGGAGACCAATTTTGGATCTCAGCAGACTAAACAAGTCTGTTCAATGAACAAGGTTTCGGATGGTCATGCTTCAGTCCATTTTACCCTTTTTGGGTCAGGACAATTGGATGTGCTCAATAGATCTCCAGGATGCATACTATCACATCAAGATGGACAGGTGCTCCAGGAGATTCCTTCACTTCCGGCTGGGAGCCAGTCATTATCTGTTCAGAGCTCTGCCCTTTGGTCTCACCACAGCCCCCAGGGTGTTCACCAAATGTATGGCAGTGGTCACGGCTCACCTGAGACGTCAAGGATTCCAGGTGTTTCCTTATCTAGACGACTGGCTCCTTACTGCTACTACCAGGTATCAACTTCTTCAAGCTAGGGACTATACAATCTGTGGCCAGTTAGGCATTACCATAAATTTCTAAAAAAATCTGCCTTGTTGCCCTGTCAATCTATTACCTATATAGGAGCAGATCTAGATAGAAAAAGTATGTCCGCAAGACTACCGCCGGACAGGGTGGCCACGATTCGGCAGCAAGTTCATATCCTCATGCAATGTAAAAAGGTATAAGTCCGGTTGGTCCTTCAAACTCTGGGTTCTATGACAGCGGCAGATGTTCATCGTGCATACAGCTGCAGTAATCACAGATGGGTTTTCAGCCGTCAGGCGGTCCCTCGGTCGGCCGAATACCAAAGTCTTGGCCCGGCGTCGGTTGTCGACGCCGACGCCGAATTCCAAAGTCTTGGTCCGGCGTCGGCATCAACAACTGACGCCGGACCAAGACTTTGGAATTCGGCGTCGACAACCGACGCCGAATTCCAAAGTCTTGGTCTGGCGTCTGTTGTCCTCGCTTACTCTTCTGATGTCAGTAAGGCCAGAGTATATAAGACACAGCCGACGCCATGTTCTCCAGTCTTTTTTGCCGTGCAGTGCCCGAAGCAGAAGCAGTTCGCAAGTGCCGGTCGGCCAGCTCCTGAATCACGAAAAAATTGGAACCGAAGTCTTCTTTAAAGCTAAGTACCCCGTTGGGGAAACTTTTCTTGCCTCAGACCGATGTCAGAAAAAGTTAATAATTGTATTTCTTGTGGGAAGCAAATACCGCATAAGGATTTCCATTCCCGTTGCATACCTTGTTTGGGCCCAGACCATGACGTCTCGGGCTGTCGCTTTTGCGCCTCCTTCAATAAACGCACTATCAAGCGTTCGCCCAACACTACTTTGGTAAAGCTTTTGATTATAAGATGTCGTCGGACACTCCGACTACCGTTTTGTCCAAAAAACGCAAGGAAAAGGACCGACACGCGAGACCCACGGTCCCCGCCGACACCACGCCAAAACAGGCTACACGTGGTCCGGTTCTCAGCGAGACGCCTTTGCAGTCCCTGACTACCGACGACACTCCTTTGGCGGTGTTCTCTGTACCCGAGACCGCTGGGTCCTCGGCCCTTTCCCAGACTACAACCGAAGCCCCTGCTAATGTCGAGCCTACTAATGTGGACAGGTCCACCTCCACCCTTGGTGTATTTAGGCCCTCATCTTCTTTTTCAATAAAGGCTTTTACTAAATCCAAAGCAGCCAGGCATCCCACAAGGCCTGTTGCACAGGGCCCCTCTCCTGGACCCATGCCTAAGAAACAGATGCTTAAAATGGCTGAGGATTTAATTACTCTTATCAGAGGTTCTCAGCCCCCTCCTGACAAGAGACCCAGAGTGGAGGAAGAATCTCCCTTTTCTGATCAGGGATCCATTTTATCAGAACATTCTGATGCAGAGGAACACTCTTACTCCCCTTTTGAGGATTCGGATGCAGAACAGTCCATTCCTTCTGTATCCCCTCCTGAGGATTTTTCTTTTGGGGAAACCTTGCACACTTTGAGGGAACACTTCCATTGGGAAGGCCAAGACTTTTCAGATTCCAAGAAAAGACTTGGGAATTTCTTTGGTTACCTCAGCACAGACCTCTGGCTATACCCCCTGTTTTGGATGTACTGGATGATGTCTATTCAGAGGCTTGCCTTAACCCTGATTCTCTGCCTCCTGCACCAGTAAAACCTGATAGGTATTACAGAGTACCCAGCTCTCACCAATTTCTCTACAAAGGCCATAATGCTGACCCTGAAACCATTTCACAAGGCCGCAAGGGATTAAAGGCCTCCACTGCCAAGAATCCACTCCCTGCAGAAAGGGAATCCAGATCTCTAGAAAGGTGGGGTAAAGGTATATACCTCGGCCACCCTAGCCATGAGGGCCTTAAACTGTCAGTTTCATATGATTAAATATCAACAGTACCTGTTATCACAATTAAGGAACAAAATGTCTCAATCTGAACAACCAGATTTAAAAGAGTTACAGGATATGATGCATAGTGCGGAGCAAGTGGGTAAACACACCTCACAATGTGGTTATGATGCCCTAGAGGCTTCCAGTAGAGCGGCTGCTACAGGATCAGTCATTCGCAGACATGCCTGGCTTAGGGAACAAAATTTACCTGATCATGTGAAAGCTAAACTTCTTGATGCTCCTTTACAAAAGGATGTACTATTTGGTACTAATGCTGAGGACATACTACAGAAAATGGAAGAAAAAGCCAAATCTATGCAAACTGTCAAGGCTTTCTTACAGGTCCAACCACCACGTTTTAGCAGAAATTGGCCTTCAAAAACTGGTCCTTTCCAGCCACTGACAAGCCCCAAAGAGGTAGATACAGGCGACAAGGGGCAGAGGGCAATCACAAGGATCATATAGAGGCAGACAATGGCAATCTCCAGCACCAAGAGGTGGTGAAGACAGTGCACAACAATACAGGAAGCAAACCCAATGACTCCCTCATTTCCATGCCAAGCAAGTCTCAGCTGACAGCACCTTTGGGAGGAAACTAGCATTATTTGCAAGCAATTGGCATATTGTCACAACAGACAAATGGATACTGGACATTATAAACAGAGGCTACAAATTTCAATTTCACACTCTTCCAAAATGAGAGGCATGCCAAACCTGCCACAAAATCAAAGGGCAGAGGCACAACTGCAAATTTCAAAGCTCCTAAACATGAGAGCTATACAAAAGGTACCTACACACCAACAAGGTCAAGGTTTTTATTCAAGACTTTTTCTGGTACCAAGAAAAGGAACCGACTGGAGACCCATTTTGGACTTATCCATCCTAAACACATTCCTACTCGTGCCAAAATTCAAGATGCTCACATTACAGCAACTTCTTCCCATGCTGGGCAAGGAGTTTTGGCTGGTAACATTGGATCTCAAGGAGGCATACCTGCATGTCCCAATCAGACAAAGCTGCAGAAGATACCTCAGATTTCTTGCAGGTTCAATCCACTATCAATTCTCTGCATTGCCCTTTGGCTTATCTACTGCGCCAAGAGTATTCACAAAGTGCCTGGCATCAGTGATTGCCTACTGTAGACTTCAAGGGATACAGATTTACCCTTATCTGGACGACTGACCAAGCGGACAGCAAACGCATACTACTGGAACATCTGGCATATGTGACACGGTTACTGCTTTCTCTGGGATATACCATCAACAAGGAGAAATCAAGACTAACACCATCTCAGAAAATAACCTTCCTGGGTGCCAACCTGGACACAAACACCCATATGGCATATCTTACGCCAGAAAAACAAGGGCAACTATCTCAGTACTTCAAAACACTAGCAAAAAGTACCAGGCTTACTGCAAGGAAAATCCTGCAGGCTCTGGGATTCATGGCATCTTGCATTCTTCTAATCCCATGTGCAAAGCTGCATATGAGGAAACTTCAATGGTACCTAAAAAATCTATGGTCTCAACACAGTCACAGTTTGGAAGCAATTATACCAATAATTCCATGTTTGCAAAAGGAATTTCTATGGTGGGCCCAAGCATGTCAAGTAAACACAGGCCTTCCATTCTGCAAGCCTCAAGCAAAACAAGTCATAACCACAGACGCCTCAGATTATGCCTGGGGGGCGCACATGAAGGACAGGTGCATTCAGGGCAGATGGTCCCAAAAGGAAAAGCACCTTCACATCAATCAAAAAGAAATGCTAGCAATAATAAATGCAATTACAGCTTTCAAGGACTTCCTGCATCCAGGACAATTACTGATAAGAACAGACACCACAGTAATGTGGTACATAAACAAACAAGGAGGAACACATTCATACCCCTTGTGCAGACTAGCCATGACTCTTTGGAACTTGGCTCTGGAAAGACAAATCGAACTTCAAGCGCAGTACTTGCCAGGACTGGAAAACACACTGGCAGACACTCTAAGCAGAAATATGACAGATCCACACAAATGGAAGTTACATCCTCAGGTGTTTACAGAGATAATCCAAGCGTGGGGGAGGCCAGACATAGACCTTTTTGCCTCCCACAGGAACCATCAACTGAAAAAGTTTTGTTCAAGGACCTTTCATCCAAAGGCCTGGAAAGTGGACGCCCTTTCATTCAGTTGGACAGCATGGACAGTTTATGCATTCCCACCTCTGCCCCTTCTGCCCAAGGTGCTTTTGAAAGCAAGAACAGACAAACCGAGGATGATACTGATTGCTCCAGATTGGCCAAGGCAACACTGGTATCCACTCCTGAGGAGCCTAACACATACTCCTCCCTGGTCCCTGCCTCTAATGCCTCTCCTACTGACTCAGAACAGCTACAAAACTCTTCACAGTCAGCTGAAAACACTCAACCTCGCTGCATGGAAAATTCCTTGACACCACAACAGTCCCTACTCTCCAAGGAGGTGCAGGATGTCATTTTGGAGGCCAGAAGACCATCTACTAGAAAAGCTTACTCCGCAAAATGGAAGCAGTTTTGCTGTTGGAATGAGAAAAGAGGCCAGGACCCTAGAAAATTGAACTTGCCTCAGGTTTTACAGTACCTAGCTGAACTGCTGAACAGTGGACTTTCATTTTCTTCCATAAAAATACATGCCTCAGCCATTTCTGCAGAATTCAACACGGATCCTCCTTTATTCTCTCACCCACTCTTACGACAGTTCCTCAGAGGGGCTAAGAATATAAGACCTCCAAGGAAGCAACCAATACCAGCCTGGGACCTTAATTACATACTAGAAAAATTAACATTGCCTCCCTTTGAACCTGCTGCCTCAACAGATCTGCAACATTTGTCCTGGAAAAATGCTTTCCTTCTGGCCATCACTTCAGCTCGTAGGGTTTCTGAACTACAGGCCCTCATGGCGGTGCAGCCCTTCCTCATCTTCCATCAGGACAGGGTTTCCCTTCGTACCAATCCATCTTTTATGCCAAAAGTGGTATCCAAGGTAGCCTTAAATCAAGCCATACACCTACCTACCTTTTATCCTAACCCTCAAAACAAAGGGGAGAGGCTGCTTCACACTTTAGATATCCATAGGCAGCTACGTTATTATTTGGACAGAACAAAGTCCTTCAGGAAATCAGAACAACTTTTTGTGTCCTATGCCGTAGGGGCTCAAGGGAAACCAGTTACCAAACAGACCATTTCCAAGTGGATTGGCCACTGCATACGGTTTTGTTATTCCTATCATGGGAAATCTGTCCCTACTGGTATCAGATCTCACTCCACCAGGGCCACAGCCACCTCTACAGCCTTCCTCAGAGGCGTTCCTACTAAGGATATTTTGGAGGCAGCCACTTGGAGTTCTGTACATACCTTCACAAAACACTACCACCTACCCTTATATTCCAGAACAAGAGCAGGCTTTGCCACTGCTGTTTTGCAGGGCATTCTGGCTCAACCCAGTTCCTCATAGTACCTACCACCCTATGCATAGCTTTGGGACTCTACCCATCTGTGATTACTGCAGCTGTATGCACGATGAACATAGTACAGTTTTGTACCTACCATAAATGTAGATGTTCGAGTGCTAATACAGCTGCAGTACAGGTTTCCCTCCTCCTTCCCCACTTGGTAAAGGCATGGGGCCTAACAACCTCTTCATACCACCTGACTGGGTTATCCTGCTATGTTTTATTTGCTTGCTTACACTGATTTTGCATTACATTGCATTGCTTGCATATGTAGATAAGCCTTATTTATGTATTGCCTTCCTTTTGGGGGCACCTGACATCTGGGGCAAGAAAGACTGAAGAACATGGTGTCGGCTGTGTCTTATATACTCTGGCCTTACTGACGTCAGAAGAGTAAGCGACGACAACCGACGCCAGACCAAGACTTTGGAATTCAGCCGACCGAGGGACCGCCTGACGACTGAAAACCCATCTGTGATTACTGCAGCTGTATTAGCACTCGAACATCTACATTTATGGTAGGTACAAAACTGTACTTTCTTCTGATACCTCTAGCCCGCTTTCACATGAGAATCCTTCAGTGGCTCCTCTTCACACAGTGGTCCTTTCAACAACTCCTCATGTCTCACATGATCATGATTACAGGAAGTTGCAAAATACACCTTTCCTGGTGGATGGTCTCCCCGCTAGCGTCTCAGGGCAGACCATTCATCCAATGCCCTCCAGTTGCCACAGTGACCACGGACGCCTCACTGATGGGGTGGGGGTGGGGGCATTATCAGGACAGGACAGTCCAAGGCATATGGCAACCTCACGAGTACCATCTGCACATAAATGTCTTGGAGATGAGAGCCATGCTGCTAGCGTTGCAAGCACTTCAGGACTCCCTCCCTCCTGGGACCATTGCAATTCAGACGGACAACATGTCAGTAGTGTGGTACATCAACAAGCAGGGCGGAACCAGGTCCTACCCCCTATGTCGAGAAGCACTCAGGCAGTGGGCGATTTCCTCCCAACGATTTCTGATTGCAACACACATCCCTGGGAAGTCCAACGTCATAGCAGACAGGCTCAGCAGAGCTATTCTCATGCCTCACGAGTGGTCACTGAATCAGGTAGTTGTGGATCTCATCTTCCGCAAATGGGGACAGCCTTGCTCCGATCTGTTTGCAACCCCCTTCAGCACCAAATGCAGCAACTATTTCTCCCTTTTACCGCTTCCCGGTCATTCTCCCAGAGATGCTGTAGTCCACGATTGGCCTCAGGGACTTCTTTATGCCTTCCCGCCTTTTCCTCTTGTACCCAAACTCATACAGAAAGCGATATTGTTGGGTTGCAAAATGATCCTCATTGCTCCTTACTGGCCTCGACAGATTTGTTTTCCGTTCCTGCACCGTTATCTCCTCGAGCAGCCCTGGACCCTGGATCCTATTCCAGACCTGCTGATTCATCAATCAGGAGATCTGCATCGATCCCCTCCAGACACTCCAGCTCACAGCTTGGTTGATCCAATTCCAACCCTAGCCAGGCTTCCCAGCATTTCCCCGGCTGTGCGTGAAATTATTGTATCCTCTCACAAATCGGCTACTAGGAAGACGTATGCTAGCAAATGGAAACGTTTCTCTTATTGGGCAGAGGCTAGGAACATAGATCCCCTTTCAGCCCCAGTTTACGAGATCTTGGAATTCCTAACTGAGCTTTTTCACTCTGGATCCGCTTCTGCCACAATCAGGGTTCAACTAGCGGCCATATCTGTCATGTTGGCTTTTCTAATCTAAATATCATATGTTATGTAAAGCCTTTCTTAGAGGGACTACTCTCCTTAGGCCCCCAGTGAGAGATCCCCCTCCTCCTTGGAACCTTAATTTGGTACTAACCTCCTTGATTATTCCCCCTTTTGAACCAGCAGCTTCCTGCTCCTTTAAGTTTCTATCTTGGAAAGCTCTCTTTCTGGTAGCTATTACCTCAGCCAGACGTGTATCGGAACTTCAAGCACTAAGCGTTCGTTCTCCGTATTTAGTCTTTCACAAGGATAGGGTAGCGCTGAGAACTAATCCATCCTTCCTTCCTAAAGTGTGCTCAGAAAATAATCTAAACCAATCCATAGACCTTCCAGTATTCGTCCCTAACTACACCAACAAGGCAGAATACAAGTTACACCTTGTGGATGTTCATAGACAACTGCATTTTTACCTGCATAGAATGAAGGATATAAGGAAGTCGGACCAGCTCTTCCTTTCTTATGCTAGGGGCAAACAAGGTCTCCCAGTTTCCAAAGTGACCCTGTCCAGGTGGTTGTCTCACATTATCACCTTCATTTATCAACTAAGAAACAAAGAATTGTCTGCCAAACCGAAAGGCCATTCTACTAGGGCTTTGGCCACTTCTGTAGCCTTCCAGTCTAGGTTGCCCATGGACTTTATTTGTGCCGCAGTCACATGGGCAAATCCTCATACCTTTATTTCTCATTACAAGTTAGACATTGCCTCCAGGAATAGAGCTAACTTTGGTTCCACTGTTCTGAAGAGTCTGTTCCAATGAGCCACCCAGGATCATAGGTGCTAGGGACGCTGTCCCACCAAGCAAGAAACGAAGGCGAGATAGACAACTTAACATAAAGAAGTTATGTACCTACCATAACGTTCCATGTTAGTTGTTTTCATCTCGCCTTCTTTCTTGCATCCCACCCTCCATCCCCCTGTCCTATTGGACCGAGAGGAGTTTAGGTTTCATCAGCTGAGTATTTTCTGGTTTGTTTCCTCTACTGACTTAGAGAGTATAACAGATATGCCCAACCTGTTAGTTTGGTCAGATTATTCTTGCTATGTCTGGGGTTAGCTATTACAAACGAGATGTGGGTAGCTGGCGCTAGGCATCATGGGATACAGGGGTAGCCTCGAGCCAGTAAACAGCTATAGAAGATGGCCGAGTTGGAGCCGAGGGTTAGCTCCGATCCCAACAAGCAAGAAAGAATGCGAGATGAAGACAACTAACATGGAACATTATGGTAGGTACATAACTTCTTTTTTTACCTGTTTAAAAAGTTATGTTTTAGTGGAGAGTCACTATTTTTAAAACAGCAAGATAGATTGAAAGGGGGTGATCACTTTTGTATTCCGGTACTATGGAATACAGTAGAATGGCCAATAAATTTAAATAGGTGAAGGGGGAGTGATTTCACAAAATGATAATTTTGTGCTTACTCACACAAGCCCAGTGAAAGCAGAGAGGAAATGAGATATATGGTCAAATTAACATAAGAGGCAGGCAACTAGAAAGACGGTGGTATTTAAGAACACGACAGTGACAGGGTGGGGTGGGGGTGATTTCTGCCTGACTCACAAACAGAGCTGTGGTGTCTTTTGAAGTTTTAATATGCAGTTAAAAGCAGAACACAAGCAAAACACAAGGTAAAGAAAACAAATCACAGCACTCAAAATATAAAAAGGCAATAAACTAATACAAAATACAACAAATAAAAAGCAAACCAACCTTTCCCTCACAGCAAAGTGTAGCAGAGTCTGGGTGAGCCTTTCCAATAGTGGATCCACTCCAGTCAAGTTCAAGAAGGCCATCCCTTTGTTCTCCCTCATCCCAAGGCAACAGTGACCATGGACGCCTCTCAGATCGGGTTGGGGGGGGGGCGCTTCTTGGGAAGGATGATCCTTACATGCATATCAGTGTCCTGAAGGTGAGAACTGTCCTCCTAGCATTGCAGGCCTTCCAAGACACTCTTCCCAACCTGAACTATTGCAATTCAGATGGAGAATATGTTGGTGGTCTGGTGTATCAACAAACAAGGAGGAACCAGATCTTACCCTCTTTGGTGAGACGCCATGAGAGTATGGCAGTGGGTGATCTCATCTTATCACTTTATGATAGCAATGCACATCACAGGGAAATCCAACGTGATTGCAGACAAGTTAAGCAGGTCTATTCTGATGCCTCACAGTTGGTCTCTCAACATAAATGTGGCAGAGATGTTTTTCTGTCGATGGGGCCAACCATGCTGTGACCTTTTTGAATCTCCCCTCAACAAGTGCAGCAGGTTCTTTGCCATGATCCCCTAGTGGGGAAGTCACCGAGGCATGCTCTACTACACAGTTGGCCCTCTAGTCTCCTTTATGCCTATCCCCTGTTATTTCTCCAGAAAGCATCTCAATTGAAGAGCACAGTTATCCTCATTGCCCCTTACTGACCTCATCAGATTCGGTTTTCAATTATTTGGCTTCATCTTCTGCACCCACTGGCATGACTCATCCAGACTCATCCGGCCACAAGGTGACCACATGGTTTCTCCAGTTCCATTGATTGCTAGACAGCCGGGCTGTACTCCCCCATCCGTCATAGTTTATTATCTTCCTATAAAGCTTCCACTAGAAAAAATTACAAAAATAAATGGAAAAATTTTTTTTTTTGAAAAAGAATTTAGATCCCTTTTCAGCACTGATTCCTAAGGCTCTTGACTTTTTAGCTACAATTTTCAATGATGGGTCTAGCTTCTCAACTGTCAGAGTACAGTTAGCAGCCATCTCCAACTTTCATGTAGGAGTGAATAACTCTACCTTAGCTTCCTCCAAGCTTTGCAAAGCCTTTCGCAGAGAAGCTATTTATTTAGATTTCCTTTAAAAAAAATCCTGCTTTAACTTGGTATTTAAATGTTCTTCAGGCCTTGGCCCAACTGCCCCTATGAACCATAAGCTAAGTCCAATCTAAATTTTTGACCTGGAAAACCATTTTTTTTCTAGTTGCTGTTACCTCTGCCAAAAACTATCTGAACTTCAGGGTCTGTCTTCTAAACCTCCTTACTTAATTTTTCACAAAGATGGGATTTCTTTATGAAACAATCTTTCCTTTTTGCAAAAGGTGGTGTCAGAATCTATTAGTCACTCTATCAACCTTCCAGTATTCTTTCCAAATGTTTCAAACAAAAGAGAATATATGTTGCATCTTTTGGATATCCACAGACCAGACAAGTTACGTGTTTACTTGCACAGAGCCAAAAATTTGAGAAAATCTGAACAATAATTTTTGTTTTCCTGATACAAAATTAGGTAGACTGGTTTCTAAAATGACATTGGCCAAATGATTGATTGTATGACCTTTGTTTATGAAAAAGTAGGTTTGCCTTACCAAAACTACCAACAGCCCATTCCACTAGATCTATGGCGACTTCCTCAGCCTTTTTGTCAAGGACTTCGCTGGATGAAGTCTGTGCAGTTGCAACTTGGGCTAATCCTCATACCTTTATTGCTCATTCCAAACTGAATCTGGTCTATAGGAGAACAGCAGCCTTTGCCTCAGCTGTGCTCTGAAATATCCTTCCTTAGAGTCCTCCTGAGAATTGGGTAGCTGAGGACTGTGTCCCAACAGTTGAGGAATGAAGGAAAATTACAACATCAGATAAAAAAAATTATGTACTTAATGTCCATTTTCATTTTTCTTCAACTTCCCATCCACCAACCCTCTCTTTGCTTTATTCTTGGAAAAATCGAAAGGTATTGGAGGTACCTCTGTTCCTTGTTTGAGCCCCAGTTTCCGTTCTCTTATTCTCCACTGGT